>NC_048218.1:193050327-193095216 GCF_002007445.2 Ailuropoda melanoleuca | reverse complement strand
GAAAATCCAGTTGTCCTCCTTGCCATTCCTCTCTCCTTTTCCATACGCTGCTAATTCCACTTCCTTAAAACTCTGAAATCCAAACCTGCTGCCACAGACCTTGTCTGGGCCTTCATGACAGTTAGCCTGTATCCCTTCAGGCATTTTCCAGCTACTTGCCTCTGTGTTCCACATCGCCTCTGGAGTGCTGTGGTTTGTCGCAAGTGAAACTCTGATGTGTTACTCCCAGGTAGGAAGTCCTGCAGTGGCCTGCCATGGTCTCCAGGTAAAGCCGGAGCTTCAGTAGGATACCAACAAGGCCCATCTTCATAGTCTGCCCGTGGTTGGTTTTCCTGCCTCATCTTTGACCATATTTTCAAGTGCAGCTTAGATGCCCCTGCCCTGAACCAGGTTGCTGGACCTGCCATGCGTTTTCATGCTACCGCCCCTCCACACTTTAACGCCTTTGCTGAATATCCATCTTTTCCACCTTAACTCTTCCTCGAGCCCCATCTTTTGGAACCATTTTTGTTGCTCTGTGAAATTTGTGATTCTTCTTCTGTGTTTCTGCTCCACTTCCCCAGTGGATGTGGGCTCTTAGTAGACGGGGGCAGTGAGCATCTGTTTCGTTAGCACCTTGTATCATATCTGGGACACTTAGGAATGTCATGGATATCTGCAGAACACTGCACAGGCCTGAGTCTACACACATACTACATAACTGAATGACTTGTTCAGAGCTACAACTACAGTTAACTCCAGAAGTTCTTCTACTCTAGAACTTCTCCACTTCTGTATACACCAGTTCTTAAAAAAAACAAGTTGTGGTTCAGCTGACTAAACCATTGATCTTGGTTGAGTTATGCTCTTGCTTAAAAAAAAAAAAAAGTATTGACAATAAAACAGTTTGATAGTGTGGCATTAGTATGGCTGGGTTGTGCCATGGTGAAAAATATCAGCCACAGATCTTTTTAAAAATCTGCATAAATAATATAAACTCAGTTAAAACTTCACATTATCGTACTGAGGGGCTAGCTAGGGGAACCGTTTCCCCTGTGAATAATGCATTTAATTAAGTTCAATTTTAATGTTTAAAGGTAGCAACTAGACAAATTTATTACTCCCAATATTTATATCTTATAAAGTAGTAAATTGTTGCTGGAAAGCAGTAATAAAATCCAGTCATTTTGAAATGAATTCCAGAGTCACCGTAGTGCAGGGTTAATCCATGATGTACGTGGTTTCTCCTTGCAACTTTGCAGCATAATCAGGTTCTTTTAAAATTACTCTTACTTAAATGAGAAATTGTCTTCCACCCATTTGTTAGATTAGAATCTCTCCCCTTTCTAATGGAGACTGAAGTGATTTTCTTCACACCTTTTCTTTCTCCTCAGCTCCCTGCTCCATTCCATTATTGATATTATTATCTTGTAAGGATTGTTTTGTGTTTTCAGAATTTATTTTTCTCCCCCAAACTCCCCCACCCTTTTCCCTTCCAAACAGATAAATTCAAAGAAAGAATAGCCCTTCTTTCATCCATTATAAATGATTTTTCATTTGAGCGTGTCATCTTGCTTTTTTGTTACAATGAAGATCAAAGGGATACAGGTTCACCACTAGTGTTCAGTTCTTTTCAGTTCTGGGCCTTAAAGAAATAGGATCGAGTTTAATTTGTTGCAGCTTTAGATCTCTCAAGGCATGTGGCACTCAGGTGACTGGGCGTGACTGCATGCTATATATGTGTGTGTGTGTGTGTGTGTGTTAGAGTGAATGAGCTGGACGTTTGGTATTTCATATGCTTTGCATTGCATATCCCAGAGATAACACATCTCAAAGGAATGTATTTGTGTTGAATATTACTTGCTTCTATTTAAACCAAGCTGGGAGTTGTTTAGAGATCCTCTTTTAAAAATATCCACTCCACAGTTTGAACTCTGGTGTCATATGAATTTTGGATATTTCACACTTGGTTGGCTTTTTATTTTTTTCCTAGAGGTTAGAAAAAAGAAAAAAAAAATTCAATTCCTTGCTCCGACCACAGCCAGTATATCCCTTTTACACGATGACCTCTCAGTTGTGGGTTGTCTCAATTTGGAGTATAAGCAGGTCAGATGAGGAGAGGTTGATCGTTCCCTATATTGAAAAACAGAAATAATGAATTGCTCTTAAATAACTATGAGACAGTGACAGATTTATAAATTAAAAACAATTGAGCTATTTTTACACCCTGCTTTTTACTTCATTCTGTGATTCATATCTTTATGTCATGTTATTGTGAGACAATCGTTCTGTAATATTAGACCAAATCCTTCCCACTCAGTAAGCTGATTGTCTGATCATTCTTAGTCTTCAGAATTTCCATATGATGTATTCCATATTTCACTAAAATAAGCCTCTTTTTCCTAGTCTCATTATTGTCATGTAAGCTCACCCTGATAGTCACCTTAATGCCAACAGTTCTTTTGTTCTCTTCCGTTCTTTCTCCAATTGTGGTCAAAGTTCCATTTAGAACTTCTAGTTACCTTGAATATTACTCCAAGGTTTGTAAGCCAAATGTTATTCTTACAGTTCTGATGGGTTGCATAGTTCATCAGTGTTGTCTGCAAAGAATTGAGGTATTCTTCAGTACCCATTCATTTATTGCATAGAACTGATAAATACTTAAAACACTTCATCTATGTATTTTTGGGCTTAATTATCCCTGCTCATTCCCTACGTCAAATTGAACTTCCCATATGTCTGTTTCTTTTTTATCTTTGGGTGGCAAAAGTGTTTAAACAAACCTTTCAAAGTCTAAAGGCCAAAAATATTTCTGGTTATTGAGTGGGGTCTATCACCCACTGACAAGTTATATTCGAAAAAGTGTGTTTATTTGGATATAGAACTTGGGTTCTGATTTTTGTCTAATTTTACATGCAATTTTATGTGTGAAGATCTGAAGGCACATAAAACTCATGTATAGTCAGGTTTACAGACCCTGACACCCCTGTTGCTGAGAATTAAAAAATAAATCTTATTCGAAGTCAATACTATGTTCTAACTGGTTGCACTTGCCAGAAATCTGGCCACTGCATAAATGGAATAATTTAAAAAAATTTTTTTCTCTCTGAATATTTTACATATTTATTTCTATCTATGTCTAATCTTATCTATTCTATCCATATGGAAAAACCAGGTTTGGAGTGTCCAGTCACATACAAATCTGTCTATAAATGGATAATCACATTCCAACTACGTTGAAACACACAGAGATTTAAAACCACCGAAATATCAAAGTTTTGAGAAGGATTATTAATGTAAAATTTTTTGATAACTGAACAAATTTATTGGAAGGTTCTGTTGATGCATTTGAACTTTGAATGTCTGTTATGACATGGTTGTGACATTGTCTATTGTGACGTGTGTTTGAAAAGTACATGTTTTGATCTCATTTAAGAAAGACATTATTCTGATTATTTTTTATTCATATTCTAAATGGCTCTTTGAGTTTGGTTTTCCTTCTTGACCATTGTAAATTCTGCCTTGTGTCGGAATAAATAAGTTTTCACATGAAGGTTTACATGTAAATTCTGTTTAAGACATACCTTAATATGTTGATTCAACAACATTCGGCACATTATGGATGTTGTAGGTTTGATAAAGCATGATATTTGAAATGATGAAATGATGTTTCCTCATTATTGGTCAAGGGATTTAAAAAAGTAAGTAGTTGCTTTGCTGGTAGGTTGCCCTGTATGTGAAATACAGGGAAGCAGGTTTTAAGCAGACCTAAGGTAATGTTGAGAGTCTCAGTTGTGGCTAAAAACCTGAAAGTGAACAAACTCCTTAAGACTTGGTCAAGCGACTTAGATGCCAGACTCAAATAATCAAAATAATTTTATGCTCAAGTGAAAAATAGGGCTTATGCCTTTCAAAGCAATAATGGACATTTGATCACAGTTGAAATATATCAGTAGTACCTGCTGGTACCTTTGCCATTTCCGCCCCTTTTTAGTATTGAGAGGAAGAGAAGCAGGGCTACAGTAATGAGACTTCTCTTAGTGAGTAAGCAGGATATGGCGTACAGACCTAGCACAGACTCACATCAGTGAGAGTGGGGTGTTGGGCAGTTTTCTAAACTTTCTGGCATTTTCTTTGGTGTTTTGGCTTTGGGGGACATGAACCAAAGACTGTTGATTACTTAGCAGAGGTGCTTATTGGTAATATTAATAGTTTTGTTTGGATGAGGTCACATGAAATGCCTGCAAACAGATTTTGAGTCAGGAGAAATTTGGTCAACCCCTTTCTTCCCTCTTAGGGTACATTGGGTGTGCTCTACAAGCCCATTCGTTACCGTCTCCCTGCACTTCCCTTAAGCTGTTTCTTCTTTTCCCACCATCCTGACTCTTGCCTGCCAAGTTGACAACAGGTTTTTCCCTTTCCTTTCTACATTTTCTTTGTGAGCTTCAGAAAACTGATCCAGTCAACCTCAGTTATGTGCACCCAGAAAAAGACGGCAGGAATGGAGGCAAGCGTTTCTTTGCTCTTCTGTTGACTCTTTCTAGCTGTGGGTCCTCGGGCGGTCATTTACTCTTGCTGAACCTTTGTTTCTTTCTCTCAGCTGAGATGTGGCTTGAAAGGATGGATTTCTCAAATCCTTTGAAATCATAAAATTCTGTGTCTCTGCAAGTTCCGTATGTTCTGTAGGGAAATTAGACTTCTCACTACCCAGTGCCATCAGCCTCTGAGACTTGGTGATAAGAAGTCCCCTTTAGGCTTTGCAGCTGCCTTTGGACCATTTTCTAATGGAAAAATACACTCAGAATTTCAAGCAATTGCCTTTGAATTTAGTTTTTGGAAGATGACTAATATAAACTTTTTTGTGCTTTTTGTTGGTGTGTGTCATGTTTTTCTGATTTTTTATTTAAAGATCTCAAGCTCTTCTTAATTTCAGTTTATTTATCTGTAAATTGAGATTTTTGACACCTTCTTCAAGCAAGGATTAGGCTTATTTACTATTTACTTTAATGATGGGCCTAATATGCAGAGACTTATAGATTATTAATGTTATTACTTTGCAAAAAAACTGTTTCAAGGGGTGAGTACTGAAACTTGTCCTCCTACTTGGAATTTACTTGCTTTTATTACATTTCTTAAATGAAATTTCAGAGCCTGGAGGAGAGTAGTGGTGCAAGTATATTTCAGGAATATATAATTGGTTTGAATTCTTTGGTAGAGAAGAGTTTTATAAAATTAGAGTATCATTATGAGTATAGTTTAGCTTTTTTGCTTGTATGTATATATAGACCCTCAAATCTTTTCAAAATTGGAGTCATAATTTACTCAAGTATAATAATATTAAAGCTAAAATATTGTTCATATGACTTTTTCCTTCCCCTTGTTCCACATTTAATGACATTCGATGAGTTTTGCTTCTCTGTGGCGGTGATTTTTCAAGAGGAAACTGTCAGAGATGGGTGGGGGGACAGCCTCTTTCCCGGGAGCCCAGAGGAGGATATGACATGCGGTTCTCATTGTAATCCAAGCAGTGCCTGTTACTGTGGTTCTCACTCAGCTAGTAAGTTTTAGGTGGGCAAAAAAGAAATGAGGTCTAGAATTATTTTTCTTACTCTCCTTCAACAAAGAAGCTGAGTTGTATTGGGATGTATAGTTTAAAAAGCCATTTTCATGATAAACTATAGTGCCAGATTTTTTAAAAAAGTAATCTGTAAATAGCTGTTTAAAATTTAAAACCTGAGAACATTAAGAAAATATTGATGCATAAAACGAAACAATTAAGTGAACAACGATTATATTCTCATTTTAGGAGATAGCAAGCCTGTAATTCTAAGTGAATTTGAACTTGGGTCGGGTGAGTCGTTTGTTGGGTAGGCATTTGAGCATAAAACAACTTGCTTCTAAAACATACAAGAGCATCCTGTCACTGTCCTGTAATTCCATAAAAGTTTTTGCTTCTCTTTTTCATGGCAACAAACAAATAATAAACAAATAAACAATAAATAAAACACAAGTTAAGAAACTATCCTCTCTGTGACTCATAGTCTTGTACTTAAGAGTAATAAGTTGAGAGAACTTGTCGATCTTCAGAAAACTCGTTTTGTATCTAAATTATCTGTTTGTCTGCTTTTGGGGAGGACTTGCATGTTAGGTAAGCATCTTCTTTATATAGCTGTTCATTTTCTCCCCCAAAGTGCTGGAGGACTAGGTTTTCTAGGTCTTTTGGTTAAGGTACTGTATTTCTGTTAGAGCCAGGGCCAGCAAACTTTATCTGTAAAGGGCCAGATAGTAAATATTTTAAGCTTTACAGGCCATACAGTTTCTCTTGCAACTATGTAACTCTGGCATTGCAGCATGAAAGCATCCGTGAACAAACACGTAAATGAATGGATGGGGCTATCTTTCAATAAAACTTTATTTCCAAAACAAGTGGTGGGCAAGATTTGGCCCTTGGGCTATAGTTTACTGACCTCAGTGGTAGAACAACAATTCTTGCTCTTTGTATATTCATAAGTGCAGCAGTGCTCTGTGGATTACCCACATTGTAAGTAAAGGGATAGAGGAAGGTGATGATGATGTGCATTTCCAGTGTTCTACCCGTAGCTCTACCCCTTTCTCTCTCACTTAAAAAACAATCCAGAATCCCAGGGAATGAGAGCAGCTTATCACAGGGATAATCTTGAGTCTTCTGTGGTTTGTGTAAGAAGTGAATCAGTCACAATCTTCAATACTTCATTAGTAGGGTTATATTACTTGTCATACTCTTCATCCTTGTGTGACACATCAGATTGTAGCTGTAAGTCTTTGAGAAGTACCAGTTTTTAAAGGCTAATTCTTTGGAGTTAACAGTTTGGGTTGCATTTAGAACACAATTTGTCGAAGCTGGAGCAAGACATCTCTGCTCACCCAATAGTGTACACAGGGCCACACACATCTTACTGTGCAAAAAAGTGCTCTCATTCTAAGGTTAGCCAATTAGTCGAATGCTTTGTGTTTAATATCCCTGGGTATTTCCCTGTCCCTAGTGCAAGCTAAAATCACTTCAGACTAATCTTGAAATCTTGTGACTGGGTTTGGTCAACTTGAAAGTTTGTTTTATAGCTTTCTGGAGGGGGTTAGATCAATTGTTTTAGGGATCATGTGGTCAAAGAAGGGTAAATAATTTACGTGGGATCTTTCAGGAGCAAACCTAGGTATATGGGATTAGAGTGAAAGCAAAGGCAGTGGTGATGAATCAGCTATAGTATAACTCTTATCTGACCTTCCCAGAATCCACCTGGTAGGTTAAACTACTTCCATTCCCTCATGAAATATACTTTGTGATGTCCATGGCTCATTGGTGCCCATTGCTAGTAGACTTTCTGACATTCCTGTGCATTTCTTACCTGATAAGTTGGATGCTTACCAGAAGTCAGTCATGTTTGTTTACAAGCCTATTTATGTTAGGCGTCGTTATTGCATAAATTAATGAAGTGTCATGTCATCTCTTGCTGTTATATGAAAAATAAGGTGAATGCTTTGGAAAGACTCATAAATGTGATTTACTGAAAACTTGCTATTGAATTAGGTATGGGTATGGGTGGGAGAACTGTGGGAAAGATTGGGGGGTGGAAATCAAGATGGATCCTGCATGCTGATTGCTCTATAAGGGTCCTTTAGTCTTCACTCATCTTTAAGAAAACCAATTGAAATTATTGATAATCCATTATAAAGATTATAGGGAACTCAGTAGAGCCATACTCAAGGAAAAGCACTCATTCTTATTTCAGACAACCGGCAAAGAATTTGTATTTAGATGTTTTATTACAACTTAATGTATAAAGTACCTAGGTAACTTTTGTATTTCACTTTGTGTTTTAAGTGTATCATTTACTGGTCTTGATTGTATTGTTTCCCAAATGTATGGCTCCCTGTGCCAGAACTTTATAATAATAAAGTCTCTTACTTAATCCTTCCAGAGCCCAATTATGGAGCATCTGATTATTGTCCTCATTTTGGTGTTGGAGAATCTAAGGCTTAGATAGCCTGTGTAATTTTTCCAAGATCCTAAAGCTAGTAAATGCTAGATTTTTGAGATTCAGTGTTTTTGTCTCCTTAACTATACCATCGCCCATCCAGCAACCAACTCAGGATTTTTGCAATAGATCTTTTTGAACGCAGCAGTCGGTAAGGCCTTAACTTGTTAGGATTTTCTAAGCTAGTCCTTATTAGAATCAAAACTGGAAGTTGTCACAGAGTGAATTAGCTTTAGTGAGTGCAGGAAAGACAAAGCTTGACTTAAATTTTAACTGTGTTATTCATATGTCTTTTCTTCATTCTGGTCCTCTTTTCTCATTTGTTTGCTCACATACCTACTTGGAATGAGTATGTTGTTTTTAACTTCTTAAAAATGCCTTTACATATGTGATTTAATTTGATTCTTACAAGAGATGAAATAGGGCAGATGTCACTAGCTTCATTTCTTAGATGAAGAAATCAACGTTCACAGAATTTAAATAACCAGAGAGGGGTGTAGAGTTTGAGTAACACACAGAAAAGCTCCACATTGCAGTTGAAGAGCTGGATGAAAAAATGTTTAGCTATATAACACAGATATTTAGTTAAAAGAGGAGAAGGTTGAGGGGATTACCTTCTGCTAGTATGTGTAGAATGTGATATGGAAGATTACGACTGGCACTTTTCTAGCTACATCTGAGTAGAGGATTAATTTTTTTAAGGATTCAATTTCAGCAGGAGGGATTTAGTTTAAAAGACAGGAACTAGTTCTGGTAGAAGGAAAGTCTATTGGTTAATCTTCTCTGTGGGATTGTATAGAACACTTTTAGATTCTGTCCAGATTCAGAATAATAAACTAGCCAACCAAGTATAGAGTTCTCCAGTTATATATATTGATTTTACTCTTTTCTTTTTAAACAACAGCAGAATCATAAACTTGGATGCAGCCTGTACCATTTGAATGCACTCAAAATAAATTATATACTTAGACTTTATTGTAAATAATTTCCTACAATGTTCTTTTCATTCGGGGGAAAATAAAGAATGGTGATATGGAGCAATGTATTTAGAGAAAAAGAGGCTGTTCAACAAAGTTTCACTTTTATCAGTTTATATCTTTTTCCACTGAGTGGTTTAGTTATTATTTCTAAATTCTCTGAAAGAGCACTTGAATCGTAGACCCAGACAGCAATAAACTGGTTAGAATGAAGAGTGGAAGAAGAGAGTGGATTTAAAAATGAGAAGTATATGAAATTAAGGGATGAGAAGTATTGTTTAACTAGATCATTGGGAAATAATTAGAAAAATAGATGATTAGTAGACAAGAAACATTTGGAAATCTAGGTTCAGGAGGGGTCTCAGGAATTCACTGGCCTGTCCTCCGTAGGTGTTAATTCCGTCGTGTGAGAGTCCAGAATGGCAATGCTAATAACTTTGACTTACCAGGGAAAAACATTTTGCTCTCTGTGAAAAATTAGTTTTTTATAACTCACACAAAGCATCACAATTTCACATGTGCCAGTGATACTGTTCCCCATGCTCACAAAGTTAAAAATTAGAGAAGTAATGAAAAGTTTGGGGAGGCATTCATATGAGCAAAGATAAAGAGAACTAAGAATGTATTTGCTAAATCAGGAATAGGGGATTTTTTTTCTCTAAATTTTTTTTCTACTAATTATCTGGAGGAAAAAAAAAAAAGAAAAAGGAATCCAGCCAGAAGAAATAGGACGCCGGGGGTGAGACTAATGCTTCTGGGTTTTTAGAGTCAAGAGTATGACATACTCAATTTGACCTCTTTTGAACTTGAAAACTGCAACAAACTAAGGCATCACATACGTTTTCGCCCACTTAAGGGCAAGAAAAAAGTGAGGAAGAAGAAATGAGCAATGAAGAGAGACTAGAGAAGGAAGAAATTCTTGGTAAGTGGAAAGATGGATAAATAAGGGAGGGAAAGATTATGGCAAAGAGTCCAAAACAAAACGCCGGAGGAAAGAGAAAGAGGGAGCAATAAAAGTTGTCCCCACCTGCCCTCAACATGCCAGTTCCGGCACTTTCTCAGGCTTCCCGACCCGTGCTTTTGCCTGCTAAGCGTGGCTTGATCAGAGTTAAAGCTTTGTCAGAATTGTCTCCATGCTCGATCACCTGTCTTACCTGAAGTCACGCTTGCTTACCTCTGCTTTGGTTCCTTGCTGCTCTCTCCCAACGGATGCCCTCCAAGCTTGTGGTATCTATAGGACTTCAGAGTGTCCTTGCTGAATTTATCTTTCTCTTCTCTATTTTAGCTTCATTAGTAAACTTTTCGTCCCATTGTTTCTAAATTGATGTATTTAAGTAATCGGACTGTATAGAATTTTAGGGTCCCTGTCCCCTCACCCAGCACACACTCACACACGTCTCTTTCAGGTAGGGTGTGCTGGTTTGCCATCGCTGCACCCCTTACTTCCACTTTCAGGCTCACTGGTTAGAACTTTGAAGGCTGTGGTCTGGAAAAGGAAAGTATGTTTGTACTTCGTTGAAATCGAGGAGGTATTTATCACAACAAATAGATCATACTTTTTAAGTTTAATCATTTTTTTTTTTACCTGTTCTGTGGAGAAATCTGTTTCCGATTGATTATACATATAATCATACTAATTTTGGGAACGCTTTGGATGAACACAGTTGTATGCCCAGGTCTAGATGGTTGACGTTGTAATATCATTTCTGCAATGTACAACAAAACAGACATGCAGAACTCCTTTCTTTGGTTGGCTTCTATATCCTAAATTAATCAGAAGTTAGAGAGCTTTTGGGTATTTATAGCCCTGGTTTTCATCCAAATATCATTCTAAATACATTGCTCACCGGTACCCATTTGGCTTGGTTTGCTGCTCATCAGTGTGATCTCATTTTGTAGTTGCTTCCAAGCAGGTCACAGTGATGTCACATCGTTCTCAGTTATCTTTCAGCCTGTCTTTAAAGACTTTCTCCCCTTCCCTGTGCTACCGGCCTCAGTCCCAGTGGGCCTGATTCTTCACACTTGTTCTGCCTGGGCACGATGTGGCAAGAAAGCGTTGTGTTGTAGACCTCCCTTGTTCGAAGTCTTGTGTATTTGGGTTTTTTGGGCATAGACAGTTTAGAGGAAGCAGTTCAGGTACTCACATGTGGTACCAGTCCTTGAACGCAGCCTGCTTTTTTACCTTTAGGCTTCCTGCATTCTGAACCTGAACTGCCCTTTCTCTTGTATGGTGGATGAATAGCTACTCAGCCTCGAGGACCCATCTCAATGTTGACCTCGATGGTGAAGCCTTTTCTGGGTTGACTGGCATAATTGTAGCTCCTGGTTCTTGGGCCTTTGGACTCCGGGACTTAGACCAGTGGCTCCACCCTGTTTTTCATACCACCTGGTTCTCATACCTTTGGCCTCAGCCTGGTTGTTAATGTCCTCAGCTCCTCTGGTTCTTGGACTTTCAGATTCAGGCTGAATTACCCAACCAGCTTTCCTGGTTCTCCAGTTGGCAGAAGGCAGATTGTGGGACTTCTTGGCTTCCATGCTATGCAAGCCAATTCCTATAATAGTCTCCTCTTATATATATCTCTCCATGTATCCTATTGGTTCTGTTTCTCTGCAGAAATCTGACTAGTAAACCCCTAAGCAACAACACTGTACGATGCCTCATACATGGACTTTTTTTTCATAACTATCACTGAATGAATTGGTGCTCAGGCTGCAGGCGCCAGGGAGTTCATAAAAGGGAATGGTGGGTAGAGCCTGGGCGTGGCTTTGTAGAGAAGGTGATACAGATACTTGTGTAATAATGAGAGTTGTAGATAACAAACATCTTGACCATTTATTGGCCGTGTGGCTTGGCCATTTCTTCTCACTTCTGTGACCCCCAGTGTGCTCTACTGTAAAATTGGAGTGATAATTTTCTCAGGGTTTATTTTACTAGCTTTGTGCTATGCAGCACTCCAGGCATAGCTTGGAGAATTTAATTTAGTCCTAGCATTGTTTTGAGAATTAAATGATGTAATAAATATGAAAGAACTTTATAAACTCCTAAGTGCTATACAACTATGAGTTTTTTATTAATCTCTATTATTAGAAGTGTCTTTCTGCAGACTCTTGAGTTCAGGGATCTATCCCTTTGGTTCGTCTTCTGTTTTGTTAAATTGTCCACGGAAACCTAAAGGAGCAAGCGTGTCCTGGACCCAGCACACAGGACAAAGGCTTATGCTTCCGACCCACTTATTAGGGCATCTTAACCATCTATTGAAATTCACTGATGAAGGGTCTAGAGTTTTAACTTTTCGACCATACCTTAGAAACCTGAGAGGTCCTGAGATATTAAAGGATGCTTTTAAGATCAGAAAGCTAGTTAAATCACAAGTTAAGAATGGAATACAGGTTTCCTTGACTCATATTTTAAAAGTGGCATACTAAACAAGTCAGTGAAAAATCTGAGGAAATATTAAAATAAGAGTATTTTAAAATTTATCTAGAACCGTCATGATTTTTCTAAGGTAATAGGTTTTATATAGTAGTCTTTTGTTTAGGAGAAAGGACTTATAATTTAGTGTTAGACTGTAGCAAATTTGAACTTCCTGATGGAAGGGCATTGGTACTTGTGTTGAGCTGGACATAGAGAAAGAGGATGGCGGCATAATTCTCTTCAATACCAGATTTTCAACCTGCGACTGCCCCCGCTGTTTAAAGAAAATAATGCCTAATAGCTCATGATGACATGTCCCAATTTTCATCCTCTTTCATTAATTATATTTTCCTCTCCAGTTAATTTTATTTTAGAATGTTGTGTTTGACATCAAATGCATCAGTGGCCTATCTCCAAATCACATGGTTTCAGTGGCTGTTTCTATGTGGAGATTTTCCATGGCATGGCTGACAGTAATCCTTGCATGTCCCCCCCGTGTTTCGGTGAATGGTTTGTTCTTTCAGTTGTGCACTGTCCTCTCACTGGAATTTAAATATTTACTTTAGATGGTATTTAGAAAGTGCTGGTGGAAACATAACTGCCATTCAGCACATGTAGGCCTCTATTATCTCACACCTGGATCCTTTCAACAGCCCCCTTAATGGTTTCCCCACTGGCATTCTCCCCTCTTTCTAATCCATCCTATACACCAAGATTAATCTTCCTAAAATACTGTTTTCATCGCACTCAAAAACCTTTAGAGGCCCCCCATGGCCTACAGGATGAAGTCCGGACCTCTTAGCCAGACAGTTCCATCTTCCTGCAGACTAGTCCCCACTTACTTTCTGACCCTCCTACTGTAATTCCCTCTTCAGCTGCAGTATGTGCCTAGGCCTCCTGTCTTCTCTCCTCTGTACCTTTGATTACTGTCCCCTTTCTTGCATTGGCCTTTGACTCCATCTCTGCCCATCTAAATCCTACTCATCGAGCCTTCAAGTTCAGTCCAGCTGATTGAATCCTTTATTTTCTTTGCAGTACTCCCTGCCCTTATCATATATTATCTTTTATTATGGTTGTTTGTTTATACAACCCATGCACTGCCCTCCACCCCTAGTTTGTAAATTCTTGAAAAGCACATTGCTCGCAGAAAAGAATGGATTGTTCCTGGTTTTATAGTTCTATGCAAATTAGAGCTTTAGGGGTGTGGTTTATGGTCAGTGAGATGCTTTGGCTATTCTGTTCTACAGTATCTGGTCCAGTGTTGGAGGGTCTTCATAAAATAGGTTTCATGAGTGCTTGTTGGGTAAATGAGTTGATATATTAAGTTGATTTTGTTCAGATAGGTAAATTACTTTAACATTTAACTTAGCATGTTTGCAGGTGTATAGGGTTTGGCCCAGGAAGGGACATGTTCACAGTGCCCCAGAGTCATTTATGGAGTGTCAAGAATTGCGTAGTCTGCTTTGATCACGGTTATATGCTTAGTTAGAGGTGAGTAAGTTGGTGGCTGGGTTTTTCTACCACGCAAATTGGAAAAGTTCTCCAATGTGTTCCAGGAACTATTTGGAGAATACATAAATTAACAGCTTTATGGTACATTGCAGCTCTTGAGGATACAGGCTACCTCAGGAGACAGAAATCTCCAGTAGGACAAAATACAGCGTGTTGCAAAGACCAGTTAAACAGTCTTTTTACAAATATTCAACCAGTTGTCAACTCTTCCTTGATCATGTCATCATTACTGCTTGTATTCATCTGACACCAGGCAAAAGGAATAAAGGAAAAAAATAAGGTGACTTGGGAGGGAATTCCTTCAGTGTTTAAACCAGGCTTGTCACCCTGCAGGGGCACAGTATCTGGTTTTAATAATCTCATATGTCATTTGCAGTTTATTATTAGTAAAATATAAGTCCATATCTCAGAACTTTTGTAAAATTTTTGAGAAGATTATGAAATGTCACTTTTGATCTTCTTTGAGGAAAGTAGGGGAGGGGGTGTTAACTTGCTAAATGTCATTACACTGCTTGTTTTCAGCTTCAGATTAATAGCAGGTGGTAGCCA
This sequence comes from Ailuropoda melanoleuca, assembly GCF_002007445.2. Lineage (NCBI taxonomy): Eukaryota > Metazoa > Chordata > Mammalia > Carnivora > Ursidae > Ailuropoda > Ailuropoda melanoleuca. The sequence continues at coordinate 193,080,772 of NC_048218.1, read as the reverse complement.
TTTTTCAGAGCAAACAGGCTGCCTTTTTAGTTCAGTTAAAAAAAAAACGCTAATTCTTTACTGTAGCCTGTAATATTCTGTGCTAGGTGACAAATGGCAAGGATCACAAGACATTCAACATTCAAAAAAACAGAATATCTGGCTAATATTGTAAAATTTTAAAGAACCAAGCCAGAGCTTTCAGCAGAATATTTCTTTTACATACCAAATGACTTATACATGGTGCTATTTACGCTTAACGTACATATCTGTTACTTTCAGTGACTATTTTCACGTAGCTCTTTCGGTTTGTGGTCTGTAATATCTTTGTCCACTTCTGCAGTGCTCCTCCCAGATCATAAACACCACTAGAAGCTCCGTAGATGATCACCCATGCAAATGCATGCTTTTTAATGTGCACGTGCATCGTAGGGGGTTGTGGGGGGAGCAGTGATGTTACGTTTGGAACAGCAAGGATTTTTATTTTTGGATTCTTTTTCTTATTCACAGGCAGGTTTTTTTTTTTTAGATATTGTTTAATATATCATCTTTAAAATGTGAGTCAAGATAACCTGTATTCTATTCTTAACCCATGACTAAGTAGGTTTATGATCTTATGTGAGTAGAGCTGTCCCAGGATTAGATCTTTAACATCTGAAGACAAGGGTTTCTGAGGCATGTTCCTGCTTCAAATGTATATGATCCTTCCTGTTTTTGACTGTGTATTTTTGATAGCTGATAAATACGGCATCAAATGTCATTCACAGTTTGTCATTAAGTTCATCCTTTTTACTTGCATTTGGTTTAAAGGCTTGAGGGTGGTGGTCACTCTCCTTGGGGCTGGAATCTGATCACTTAGTTTCTCAATCTGAACAGTTGCTAGGAGCTTTCTGGCATCTGATCAAATGATGGGTGAATGAAAATCACACTCACAGGAGGATGATTTTTAAGCCAGAAAGATAACATATAATAAGATAGCCATAAATATAAGGCAGGCAGGGTATCATGTCAAATAGTTAATAATATTCTGACTTCCCAGCAGGGAAAACCAAGTCAAAATCATGAGGTTGCTTTTCATTCTTGGGTCCAAACCTAGAGAAATGTCTGCCTGGTGAGCTGTAGTGGAAAGAGTCAGAAATTCTGTTTTCATGAGACAGCTATTCCAGCTGTGAATTTTAGGCAAGTCTCTTGTCTGTAACTGTTTCCTTAAATGTAAAAAAAGAAAGAAAGAAAGAAAGAAAGAAAGAAAGAAAGAAAGAAGAAAGAAAGAAAGAAAGAAAGAAANCGAGACAGCTATTCCAGCTGTGAATTTTAGGCAAGTCTCTTGTCTGTAACTGTTTCCTTAAATGGAAAGAAAGAAAGAAAGAAAGAAAGAAAGAAAGAAAGAAAGAAAGAAAGAAAGAAAGAAAGAAAAGTGTGGGGGGGGCACATTGGTGGCTTAGTCAGTTAAGTGTTTGACTCTTGATTTTGGCTCAAGTCATGATCTCAGGGTCATGAGTTCAATCCCTGCACATGTCCGTCCACTGCTCTTGCACGCTCTCTTCTCTTTCTCTCAAAATAAGTACATAAATCTTTTTAAAAAAATGAACAAAATTAGGTATAAAACCATACTCCTTACTTCACATTGCTGTGGAGTGAGGCTTTCTAAAGTGATTATGTAGTTTTAGGTCCTTAAAATAGATCAAAGATGTTAAGAATTGTGAGTTGATGTTTTGGTTATGTCCATGCCTGAGTCCCTTGTTCAGCAAACCTTTGATGAAAGGCACTACCCAGTGTGCCAGGGAATTCTGGGATTTGAGAATCCAGAATTTTCTGCTTCAAGATGGTCCTTCTACACCAGTGTACAAATAGGGATGAGGACAGTGCTAAATCTAAGCAAGCCACACTCAGGGAATGAGCAGAGGTCTGATTCAGTGTGGCCCTCCCCACCCCAGGAGCAGATGATGTCTGCCTTCTCATCCCTCTTCAACCATCTTGATCCACGAATAGAAGTGGCTTATTTACATTATATCTGGTGTACTTTCCATTTGGATGAGTCATGGTTTGGGTGCATTCTCTTCTTTTCATTCCTCCTCTCTAAGACTTCTTTCCATTTTTGCTTTGTTCAAGCTTGAGTTTAATCATCCGTTGTTGCCATGATCTCATGTCTCATGTAGCCCTGTAAGTTGGAGGTTTTATATTGAGGCTAAAGGTTTTTAAAAACCTCCTCCCTATTAGGTTGGGGTAAAAGTGGGATGAAATGAAGGGTCAGGTACTCCATTCTTTCATTATCATTGGCCATTGCTGAGGAATGTTTTAAAAATATTTTTGTCCTTCTAATACTTTCCCAGTTCCAATTTTTCTTGGAATACAGTGGAGTCACATCTTAAGGATTTAGTTTTTAAATCAGCATGTGAATATTATTTGTCAATTACAAGTCAGTAAAACTAAAAAACAAAAACAAAACGCCCCCCCAAAACAATACCTGTGTATGAGGCAAAGATTTCTTGTGTTCCAATTTATTCTTAAGAGTCCAGCCATGCTATTTTTCTTCTGTTATTAGGTCGCCAGGCTTCTTTAGTTGAGCCCAAGATGAAATGTTGGCCTTTATTTAAGGATTTGTGAATGAAAACTATATTATCTTGAACAACTAGAATTCCATTCACTGGTCAGGAAATGAAAGAGGCCGGGAGTACGGCAGTCCCAGGCTTCCCGATAGTGGGTAGAATCCCGTGCTCCACTTAAATTCCTCTCTCCCCCCTTCAATAAGTAGTTGGATTTGCATAAGCTGAATGTGCATGTGATGTGATTATACTGTACCACCCTCTTTAAAGCCTATAAGTGAGATAAAGATGCCCCTTTATTTTCTGAACTTTTTTTTTTTTTTGTAGAAAACAAGCGCTAGTGTGATTTGGTTAGCACCAGTGGATTGAACTTGTTTTAGAAAGTGGCCCATTTTACCGTCAGTCTTACCCATTTGAATCTGACAGGTAGCGTCAGGTTCAAGAAGCAGCCCGGTGAATATTGCTGAGACAGAGAGCCCTGTCACTCCTCCAGTAGCCGCACACCTACCACCGATGCCAAGTCAGGCAGGGAGGGAGTGTCACTGCTGCCATGCAGCGTCTGTCCCTGGCAACCAGGTGTCATACACACAGTCATTTCCAAATGTTGTTTAATGTGTGTTTGTGGCATGCTAGCAATTTGGCAGCGGAACATACGCATTCATTGAATTTCCTCTGGCCTAGCTGTAGAGTAGATTCAAATTGAGTAATAGGAGAAATGTTGTGGTAAGTGTACTGCATAAAAGGTGAATGTTACAGGGATCTTGAATATTATCTAGCTCATCCCCTTAATTTTACAAAAAAGGAAACAGGACCCAAAAGGTTAAGGAACTTGCCCAGGATAGTAAGTTAACAGCCAAACTGGAATTAAAGCTTTAACTGTCTGATGCCTGTTTCGTTGCTTTTCCGCTACACAGGATTTCTGGATCAAATTGTATTCCATAGGTCCAGTTGGATTTACTCAGCCTGGCCTGCCTAACGTGGAGCAGCTCCAAAGAGAACTGATATAGTCAAACAGATAGAACCTCGTTCTTGTTTGCTGGTGTACTTTCTGTTTGAACTGGAAGCTGAGGTTTAAGACCTGTTCAGAGTTTGTTGTCATTGTCAGAGTTTTGTGGCAGCCATGGGAGTGTGCCCTTGGGCTGTCTGTCTGGGAGAGAAGCTGCTGCGAAGGGTGCAGTTGGCCGCAAGGCTTACGCTGCCACAAGCTGGGACCCCACTGCAGGGTGCCTCCCCAGACCACGCCCCCACCAGGCTGGTAGCACATGGCAGGGGCTCTAGAGCTGGGCCATCTCGCCTGATGCAGGATTCCTCTACTGGAATGTCTTTGCTCTGAGGCTCCTTGTCATCCTGGCCAGGTTTTCTCAGAGCTACACCGTTGTCTCCTTCCGTCCTGGTCTCACAACCCAGCTCTCAGACCTAGAGCATCGTCTGAGGCTCTCTCTGCCAGTGCTGCTCCGTCTGTCCTTTATCCTTCCTCTCTTGTACTTCTGATGCTGTCTCAGCATCTGCATCCCCGCGGACCAGAACCGACATGGCTATAGGTGGTTTTGAAGACATTTTTAGAGTAGTCTGCATTAACCATTACAGCAAATGTTGAAAATCTCTCTATGTTGAGTACTGTTGAAAATAACTACAAATTTTTGATTAGTCACTTTTACATCGTCTTCCCTTAATGTCAAGCCAAAATGGAAAATACAGTCGGAGTTAATGGGGAGTGCACTGCTCAAGAGACAGGGGTCCCAGAGCCAACTCTGTCCCTGACCTTAAGGATTCCCTTAGTCAACAAGGAACTTGGTAGAGCCTTGCTTGCTTCGTGATACATGAGCTGGAAGGTCTCTGGGGTTTTTTGTGGGTTTTTTTGTCTTTTTGTTTTTTTCCCCCTAAGCTGTGAACGTGAAATAGTTTCTAAGAAGAGAGGTTGACTCCAGCCAATTGGTCCTAATAGTGTACACATTACATCTAAGTTTAAATTGAACAAACAGAAGTTAATACAAAGAAAAGGAACTCAGAAGTTGTGCCGTAATTGTCTGTATGTTGTTGTCCAACTTATATGTCAGATCAGTGACATCAAATGCCTTGGCACAAGTAATGGGGTTGAGCTAGCATCTCTGTGTTAGAGTGCTTCTGAGAGTTTTAATCTCCATGGTAAAACAAGATTATACATAAGTGCTTGGAAATGGAAGTCTTACTCCCCACAATATGGAATAAGAAGAGAGACATTTTAGTATAATTGCACCTTCGGCTATGTAATTCCCAGTGCTTATTGCTCCTTTCCATTCTGTAGCCTATCAGCTGTGGTCTAGAGGTAAGACCACTCTGCTGTTCCATGTAATGGTAACATTCAGTGGTTTATAAGCCCATCTATTCTGCAGCTGAATTTGATAATAAAAGCCCCTTCCTGTTCTGAGTCCATATAATCACACAGTTTTATTGAAGGTGGCCCTTTTTATAAACCACTTTTCCCCTCTTTCAGTGATCCTTCGTATCCTTAAAGTTTCTGAGCTTACTAATGATTCTGTGACATCGTGTTCTCATTTCTTTGTAGAACTTGGTCTTCTGGAACTTTTTTTTTTTTCAGATTGTCTTTTCTTTTAGACTCGATGCGTGTCTACATTCTCTTGTGTCTTTCATAAACATGTAGTAGCTAAGTGAGTGTTCATTAGAGAAGATAAAGCTGCTTATTTGAGGACTCTGAACCCCTAGCACTTTCGATTCTGCATTTATTTAATGTTTCTTATGTGCTGGATATCGTGATGGCTGTTCTTTCCTTAAGTGGGTGTTGGGACGGGGGAGCATGGAAAATACAACACTGAACTGATGAGGTGGTATAGTTCAGTGCCTTTCATGTTGAAATTTCATGTTGCTCTGTAACACTGAAAGTTGTAAATTATAATGGAATCATTATATGCCTATTCTCAGGAATGATACATAAAATATTTAATACCAGGTGTAGGGTTGTCATTACCCAAACAGAACAATATTAAAGAACTAGTACCACTTCATGTTAACTGAATATCCATTCTGCCTGAACTGAACGTCAGTTACGTGAATTCAGAATCTGAGGTTATATAGGCATTGATTCTGTTTGTGCAGGGAGCCAGAGAAAAGATAGAACTTATATACCTGTTTTATGCTTTTTTAAAAAAATATTTTATTTATTTATTTGACAGAGATAGAGACAGCCAGCGAGAGAGGGAACACAAGCAGCGGGAGTGAGAGAGGAAGAAGCAGGCTCCCAGCAGAAGGGCCTGATGTGGGGCTCGATCCCAGAACGCTGGGGTCACGCCCTGAGCTGAAGGCAGACGCTTAACGACTAAGCCACCCAGGCGCCCCTGTTTTATGCTTTTTATACTTAGTTCAAAAATAAAGAACTAACATTTCCAGTTTCCTCTCTCACTGGGATGTGATGCATTACGTGTATGTGAGCTGCTCTTGTTGCTTTTATACATTATACCTTTGCAGGGCAACCGTACCAGTTTATAATGTGAGACTCTAGCTCGACTCTATAATACAAACAGACATTTATTGAAAAATACTTTATTAACAAGCAGGTACAAAATGATTCATGCAACCCATTCAGTAAAACTTAGTGAAGCCCCAGTTGTCTGTTCTTTGAAGTGTTTTTTTGTTTGTTTTTCAAGAAGAGGGTTACTGGGGGCAGATGAGGCTGCTTATAATTGGCCTCAGACAGCCAACAACCCTCTTAAACCAATAGTTCTCAACTGGAGCAGTTTTTTGGCAATGCCTGGAAGCATTTGTGGTTGTCACAGCTCAGGGTTGGGGTGGTACTGTTGGCATCATAGAGGCCAGGTATGCCCCTCAGCGTTCTGCAGTGCATAGGACGGCTTTCCACAACAAAGAATGGTCTGGCCCAAAATGTCAGTAGTGCCAAAGGTGAGAATCTCTGTCCTCAACCAGTGGCTGGATACAGGACTGTTAGGTGATGAGGCCTAAGGTACCATCCCTAAAGTTAGAGCTATATGCTTTGTTGTCTTAGCCTCTCATAGTCTTGTAACTGGTCACATAGCAGATGTAGGAGTATCATTATGGTAGCTAATCCTTATATCTTTTTGAATTTTCATTTTACTAACTGGAAAAAACCTATATCTAACATTTATCATGCTAGTTAATGAACCATTTTCACTAATAAAATCTCATTTCCAACCGTCATTGTGCTAAGTAGCAAAACATCATTATTGATCAAGGCATGCATGAGTGACGCCCTTGTCGCAGCCACCTCTACTTTTTCAGCTTCCAATTTTGAGCTTCCAATAAGAAAACTTGCTGATGGCTACCACATTATGTGTCCTTGAGTAGCATGCTGGCAGCACCTGGTTCAGAGCTTAACCTACGGAACATGGACACATAATATCACACTCTCTATTTTGAAGTAAATCACAGATGCTGTGACAGATTGGCTCCCCAGAAGTTGTGTCTATGTACGTCCTATAGACTACCTCCGTGTGCTTTTTTTCATTTGGGTTGCCATGTCCTGAGTGTTTCCTTTGTGGAAGCTACAGACCTAGGTTGAGCCAGAGATCCAGATAGAAAGGAGTAAATCTCTTCCTGTCTCAGAGTTTACAGTTGAGAGAGGGACCGTGGGTAGATAAACATGTATGATACAAGGCGAAGTCAAAATCAAGTGCCGTAAAGGGCGCCTGGCTGACTCAGTCAATGGAGCATGCAACTCTTGATCTTGGAGTTGTGAGTTCGAGCCCCCACGTTGGGTGTAGAGATTACTTAAAAGTAAAAATCTTTAAAAAAACAGGTTACCATAAGAGACCTGTTGAAAAGTTTTATTAGGTGCAAAAGTGGGAGAGGCAGCAGGGTTACGACTTGGCAATAGCTACGTGAAGGAAATAACATTAGAGAAGGGTTTTAGAACATGGGTAGGGGCTGGGGTGAGTCTGTGTGTGGTCACATGGTGATTTAGCGGAGTTGGAATGAGTATCTGGGTCTTCTGACTCCTCACCAAGTGGATTTTCTTCTATCTGTCATAGTGATGGTAAGTTCTGAATTAAAGTAGAAAACTGGAGAAGTGAATGTATGGTTAAAAAATTATTTTTCCTCTCTAAAGCTATAGAAGAAAGCTTGTAAAACCATTTCTGATTTCATCTAGCACTTAATTTTACTTCTTTTGTCAAATACCATGTTCTGCACAAATGATAGGAGAGAACTTCTGGAAAAATTTATAGCAAAGCAACACTAGGTCGCTTTCTGTTCTAAATTTATGTACCTAATGTCAACGTCTTCTTTTCACTCATTGTTGGCTTTACATTTTAATTTCAAAAACTACTTGCCTGCCTCTGCTTGCTTTTTTCAAGAAAATAAGCGGATATGCCCCAAAGTGGCAGAGGATGCATTCAGTAGGCTGTCTCCAGTATGTCATAAGCATGAAAAAAGGTCAAATGAAGAGGAGAGTTCCTGAAGCTCTTCTTGGGAAGACAACACAGAACCAAATGGATTGATCAAGTCCTGGAGTCTTGGATAGGAGTTTCAGATTTAGGAAGTCTATTGCTAAGTCTCAGTCTGTATTCAGCTTACGCCAGGCCTCGCTGTGTTTGTGCACATAAGTGTCGCTTAACATTTCAAGCTGGGGTTTGCTCACAGCTTATGCCTCCAAGTAGTCATTGAACAGCATGCTAAAGGTGGTAATAGGTTGGGCCTCATTTAAGTTCACCTGGATGAGTTACCCTTTTGAAGGTCACCTTATCATGTGGCTTGGAAAACAGTGCTTTTATGATTCTTTGTTTATTAATGCCACTTGATAAAGGCTCAGTGAACCCTATGTAATTTCTCCTTTATAACGAAAGTCTAGTATTCAGGTAATTGAATACATGGCTACTTTAATTATTTTGTTACGGCTAATTGGTATTCACAGTGATCATGTTCTACAGCCTCTAAATGTATTGTTACCTTACAAGTTTATGGTTCAGCCCCGTTGGGTCGTTCAGGTCTCTGTTTTATGTCAGCATAACTTTTATGAGGTTCTTATATATTTTGTGTTCTGTGTAGCTCTGACAAGGAATAAAGCTCTTTCCCCTGCTCATATTTGCTTATGTGAGTCATGAGATAGAGATTGATCTTTGCCACAGATTATCCATATCACTGTGAAAGACTAAATCTCTGTCTATCTGTTGTGCGTGTCTTTCAGATTTGTTATAAGATTTGGAATGATAGGAAATACCATTATAGGGATTTCCTATTTAGGGTGATTTACAGTTGTTGCCTTTTCTCAACCATAGTAATCTCTGGCTTCATAGTATCCTCGGAAAATTGAGCAGGTATCTGCCTTGTTTTCTTCCCTGAGCTATTAAAATTGAACACTGGCATTTCAAGGAACTTTGTCATTTAAAGTGTACAAGCTTTCCCGTAGCCCAGAATCTTTCCTTAAAGTGCCTATGTCCAAGGTTACAGTACAAACTCTGAGCTAGGTGATTGTGATGTCACCAGGTTCTCCAGGCCATGTACCCTGTGCCACACCTCAGTCCTCAGGAGCAACCAGGCCTAAGAAGGCTGAGCTACTATGCCAAAAAGCTTTTGCTATGAAGAGTTACCTAGGAATGTACGTGGGAAGGTAAAGTTCCTATTAGCACCGTATGTCGTATCCATAATCTCGGTTTGTACGTCTGTTGACTTTATTATATTCTTTGTCATAAGCACCTTCAAATCCTTTCTGAAAAGAAGCAAGTCTTAAAGAAGTTAACACATGGGTACTTCATTTTGAATCTAGCTACCAACACGGAGTTAAAACATTGAAATATTTATGTGTTGGGTTTCTTAAAGAAAACTTGATTTCCATATTTTCTTTTTGTCTCTTGCATATGGGGGTGCTCTAGTTTTCCATAATGATCCACTTAAGTTCCGTCATGTTTTCAAGCCCAATCATGTTATCCCAAATCTAACAGGATCTAAAAACTAATCAGTGCACATTTCTTGCAGTGAGAGGAATAGTAAACAAGAGATGAGGGAAAATTTTTTATATTCATTTTTTTTCTAAGAAATGGTTCTATAACAATAAGTAATGTTGTAATCCTCTTTGTTTTTGTTCATTTACAAGGATTCTCTCTCCGTTAGAGTTCTACATAGAAGTTTTATTTCCTTGCACTTGGTTTACTGCTTTTTCGTAAGTTGAGTGTGACTCTCCATCCTTGGCAGCCATTAGCTTAGTCAATGTATTCCAGGCTTATTTAAGTTTCAGGATTCATATTGTGTGACTTTCCCTCCCAGCATCACATTAACTGTTTCAAAGCAATGTGCCATTAAAGAGCTGTGGCCGTGTTTCTTGCTTTGTTACTCTCCCCAGTGGATCTCAAACTATTGATTCTGTTGGCTGTCTAGGGAAAGATTTGTGATGTTAGGCTGTAGCTTGGTGGTTTCGGGTCTTTGGAGGTAGTTCCTTTTTAGTGTGCATATCTGATCTTTTCACACGTTGCTTTAAATTTTTTCAAAGATTACGTTTTAGAAAAGTGAATGAGGGTATTACTCTATATCCTTTATTTACATTGTTCCTCAAAATTAAATTTTTTGGTGCATGTAATCCTCAGTAGGCGCAAACAATATGTTTGTAGTATTGAATTCTTGAGTGTTTTCTAAATGACCATAATAGAATACCTATTACTTTTTCTTTGCGTTTTGAAAAATGTCTCACTGTGCACTATATGTGAACAAAAAAAAAACATTTAGTGCAAGTGTTCTAAGAACCATGGTGGGTAATGTCATACATTGAATGGGAGAGAGAATCAAGTGCTGGTACATTAAGGATTTTGTAGGTAAGATAATTTCCTTGCTATCAATAATTGTTCAAGTTGTTAAAACAATTTGGTTATTAATAGAATTACTGAATTCCTCACTCTTTGAGCTTCCATCTCATACTATGTTTCCATCTCATAGTCAGGGAATCATGTATGTGATGTTAATGTTTAAGAAATATTTTTCTGATTACAGAAATAGTAATTGTTCATTCTAGAAAATTTAGAAAGTATAGAACAGTCCAAATAAGAAAAAATATCCCACTATGCGTATCATATCCACTGTTAACATCTCGGCACAAGGCACTCAACTCTCCCTGCTCCTTCCTTAACCAAAATTAGGAATTTCCTGTATGTGCTATTTTATGACCTGTCCCCCCCCATGTAAAATTTTGATTTAAAAAATTATTCTATTAAAACATTATTTTTTAATGGCTCTAAATGGTCATTATGTCTGGACTAAAATCTTTATAATCAATATCCTGTTGGACCAAATCTTATTTATACAAACTTCTATTGTTCCCACTTGTTTGTTGCTTTAAGTAACATTGGTTTTATTTTCTTATATCTAAATCCTTGTGTGCTATTCTTAATATTTCCTAGGGTTAAATGCCTAAAATAAAATTGGCCACGTGATAAGCAGATTAATAATAACAAAGATACATGCACACATCCATCCATATATTTATATGTAGTTATTTTCATGAATTTTAGTGTACTCAATTTGTATACACTTTAAGATATTTATATAGTTAAATTCATTCTTTGTGATATATAGTTCTATGAGTTTTGACAAATGCATGCAATCGTGTAACCACCATTAGCAACAAGCCGACTAGTTCTCTTGCCTCAGAAAATTCCCTCCTGGGGTGCCTGGGTGGCTCAGTTTTTAAGCGTCTGCCTTAGTTGTTAAGCGTCTGCCTTCAGCTCAGGGTGTGATCCTGGAGTCCTGGGATCGAGCCCCACATCGGGCTTCCTGCTCCGCTGGGAGCCTGCTTCTTCCTCTCCCACTCCCCCTGCTTGTGTTCCCTCTCTCGCTAGCTCTCTGTCTGTCAAATAAATAAATAAAATCTTTAAAAAAAAAAAAAGAACTAAGATATCTTATTAAAAAAAAAAAAAGAAGAAAATTCCCTCCTGTGTCCTTTGACTACAAACTACATGTTTTGTTTTGTTTTTTTAATTTGGAAAATATAAAGAAGTAAGAATAACTAGAAATCATGCATAAGCCTACGATTCTGCTGTAACTTTTGTTAACATTTCGTTGAGTATCTTTCTGGTTTTTTCTTTCCCTAAAAAGAAAGAGATTATACTGTCCTTTATATTTATAATCTGTTCCTTTTCTTACTTAGTATATTTTGAGGATATTTTTATTTAATCATTAAATTGGTTTTTGTTGTTGCATCCCTGCAAGTCTAAACAACCCTCTTTTTAAATTTTTTTTTAAAGATTTTATTTATTTGACAGAGAGAGACAGCCAGCGAGAGAGGGAACACAAGCAGGGGGAGTGGGAGAGGAAGAAGCAGGCTCCTAGCAGAGAAGCCTGATGTGGGGCTCGATCCCAGAACGCCGGGATCACTCCCTGAGCCGAAGGCAGACGCTTAACGACTGCGCCTCCCAGGCGCCCCTAAACAACCCTACCTTGAACATCTTTGTATATAGTCATAATTACTTAAAAAAAGTCCTAAAAACAGAGTTTAGATCTCAGTGAGAATGTGTGTTTTAAAAATGTTACATTTTGTCAAATGGGTTTAAAAAGTGGTTATACCAAATTACATTCTGACCAGTCATGTATAGAAGAGCCTATTTTCCTGTATCACATTATTAATTACTATTTTACATTGTTGTCAGTTTAGTAGATGAATAATGGTATGTCATTATTTTAATTATCATTCTTTGATTTCTCTTAGGGTTGGTTTTTTTCCCCCATTTGTTTATTATTTGTATTTTTGTGTGCGAATTACCAGTGTATGTCATTTGCGTATTTTTCTTTTGGCTTTTTTGCGGGGAGGGGTAGAGGGCTTTTTTTTTTTTGAAGTGTTCTGTATTTTAGTAACTTTAACTCTCACAGTTACATATTGTGGTTTCTTTCTCTCTTTTTGTCATTTGCATATTCACTTGGTTTAATGATTTTTTTTTTAATGGAGGGTCTCATAAATCTATTCTTTTACATTTCCTTTATTTCTGTTTTGGGCGTATATGTTGAATTTAGAAATATCTTTTCTCTGTAGATCATATAGTCATGCATATTTTCTTCACACTTTGCTTTGTTAAAAATTCTTTGTTTACTTTTTCTTTTATGTTCCCGACAGGCTAGTCAGGTTTTTACTATGTTGTACCAAGGAGCCATAGATTATTATGTACTTGCATATGAATATATTTTAATGTAATCTTAATATTGTATCTTTTAAAATTTATTCATATGCTTTCAAGCAGCATGAACTTTTCATTGAAATCTTCTCTTCAAACTATAGCAGTACAGTGACTTATCTGTGTCCTAACTTAAGGAAGTTTTCTGATTTTTTCCCCCCATTGCCACCTTTGGTTTGCATTTTAGATAGATATTGTCTATCAGATTTCCTTGTGACATTAGGAAAAAATACTGCTTCTATTGTTAAATAACTTTTGTTTGTTTTTAACATGCTGCAGGACATGGAAGACAAAGTAAGTAGCAAGCAATGACTAAGCAATTAAACAAAGCAGAGTGTGGAAGTCACCCTCACACAAGGTTGAGCCAAGTGACCCTTGATCACCTGGCAAAAAAATGTGGTGCAAGACACAAGGGTGGGAATGCAAAATACATACTTGTTGAATATCTTAAAATTACTTGTCAAGTGTGTATTCAGCATTTACTGAACAAAAATACATTAAAAACTTTCCTAACTTGGGATGAGACAGGCAGGTCTGTTCTCAGAGATAAAGATCACTTAAATGTAATGATCAGGATACATACAACAGTTTGAAAAATGCATTTTTAAATTAACCTTGAAAAACATCGATAAGTAACTATCTTTATCATTATTTTTCAAGTATCAAAAAAATTTTATTACCTTTTTTAATTTTGAAAAAATCTTATAAATTAGAAATGGGATGATTGAGTTTTAGAATTGCTTTAACTATTTTTATTTCTTGCTATTAATTTTTAATTATTCAAACATTTACATTTTAATTATTCAAACATTTAGTGGTTTTTGCCCCTAATGAACTAAACTAAAAAAGAAAATAGACCAATAACGTGTACTTGGGTGCAGGTCTCAATGGGTAATTTAAGGGTTCTCAAACACAAGATTTATGTAGAAAATGTCATATAGGCATTTTGTTGTTCAGAAAAAGAAAAAAGGTTAATAACCATGTGGTTTATGCTCAGAATAAAATTTAAGTTTTATTGTACAAAATATTAATCCTTGAAATTACTCTTCAAAAGAAGTTAAATAAAACTGTCTGTGCTGTATTCTGATATTTTTTGACAAAGTAGGACACAGCTGTCACAGTAAAAAAAAAATACAATGTAGACTTCTTCTTTACATTTAAATACAGCAATCATCATCTTATTAATATTGTTCTATGGCAGAGACCTAATAGACTGCAAAAATCTTCAGCTTTGTGTACTTATTTCTAATGTAATTTATACTTGACTTTTGCTTTGCTGTTGCTGCTTTTTCTTGATATAGTGTATTCTTCATTTCTTTTTTTAGGCTAAGCAGCTGGAAGAGAAAGATAGAGTGATAAAGAAGCAGGATGCATTCTACAAAGAGCAGCTGGCTAGACTGGAGGAGAGGGTATGACTATTTCTTGTCATTGATTTCTCTTCTAGAACCACATGTGCAACTTTCCCATATATTTATCTAAGCATCAATAATTAGAACTATAGCTGCTTTTCCTAGTTACAAGGAAGTGAAGAAGCCAATCAGGTAGATCATTCTCACAGGGGATGTCATTTCTTGTTTGGTGGTTTTGGGGTATGGTCGTGTTGTTGGTTCAATGAGGCATTTACCACTCTGCAACTGCCCCAGGTGTTTTGTCCCTAAATGTTTAGAAACTGCACTGCTTCCAGGTCAAACAGTAGAGTGCTACTCTCGACTTTCCCTAACGTTGGCAAAACTTGAGTGGGTTCATGGAAATGGAAGTGTTTTAAGGGCTATGTTGTCTTTGTGTAATCTCAGTTTCACTGCCTTTGTGACTGAGAAATGGGCAGGAGTTGAATAGTAGGACTTAGGAAGAAGAGTTAAGAGGAGGAGTTGAGTCACTACCTCTGGGCGGCCCTAGAGTTTGACAGAGATGCAAAAGCAGGAATTAAAGCTAAAACAGAAGGAGACTGTGGGTTTTAAGATTGGGAGTTGGAGCCACCTCATCAGTGCCCCTGTTCAGTAAAGTAGATTTGTCTAGAATCCTTTCACACATGGGCCATACAAAGCTAGGTCTCTCTTCCCTTTGATGGAAACCCCTAAAATTTGGTTTGTTTAGAGTAAGATGTTAATGAGAAAGTAGATAAAATAAGAAATACAATATTAAGTCCCATTCAGTACAGTTATTTACACATTAAATATGTTCCCCAGTGTCTGTATGTTGCTAGTGTATGTGCGTCTTGCATGCAGGGGTCATTTCTTCATTCATCGAACAGGTGTCTACTTAAGCACCTAATACATGTTAGGCCTTGGGCGAGTGCCGGAGATATGCTAGTGAAGAAAATGAACTAAAGTTTTGTCCTCAGGGATCTGAAATGTATATAGTGGACAGCAGGTTGCAATTCTATGGATGAGCAATAAAGCAGAGAAAAAGGAGTCCCAGGGCCTTGGAGTGTAGGTGGGGGGTCTGGTGGAGAGGGAGGTCCTAATATGTGGCATTTGGTAAGAGGTCTGCAGTAACGGGGAGCCAGCCAGTGCCAGAGCCCTGAAGCAGGGTTGTGTGTGGCGTGTTGAAAAGGCTAGAGGGTTTGTGAATGGAAGAGCATGTTGGCTGTTGTCTTGGGCAAGAACTGAAACAAGAGAGACCTAGTAAGAGGTAATGGCAATAATTCAGAAAAGGGATAGTGATGGCTTGGACCCAGCCGCTAGCCATGGAGGGAATGAAGCACGGGGTTGGATGTTTCAAAGGCAGAGCTGATCAGGCTTATTGATTGGTTTTGATCATGAGTGAAAGGAAGAACTGAAGGATACTCTATATCTATGGCTTTTATACCTAGAAGGATGGATACGGATCTGGATGTGGGTAGTGGAGAAAATTAGGAATTTGATTTTAAATACTTTAAGTTTGGGATATTTGTTAAGACATCCAAGTAGAGATGGTAAACAAGCATAGAGTGGAATAGTTTATGGCAAGAGTGAGCAAATTTTTTCTGTAAAATGCCAGATAGGAAATCCTTTAGACTTTGCTGGCCATGTATGGTTTCTGTCACGATGACTCAACTCTCAACTCAGCTGCTCAGCTCTGCCACTGTAATGTGACAGCAGCCATAGCCAGCATGTCGGAGAACAAGTGTGACTGCATTCCAATTTATGGACCCTGAAGCTTGAATTTCACATGATTTCCGTATGTCATGAAATACTCTTCTTTTGATCCCCTCTCGCCCCCCAGCCATTTAAAAACCCGAAACCACTCTGAGGGCTGTATACAAACAGAGAGCAGGCTGGGTTTGACTCATGAGTTCTAGTTTGCAGAACCCTGGTTTAGAGCGCAGCCTGACTTGGATTGAGTATACTGAACGGACATTTACCTGCTGAGTTTTTGTAGCACGTTACATCAAATTTCAGTTTCTTCAGCTGTAAAATGAGGATATAATAGTACTTACCTCACGGATTTGTTAAATGAGCTCATTCTCATAAAAAACCTCCAGCAGTGTCCCGCACAGTGTAACACTCAGCTCTTAGTGTACCTCGACCCTTCCAGAGCACCGTACCTGATAGTAAATGTTAGCTGAATAAAATGAACGACTGATAGTTTTTGAGATGATTTACCCAGCACCTGTCTTTTTCCCACCCAGTGACAGTTTTCTTTGCCATCAAGTATTACTGTGCTAGGTACCTTTTGGATTTGTCATTCATCGCTGTCAGGTACAAGGAAAGGCAATGAAAAATATTCACCCATTTCTCATAAATCCACCGATTTGATGGAGGTAATTCAGTGATTAGTGTGATATACTGAGAGGATTCACTCTTGGCAGGTGAAACGGGTCTGCTCAGCAGCTAACTTGTTTTTGGCCTCAAGTTAGAACAAATGGTGGTGGATCAGATGGGGACGGTGTGATGATGTCAAATCATGGCAGTCAGCATCTTTTGATACAGGCCAATACACAGATTTTTCCTTTTTGAAGATGAGGCTGGAAAGTAGTTACTTAGGAATTTTAAGTGAAAACTGAGTACCAGTGAGCTTAGAAAAATCCCAAGGTGGAATAATCACACTGCTATTAGTTAATACCTAGTAACTCCAGGCTGGACTTGGAGTCAGAAGGCAGGGTTCTGTCGTCTAGTTATTTCACAAGTCACCTAATCTCTTCTGGTCTCTGCTTCTTTATCTATGAAGTGGGAATAATACTCTGTTCCTTGCTCATGTTTGTGAGTTATTGGGGGGACCAGATAAGACGATGTATATAAAAGCTCTTGGAAACTGAAAAAATGCTTAACAAAAGCCGTTGCCATTAAAGAATATCTACTTACTTTCCATTGTGTACAAAACACTAAAAATCATGAAATTACTTTAGTATTGTTCAACGTCCTGCTGTCTTCTCCCCATTTTTGTAAAATCATGTTTATTTCTGCCATTCCTGAAGTAGCTACATTAATTTCGTTCAATTGGGTTTCTTCCAGGAGTATTTGCGAGATGTAGGTCTTCAGTGATCAAGCATTTTGTAGGCGTAATGCAGGAGATTTTATTAAAAAGAGTTCCCCTTGTATTGTGATGACAGTATAAAGTGCAATGTCTCACCATTTCTATTAGAAGTTCTNGTTTCTTCCAGGAGTATTTGCGAGATGTAGGTCTTCAGTGATCAAGCATTTTGTAGGCTTAATGTTAGGAGATTTAAAAAGAGTTCCCCTTGTATTGTGATGACAGTATAAAGTGCAATGTCTCACCATTTCTATTAGAAGTTCTATATACAGTTCGTGTTTGAAGAGGTAAAAGTGCTGAANTATATACAGTTCGTGTTTGAAGAGGTAAAAGTGCTGAATCCAATAGTGCATAATGTAAGAAAAATGATTGTAATATTATGATAACTTGTAGAATCACCTAATGTACCGCATGAAATACAGGTTGCCTGTAGTTTAAAAGGGGTCTAAGTATATGTCTTTATTTAAACCAAATGAAATGATGAAACCATAAATCAGATACCAGGTGGTGTATGTATCATTACTAGAGGGGGAGCATTGATCAGTCTTTCAGAGAATCATTCCAAAAGTGATCCCCATCAACTGGATTAACACCATCATTATGTGCGTGATCACTTCTAGATGGCTCATGTCTTACTACTTGAACTGTTCATTTTCATTGACTTGATACAAATTTCTTTTGAGACTCTGAACCCAAGTCCCCTTAGCACGTGGAGCACATTCAATTCTATAACACAGCGTGGCTTGCCTCTTTGAACTATTTCAATAAATTCTATCAATTAGATAATTCCTGTGTGTGAATGGAGCTTTCTCCTCCCATGTATTCATATTGGTTAGTTCACCAGGAGTCTGAGATAACTTTCTCCTATCACTGCCTCGTGGGGAGAAAGAAGTATAATTTAACTGGACATCAATTCACCCTTCCCGCAACCAGTATTCCGAAAGCAGTAACTCTTGATTGAGAAAGAAAGTCGAAGCCATTTGAAAAGTTTTTCAAGTCCTTATTTCATTGTAAAGATTGCTGGCTTTCTCAAACAACATTGACTTAGATGTGAAGTGAACTTCTATATTTTAATAATATTTGTGAGATCACAGGTGTGTGGCCTAACTGAAAGAGACTTGAGTATTAACTCCTTGTTGTTGATTTAAGAGACGTGGAGGATACTGATTCCTGATTGGTTTGATAAGAGGAAGCCCAGGGCAAATGTTTTTAGGAAGCTTTCCACAAATCACTAAGGGAATGCTCCATAGTGTTTTATATACCTCTCTTAATGGTGCCACATTTATGATAATTGTGATTTGTTATCCGTGTTTACCACATAAATTCCTTGACGGTAAAGGTCATTTTCTCATCTCTATATTTTCCACAACTCACATGGTAGTTCAGTGAATAAATCCTGGATTTACTAAGCTACCATAAAATTATGTCTTAAGCAATTAATATGTAGTTTTTGACTATCCATAAAGTACCTGGTATCTTCTTCACTTGTCATTTAAATTAATAATATATATCTATCCTATGAGAATCAGGTTTGACTGTCTTGATATTATTTGTAGCAGTCATCATCATTGTGATAGTAACTCACAATAACATTTATTGCACATTTACATGTGCTGGACACTTGGTATGGGTTATGTCATTTTATTCACACAGACAGTCCTATGAGGTTGTCAGTCCTGTTGTTTAGATAAAGGCTCTAAGGCTTCAAGTAACTTGCCCAAGAATATCCAACCAAAACATGTGGATCTGAGGTGGGTCCAACACCTGAGCTTTTAGTCGTTAGCCAGTACTAGCTTTAAAATTGTTAGTTCTGCACTCAAGGGTTAAATCCTGTTGGTTGTGCGTTAGCTCTTTGGGTGGTAAGTTAGTTCTTTTTGGCTTCTAATACAACTTTTTAGTTGTAAAATGTTAATGTAATGTAAGATGTTAAAATGGGGTTAATGCTTCCTCATAATCTACAAGATTGTTAAGCATTCAAAATGCAGAATCTTCTCCCCAGGATTTGGTACTTCCTGGGGACATTTGGCCAAAAGGGAATAATAGAGTCTTATTACCCAGCAGCTACAGCATGATACCTCTCAGAGTCATTTTAATATCTAGTTGTGCTGCTTCTACTTTGAAGTAAGAAAGCCGTAGTCACTGAAGCACTTAACACATGTTTTTGAGCCATTCATTCATTCGTTCATGGTGTTGCTGTCGGATAGTCCCATCATTCCATCTCTAGAAAGAAACAGTTAACTTTTGATAAGCCGCTTTGATGGTCATTTCATTAGAGTCTGGATTGCGTTCATGTTCTTCGGGGAATGTGTATTTTCCAGTAGTCTGTTAGCCCTATGGGAGGGAAGTGAGAAGCAAGACCAGGCCATAGTTTGAGAGGGCAGAGTCCAGATTCTCCCAGGGATCTTTCATGATGAAGGACCCCCTTCTCTGCAAGACATCTTGGAGATGTGAGTTCTTTGATGATTAGTGTGTCTTCGTGTCTAACTTCCCAATCATGAACTTGAATTGATTTGCTCTACTGAATTCACTTTGCTCTTGGCTTTCTTAAGAATGGTGGGGTTTGGCACAGTGTGAAGAGTGCTATAAAAGCCTTGGTGACTTGAGGAGCTGAGGGAGATCAGAGGGCTTAGTTAGATACAGTCATAATGTTCAGATCAACAGGGTAGTGGGATCTGTGTTGCTTTCAGTTTATAGGCTCCTCGGGACTTCAGGAGCTATTTGCATACACACTGCAGTCAATCCCATACAATTAAGGAGAGGGAATTGTACAAGCTGGGCAAAAGAAAGCAGTGCAAAGAGAATGGTGAAAAATAAATTGTCATTAAGAAGAAAAGTACTTTACTAGTTCGTCACCTGTGGAGAGAGTTACTAATTAAATTCTAAGGTTGTGCTTACTTACACCAAATGAGCAGTTTTTAAAAACCTTTTACTTATAGTGGGTGGCATATCTTCCATTGCATCATAAAGTGTTGGGCTCATCTGTATGATTAATTGGCTTTTTTGATTGCTTGACTTCTTTGTCAATTAGTACCTTGGTTTCTCTATTCCTCTGTGCAAAGCTTGGGGGAAAATAACGCCAACAATGATAATAAAAAGAAACGACAACAGAACGGAATATTGTCAGCCCAGTGTGCTGCTTATGGGAAGAAATTATTATGTATTTTTACTACCAGATGAAGTCTGTCATTATAAAAATACTTCATTGAGTGAAGCTTGGTCAGCCTTTTGATGGGATTAATACAGGATAGAATCACAGATCACTGACATCTAGGATACTAAAACATAAACAGTCTTTTCTGGGGTAGGAAGATAATTTAATAAAGTCTGTTTATGGGATAAAAAAAAAAAACCCCTCTGATATTTCCCACCCTAAAGGGCTTTCTAAACAGTCGTCGATGATTCTAGGTCATATGGGTAGCTCATATACACTAAATTATTGTGTGTGCTTTAGCAAATTTAACACAATAGTTAAAAGCATAACTTTGTGGTAGATAACCAGCTCGCACTTGTCAACCTAGAGATATATGTTATTCCTTTGACACACTGAATTTTTGTACTGGTTTCCTCATTCATCTTGAAATCAAGGCCGATTCCCTGTGGCCTGAAGTTACCCAGAGTTGCAGAAACAAAGTTCTGTGGTCCAGGAGTTGGACACGGAAGGTGATAGAAGTCAGCGACACTTTTAATTGTAATGCTATCACACATGACAGGGGTTTCAGGAGTGGTTTGCCAGCATGTACCTTGAGTTGCTCTTTTTTTCCTCATTAACAAGCAATGATAGTTCACATAAATGTGATCTTAGATCTTCATTGTTAGGTAGAAAAATTAATAAGGGCCAGTATCATCATATCTTTTGCTAATATAATGGACATATTTATTTTTAACGTAGGTTCAAAGACCTGAACCCTTTTACACTCTTCACTACCTCCCTAAAGGAAGCTTATTGTCGCAGATATTCCAAAAGCAGCAAGCAGGAATGGACTCCTTCCGCCCCTCTTCTGTTTTGTTCTCCTGCAGGGGAAGGGAGCTATCCATGCAGTGTGGTGGATATGGGGTTCTTACCTTAATTCATTATTCAACAAGTCCTTCAAACGCATTGGCTTTTCTGTTAACCTCTCTGAATTTCCTAATGGGAAATGTGGTTTGGGTAACCTTGAAATGCTTTTTAAATCTGGCTTTAGGGATATGCGACTTACATTCTTTTCTGGGGTGAGCCTGTTAAAAGTGCATCCCGTGAAAATTATCCCTTTAACTGGAGCCAGTTTTTCTGTGCCTAACTTTAGAGGAAAGATTTGCAAATCACGGGATCAGCACTTAATTTGGGGCTCTATTTACCATGTAGGCTGTCAAGAAGTATTAACCTGAAGGTAAGTTGAGAACATGGAGTACAAAGCTATGAGCTGATGGCACACAGTACACCAGGTATTAAATAGCATTATCCGTCCTGCTTGCTACAGTAAATAGGATTTCACCATTATGATGTGTCAGGGCTTTCAGTGAAATCAAATTTACAAGACACTAAACTGCCATCCTTTCTGCTGAGCAGCTTTATTCTGGGATCTTGCTTTCATATTAATCCTGTTGGTAGGAAATACTTGTACCAATTGTGCATGGAAATTATAATTTAATGATCTCTTCCTTTTCTCTATTCAGAGCTTAGAATGGATCACTGTGCTTTGCAGTGATAGCCCCAGGGCTCTGAGAAAGAGATAATACAGACTTCAGCTTTAAAGCCCGGTATGGCCTTTTTGTGAGTGCTTGTAATGATCCTAAGTGCTAAGACGCCAACAATATGGGTTGCATACTTTCTCAACTCTTCACATTTCCTTTACCTCGGGAAAGACCATACCATAAAATAATTAAATTCTGTTTACCATGACTGTGTTTTAAAACGATATGCCACTTGAATGTGTAAAGACAAGGTGAGAAATAAAGCGTTATGAAATCCAGGGAAAATTAATTTCACTTTTAAAGATTCTGTTTATTTTGTGTGGGGAGGCTCAGCAAGGCTGTTTTATTTGTAAAACAGTTAATACTCCCTTTCCTTTCTTTGGGATCTTTTCTTGCTATTGGTAGAAACATTGCAGCCAGGAAGTCATTCTGTGTTTCCGGGCGAATGTGATTGAAAATGGGTTGGATCTCTGAATCTTCTTTGCATTCAGTTTCATAATTAGTGATTGTTTTGCTTCTTGATATCTTGTTTATTTATAAATTTCGAATGTACTCCATTTAGGCAGACTAGCCAATGTTTATTTCCCTGTTTTACTGACTGAGAAATTAAAATACACGAATATTAATTTTTTTTAAAGAAAATTGCAGGGCTGGTGTTAGAAAATGCTCTTGAATCTCAGTTTTATGTTCAGACCGTGAGCCAGCTGTGCCTCTATAAGGGATTACATTTCAGCACATTAGCTTCAGTTAGAAAGATATATTTGGTCATTAAAACATTTGCAAATAATATTAGCTCATAAGATCACCAAAGAAGAAGGGCCCACATCTGAACTTGGCATGTAAAGCAGGTTGGCACAGGGAGGGCAGCGTTCAATAAAGGGAACCCAAATCCAATTTGGCCACAGAAACTGAGATAGGATTTTGATCGTGGTCTTTCTTACTGGAATTTTCAGGGGCTAGAGGGAATCCTTGTCTTTTACCATTTATTCCGGGACACATTTGTTAAACTGCTCCAGTGAGCCAGGCGAGTGTGTGAAGGGATAGTGACAAATACGAACGGCACAAACACCCTTTGGCATCCGGTACAGAGCTTTCACTTGCCACCCTGGACCCGTGGAGGCTATGCCAGACTCTTATTTTCCAGAGCAGAAATGTTTTGTGAGGAGTAACTGCTACTTTTGTCTCAGAGAGCAGGGGATTATGGGATTTAGAGGGGAATTCCGTGGGTTAGAGTGAGTCAACAGGTTAATTGCTCAGATAAAGACCCAGTGAACTGGTGGCCTTAAGTAGCGGTCTTTGAAAATAAATATTAAATATGTAAGCTCCACGAAGCCCAGAAATATTTCCTTCTTTGATCACCACGCTGTGTTTGGCACATAGTAGGCACTAGATAACTTGTAAAAATTAATGTGTTTGTCAGGAAGTGGGATGGGTTCCATGGCAAATAATTTTGAGGAATGTTAAGTTTAAGCTGAACAGATTTCTTTACTGTAGGGCCTTCTCAGAGTTTATATACATTCAGAGCTTCCAACATGATGATACTGCATGCCATGTTTCAGCATTACACTCAAGCCACGGAATCTTTTTTTCAAGAAACACTAGCTTATCCCAGCACACCATCTGAGGTTTGCTGTGCCCTGCACAACGCCAGTTCCTGTAGCTTTGAGTCCTTCCTAGGACGTTGGGGTCAAGAAGCCATAGCGTTTCATTAGTAGAGTTCCTAATTTGAAGGCATCTGAGGACCAGCAGCCATGCTAGAATGGCCTGCCTTTGCACTGTGTTGTAAAAAGAGGAGACAGATGAGAAAGAGGCCTGAGGATTCTTGAGGTCCTCTGGAGTGGGAGTTGTTCACACTTTTAATTCTCTTTATAATCTTTAGTCTTTCTAAGAATCTCTAGAAAACTATGCCTGTAATTTTCAGTGTTATATTTATATTCACAGTCCTTATTCAGGCTTGCATTATTCCAAGCTCTGCAGAGTTGGGAGCCCTGGGTAGTGAGGTTTCACTGGGGCCCTTCCATCTCAGGACCCAGAGTCATGCCCTTTAGCCTAGGACTTGCACATCCTTGGGTGAAGAATCAGGCATGGGGGCTGATGCCACCAAGGATTGAGGGTCCAAATAGGAATTTTCTTCTCTTTCATAAAATGAAGTAGGATGGTAATCAAATTAGATAAATATTTAATTATCCTTGCAGGCCTTTAAAAATCTTCCCACAAGTGTTTACCAAGATCTAGAGCTGGAGGAATAAAGAAAAGAAGTATTAACACCTTCCTTTCCTTCAGAGCCTTGAGTTTTCTGTGACCCTTCAGAAAGAGTTTATAGGACTGGCTATTATTTGATGAGGAAGCTGTAAGGTTTGCTTGCCGAGGTCAGAAAATGCAGTCTTTCTATCCAGTGGGTTAAGCTGAATGAAGGTCAGTAGTCCAGTGCTCTGTAATGGCGTTCTCTTCCAGAGCCTGTTAAAAACAAGAGATCCAGGGAGAATAATGTGGCCACAGTACCGTACCCTCTATTAGTGGTTCTCATTTAGGTCTAGAAGGACAGGAACCTTGTCTGTTCAGTGCTGTACCCTCAGCCCCTGGAACACTGCCTAACACATAGTAGGTGCTTTGTAAATCTTTATTGAGTAAATGAATGGGTAAGTTTTCAGGAGGTAAAAGGCTCTAATCTCAACCACGGTCCATGTGATTTAGATTCATCTTCCAGGTCGCTCAGTGTACACCTTACCTCAGGTTACACCTTATCTTGCAGGTTTTCTCCGAGATTTCGGTGAAGGTCCTTCTGCCCCAGTCATGCTAGCTGCTGGTATTAATGCAACCGCGTATCTTACTTACATAAAATTAAACATTAGTGTAGATACCACTTTTTGAGCAAACTCTGAAAGTAATTAAATCATATTGCCTAAACAGTGTTCTTAGCCATTACTTTTGTATGACTTTGAAGGGGAGGGTAAACAATTTTATCGACAAGCCCTGTCCTAATTAGAATACTCAACCTCATGTATTATCCCCAAGCGTGGCTTTCGGTGAAAATGCTCTTTGGGACTTCGCACTGCGGACACCCTTGCTGTTCAAGGCTGTTGGCCGAGAAATACAGTATCTGTGTCAGTATCCTCAGCAGCACCCCCGAAACAGTTACTGTCTACTGAGGGGTTATTATTGGACAGGCAGTGTATGAAATGACTTAACACCATCCTTTTAACCCCAGCACAGACCTTTGGCGGAGGTATTTTCTCTCTTCACCACCCAACCTGTTGTTGTTGATTTTGTCATTGAGGCTCAGAGACCTCAAGTAACTTGCCCTGAGTTTCCCAGCTCGTGCAGCCAGGCCTCTGTCTTCCTTCTCAGCAACAGCCTTTCCTTCTGTGTGACCGTTGCTTTCTGGCCTTACATTTATCATGCAGTTCCACGCGCCTGCCCCCACTTTAAGAGATTTTTGGTGGAAATGGGCATGACACTTTTAGAGCCACTAGAGTTTAGGAGCGGATTCTCAGCTGGGTTTCCCTTGGCATCTTCTGTAGCTGGCTTCTCTCATAAACTCAGCGCCAGTAGGCTTACTTAATCATGGATCGTGTTCCACAGTAAAGAGAAATTACACCAGTTTCATTATAGGGCATGGGTCAGATGATGGATACAGTTCATCTGGTGAAGTACACCGGCTACACTGTAGGAGAGAGAAGGGTCTGAGGACCAGGCCTTACTCCTCTGGGGGAGTGGAGAGAAAGAAGGTGGTCTGAGAAATACCATGGGAAGAAACATCCAGAAATCAAAGTTCCATGCCAAGCTAGATCAGCCAAGGTAATGTTGGGACTTAGTGTGATGGCAGCAAGGGGAGAATGGGATGTGGTATCCTGAGTGATCCCCTTCCAGCTCACACTTTTGCCCCCACAGTCCTTCTTTGCCATGGCTCACTTTGCAGAATCATTTCTTTCTAGTACACCTCTGGTGGGGTGGCCCTTGAACCACTGTATCCGCAGTAGCCCAGCCTTCTTATTCGCCTGCTGGTTAGATTGTATACATAAGGAATCTTGGGCATAAACTTCCTGTAAATTTAGATTATGGTCACACAAATAGGAGTTTACTGCCAATTTCCTTCCTCTAATTTAAGGCTACAGATAGTTCTCCTATCCTAGAGCTATTTGAACTTCCAACTCAGTGGCTTCCCTAGACTCTGCCTCAGAATTAACCCGAGTAATTTATAAATCTCAGAAATCCACCACTCAGTCAACTACCTGGAAGCTGTTTTTTCATTTAACCTCTTGTGATAGTCTCTGTCTGCTGCCTCAGCGTCATGCACCAGATAACCTGCAGGCTTGCTGTCTCTCTGTACATTCCTCTGCCCTGTGTTAGACATCCTCCTTTTAGGGGATGTGGAGCACCTACTGTGTGCCTGGGTATCATGCATGGTAGCTACCCGAGATACACAGAGTAACTGAATCAAGCACAGTTCACCTCTTGTCTCTCCTCGCTCCTCCTCGCCTTTACCTTTTGTTAATATCAGTATTTCTAGAACTTAATTCCAGTGTAATTCTGCCTTGTCCAGATGGACTCTTATGTGGTGTGACTTAGCACAAATACAGGCAGGAGAAGGGAAGTTTAAGGCGGACAGTTGAGATACTCAGGTTATCTCCTTGGTAGGCAGTCCACGTGTTGAGATCTGTTTTTCTGCTTATCTCACTACCATTCAAATAAAAATGTAACTAGAACTACAGTGAGTATTTCTGTAGTTCAAGAAAAATAATACATAATAAATTGTGGACTGTCTATTCTTTCAGGATACAGTTGCTCTAAATTATATAAGTTTGGCAGACATGCCTAGAACTGTTTGTTAAAATTCAATAGCATGCAATTAAAGTCAGAGATTGCCATTTCTCTGTTGGGTACATTAAAAAATTATATTATGTATCATTTGGATTTGACCCTGAACTCAGTGCCCAAAAGAATAATGCCAGAAAGACAAAAGAGTGTTTTAGTTTAAATAGAGGCACAAGTAACTACATTTATGGAAATATCAGTCATACTCTAGCTAGTTAAGAGTAATTACGCAAAAGAGAGTTTTTGAATGAATATTACTTTAGGAGTAGCCAAATGGAAACAGTGATTTACGATGAAATTCTGGAGTTCAAGCCTTGCCAGGCAACAAAATAAGTTTGCTGATATTTGAAGCCTATGCTGACTGATGATTAAAACCATTATTAATACCACCACCTGGATTCTGAATTAATGAAGTGGAATATTTTATAGACATAAAAGTTTACTGCTCCTTGGAACTTTAGCATTCATCTAGTTCAGAAGTGTACTTTTTTAGACAAGGAAACAGAAACCTGGAGGTTTCAGGATTGGTTTTCTGTAGTTGGGGAAGGGAGTGCTGCCACTGTTTACCTGGTCATTATTATTATCTGGCCGAATAGGTTCTAAGTAAGTGAATAGTTATGTAGGTTCCTAGAACTGATTTGTGTTGGGGTGACCATCCCAAGTATTGCAAAGGTGACTGAACTATATTGAATTACTTGGGTGCTCTTCCTTACGTTTTGTGAAACTCAAACAAAATTTCACTAGCTTTATTGATAAAGTGGCACAAAACAGGCATGCAGTAGTTTTTAAATTAACTGCTGTCCTGAACAAAAGAAATCTCCAGTAGAGCTCACCTGATTTGTTCTAACAGAGAAAAGGACAGCTAACTTGCTGATTTGTTTCAGTTGCTAATTTTCACACATACCCACACTGTTATAAAGCAGTAATTCCCAAACCCTTGTCTCTCAGTGATTTCATAATTACCTGAGATATTTAATAACCCCTGTCCTCAGCAAGTCAGAGATGGGCGTGGATGATTCTGGTGTACATCAAAGGCTTGAGACCTCTCCCTCAAAGGACCACAAGGTAAACATAATGACATTAAAGACAAGTGGTGTCAGACCTACTTATTGACTATTTGTCCTTGGAAACACCACGTACCCTGTTTCACCCCTTGAGCCTCATCTGTAACATGGCTTTCATAAGATACTTCTTGAGGGTATAGAGATGAAACAAAATATTGTATGTGACCTTATACGAATATTAAATTAGGATACCTGCTATTGCCATCATCATCAGTCTCCAGCAACTAGGAGGATGATAATGCCATACAGTTTGAGATCACTTTTTGGGGGGCGGGGAGGCTCAAGGAAACAGTATTTTTCCATTATTTTGTTATGTTGAAATGTTGTATTGAATTTTGCCAGAAGAAACAGAATAATTAGCTCAATTGTGTAACCATTTTGTGATACAGAAATAATTAAAAAAAAAAAACAACTCCAATTAGGTCTACCTAATCTTTTAGGTTTTCAGAGCTCTGTAAATACTTCATTTTATTTGATAAAATAGAGATTTCTCTTGTATGTGTACCCCTTCAAATTTGACAGACTCTTTGTGAGAGAGAGAGAGAGAGGGAGGGAGGAAGATAGATATCAAATCTGGACATTTGAGTATGTTTAAGCCCAGGTCTTTGTTTTATCCATCTTTTGAGCAAAGACTGGTTACAGTCTTTGTTCATTTATGACTGTAAGGCCAGCCAATGGGTGGGAAGTTAAAAACAACAACAGAATAGAGCTGTTGAACTTCACTACTCTGGCTTAAAAATGGTTTGTTTATTAAACCCTGAGATATTGTGATATTGGAATGCAGCTCCTTGAGACTAGGGACTGACACGTAAAGATGAAGAGACTAGGTTCCAGAGATTAGCAGTTGCGGAGTTTAGGGAAGGCACCTTTAAGGAAATAACTGGGGTGTGGGGAGCACAGGGGTGGAGGAGACTGTAGAATTTGTGGGAAATACTACACAGGTACCCCTTTAATAATGTGCTGTGAGCGCATGTCTTTTACTTGCATGTTTGTTTTTTATTTTAACCTTTAATTGGAAATCTTGGGTCAGTCTTGTAGAGTTTTTATTTAACAAGTAAGTGGTACAGAATGAGTCATTTTTTCACTGTCCATATTATCATTAAAATGGAATGGATGACCAGGAGGAGGAAGCATGAAAGCATGGATGAAGACAGGTCATTGGGTTGGGTTGGGTTGGGGTAAGAGCCGAGCAAGGAGATATGTGGTAAAACAAAAACATGGTAGGGTGATTCCTTGACATAGACTGCTCTTTGATGATGGATTTCATGGATCCAAATATTCCTGGTGACAAGGGGTTTTTTTCTTTTTTGTTTGTTTGTTTGTTTTTAAAGATTTTATTTATTTCTTCAACAGAGATAGAGACAGCCAGCGAGAGAGCGAACACAAGCAGGGGGAGTGGGAGAGGAAGAAGCAGGCTCACAGCAGAAGAGCCTGATGTGGGGCTCGATCCCATAACGCCGGGATCACGCCCTAAGCCGAAGGCAGACGCTTAACTGCTGGGCCACCCAGGTGCCCCTGTTTGTTTTTTAATGAGGCTTTTATTTTAGATTATATTTCCCAGAGGCAGAGAACATTTCTTTTGGGGTCATGGCGTCAGGGAAATGGCAGTGGAATGTTGGTATCAATATTATAAATTTCAGGGGTGCCTGGGTGGCTCAGCTGTTAAGCGTCTGCCTTCGGCTCAGGTCTTGATCCTAGGGTCCTGGGTTCAAGCCCCGTGTTGGGCTCCCTGCTTGGCAGGAAGCCTGCTTCTCCCTTTTCAGCTCCCCTTGCTTGTGTTCCCTCTCTCACTGTCTCTCTCTGTCAAATAAATAAAATCTTAAATAAATAAATAAAATCTCTAAGAAAAGTGTGTTAGGTCAAACTTAATTCTGTAGTGTCTCATCATTTTGTGCAGTTTATGCAAGAGTCTGTTTAAAAAGTACCCACCAAAGAGCAAAATCACCAAAGTCTTTTTAATTATAAAACAGTCTCAGCATGTTGTTGGCCTGCTCAGGAAAAAACAAAAACAAAAACACAGTAGGCTGTGTTAACTTTCTTAAAAATGTACCTTTTTTGACTAGATTTCTCCAAAGTCATTCTGAGATAGAGAATTTGCATAAAATTAAATGACGAAATACTTCATCTAAAAAACAAAATCACCAGACCATAACCCTTCCAAAAGGTCTGTCTTGTGTGAACCTCTGTTGTTCTCATGTAATTTAGACTCATTTTTGTATCTCTCCCACACCTTCCTATTGTCTTTACTGCTTCTTCCTCAAAAAACAAAGCAAAAAGCAACTTTATATTGGTTAGGCCCCTTAAGTTATCTTTTACGTATGCAGATCTTCTATTTTCAGGCCCTTGAATCCAAGTATATTTTAATGACTAAAGTATGTAGTTGTTTCAATATAAATTATGGGCATTGTAAGGATTAAACCTAGTTTCTCAATTGTGGGTGAATGTCTTTTTTCATTTGAATATGCTATAATTTAAAGATAAAGGCATAAGCAACTGTTATAAATTGTTTTCTCTTTCTCATTTTCTCTGTGGTACAAAATATGGTAAAATGCCTTCTAAAGTCGCCACCTTGAACACCTACACTGCAGTTTAAAAAATTTCCCATAGCTTATTTTATATAATGTACTTTCTGGATCTTCCCATTATCTGAAGAAAATCATTTTTCTTTTGAGAAAATTACTGCTCTTAAAGTTTATCCACATGGAAGAGCGGGTATAGGTAGATACTCTCTGTGCCTCATCGTTTTCGTTATTCATTTATCCTGAAATCAGTAATGGCAGTAGAATACTATATGTTCACAGTG
>NC_048218.1:193020362-193050227 GCF_002007445.2 Ailuropoda melanoleuca | reverse complement strand
ATTTCAGTTAACAAGTGAAATAAACTTTCTAAAATATACATTCTCATCAACCTGCCTGGTATATTCCTCATTCATTTTTGTTGATTTCAAGAGTGACTGACTGTCCTCCATTTTCTTGGTCCCATCTGTGATTTAGAATGCTTTTAGAGAGCTTGCTGGATTTTCATAAACTTGACAGTCATTATTGCTTTAACTAGCAATACTAATTTTTCTCAAACAAGCAATTTAGTACTCTTACTGACTGTTTAGTATTTTTGCTCAGTTTCTTTTTATTTTCTTTGCTTTGTCACCTTGCGCTCTTCACCAGGCCGGATCATTCATTTAATGTTTATTTAGAACAAACTGTGTGGCAGTTTCCATTTTAGTCTCCAGGGATATACCAGAGAGCAAACTTGACAGAAATTACTGGTGGAGTTAACACTCTGTTAATATTGACAGTATATAACAAGTATATTTTATGTCAAGTGGTAATGAGTTCTGTGAAGAAAGGAACCTCCTAATAAGGGAAGAGAAAATGACAGCGTATGTGTATGTTGGAGGGAGTGGCTACAGATGCTGCTCTCTACCGGGAGGCCTCTGATTGGGTGCCGCTTCGGCAGGGTCTGAACGCCAAGCATGAGCCACACATATGGCGGAAGAGCCTTCTGGCAGGTCCCATTGAACACCAGTTGCCCACATCTCTTGCCTTGACTCCATGCCATTTATTGCTCTAGTGTATTCTTCGCCATCTTTTCAGAAAGTGCCAGGTTTGCTTTTCAAGTACAGTATCTGTTTTGCCAAGCCTGGCAGACATTGCTTATTTTGTCTGTACTTTGTTAGCAGATCAGTTCTGTGTTGAGTTCAAATGGCACTCTGATTTCAAGAGCGAGTCTAATCCTTGTTCTCCTAGAGGAATAGTAAGTAGGTACTGTGGATCTGCTAAGTGAATACTTATGTTAAAAAAAAAAAATTAATTCCTCATCAAATGGAAATGTGCCCACAAGACTCCCTGTGACCTCACATCCCTTTCTTCTAGCTCCCATCACCTCCCCCAAATCCAAGTCAATAATTCTGCCTAGCTCTTTGAAAGGAAGAACTGCAGCAGTTCTTGTGAGCTTACCATTTGCCAGCACTGGGCTATATACTTCGCGTGCGTTCACGTCCGGGATTGTATCCTTATTTTACCTAGGAGGAGAGAGAGGCAGACTAACAGAGTGTACTTTGTTCAAGCGCAGACAAAGTCAGCAGTAGAGTCAGGATTCGAACCCTGGGCAGCGTAAGCCCACATTCTCAGCCTCTACACTGCACAGACTCCTGGGAGGCCAGAGTTGGGATGGGATTGAATTACACACTAAGGAGCCTAAAGTAGGCCTCTTTGACTTAGTGTCCCTAACCAAAGCTAGACAGTATGTGGATTACCCACATGTGTTGTGATCTAAATTGGGCAAAAATTCCTCCTCTAACTGCGTCCATAGATTAGAAATGGTTAGCTTGTTTTCATCATCTCCTTGTTCCCTTTTTGGCCTTCATTGATCCTATCAAAACAGAAAAGGCTTGATAGCTACTCTTTGCACCTGCCTTTTTTATACCAAGTCTCCATTTTGTCACCCCCTCGTTAAGGGAATTCCTCTGCACTTTTAAGTTCCTCATGCCCTCCTGCCCTCTAACCTCTTTTCCATCCTTAAAACAGGAAAAAGGATGGGACTCCCCGCTGGTTTCTCTGAGAGGACAGTGTGCTGCGGCTGCTGCAGTTGGGCACAACTGTCACCGTTAGAGTGACCTTTGTGGAGCTTGGGGGCACATGTTCCTGCCCCATCCTAGTGTGGCTGGANATGTTCCTGCCCCATCCTTGTGTGGCTGGACCATCGCTCTCTTTTTCACTTCTCCCTATAATTTTTTTTCAAGGCACTCTGTTATATGATGTTGTTTTTACATTTGGCATAATTTTATTAGGTATTTAAAGGCATCTTTGTACTCTGATAAATTAAAATTCATTTTAATGGTCTGTCTCACCCTTTTTGACTGTAGAAAATGCAGTTTTAATGACAGATGTATACAGTTGGAGCACAGTTTTGTAATTAATAGAGATATGGCTTGGCGTTGTATTTGAAAATGGTGTTTGTTCTGAGCAGGATGACTACAGGATAATAATGAGTGTTCTAATACAACTTTTTATATTTTTTTAAGGGTCTTTGAGTCAGTATTCTAGCTTGAAATTGAGGTTGATTATATGGCCACTCATCTTTTTGAAATTGTGTTTCTCACCATGGCCAGGTAGTACCAGAATCAAGAGAAAGTAAGCTTTGACTTTGTTTCAGAGTTGGGATACATTTTTGCTCTTCTCTTCTTCCTCCCTCTGTTTCAATCAACAAACATTAAGTATTAGGTGAGAAGATTCGTGGACGTGGTTTCTTTTTCTTGAGGAGCCAGTAGGCTAGTGGGAGGATAGCAGGTATGTGAATACAGGGATTATTTTACAGTATATATTCTTCAGTGGAAGTGATACCAGCCACCTCATCACATTTCCTCCCTCTCTCCTCCCTTGACACTAGATGTGTGAATTTTGGATGGACCGGGGTTCAGCAAACTATGGCCCACATACTAAGAAGGCTTATTAGATTTATTAATGGTTGAAAAGAAATCAGAAGAATAATTTCATGACACACAAATTTTATGAAATTCACAATTCAGTCTCTATAAATACAGTTTTATTGGAACACAGCCACACTCTTTTGTTTGCATGTTCTCTGTGGTTACTCTGATGCTCCAACAAAGTTAAGTGATTGCGAGAGACTGTGTAGCCCTCAAACTTAAAATGTTTATTCTCTGGACCTGTGTGGGAACAGTTTGTCAACCTGTCTTTTAGGCTTATTTTTTTTTCCTCTCCCCAGAAATTCTTGAGGACAATTGATTGAGCAGATGTTTATTGAGTTGCAGTTATGTNTACTCTGATGCTCCAACAAAGTTAAGTGATTGCAAGAGACTGTGTAGCCCTCAAACTTAAAATATTTATTCTCTGGACCTGTGTGGGAACAGTTTGTCAACCTGTCTTTTAGGCTTATTTTTTTTTTCCTCTCCCCAGAAATTCTTGAGGACAATTGATTGAGCAGATGTTTATTGAGTTGCAGTTATGTGCCAGGACCTGTGCTAGGTACACAGGAAGCAGGAATAAATATGAAAGACATATTATTTGCCCTCATGGAGCTCATAGTCGAGTGAGTGGGGGGCCAGTAAGAGTGCAAAAAAAGCCAGAAAATTAGACAATAAATAAAGTACGGTTAATAATAATGTGGGTACTGTGAGAGAAAATAGATTGGACAGGTTGTGTTTCAGATGGTGTGGTCTGAGAATGAAGCAGTTCAGAGGAAGAGCAGGAACAGTCTGTAGAGAAGGTCTAGTGTAGGGGCGCCTGGGGGGCTCCCTCAGTTAAGCGTCTACCTTCGGCTCAGATTATGACCCCCGGGTCCTGGGATCGAGCCCTGCATGAGGCACCCTGCTCAGCGAAGAGTCTGCCTCTGCCCTGCCTCCCACTCGTGCTGTCTCTCTCACAATCTCTCACTGTCTCAAATAAATAGTCTTTAAAAAGAAAAAAAAGGTCAAGTGTGTGTGTGGGGGGGGCAAGTAGAATAGCACACATGCACACACATCCCCACCTCCCCACCTCAGAATAGCGGACATAGAAGTTCTGAGGTGCTCTGGATACCAGGCTTCCTCTAGGTTCCTTCCTTTTCAGGAAGTGACACCATTATCTATTCAAGGGTTGACGCTAAAAACCCATGAAACAGTATTGATTCTTAGTTTTCCTTACATGCCCTCCTTTCTCCTTTTGAATATGAGTAAGTTCTGTTTATCTTCTTCCAAAATACTGCTCAGTTTTGTCTGCTTTCTAATTCTATTACCAACAAAGACCAAGCCTCCATCATGTCTCTCCTAAACGCTGGTCATCCCTTGTCATTTTAACTCTGTTATCTGCCCCACTCACCACAAGCTACAGTGATCCTTTAAGAACTTGAGTTAGATTTTATCATTTCTTTGCTTAAAATACCTTGGTTGCTTCCCACTGCTCTTTAAATAATATCTGAACCCATTACCTGCCTGTTAAAGAAGAAGATAGGAGGCAAGTCTGGCCTGAAAGTAGGGAGTGAGAACACATGGTGTGATGCACTGGATATAAGATGAGGAAAGAAGAGGGGATTCCTGTGTTTTTGGCTTCATCATCTGGGTGAAAGGAAGAACCATTTACTGAGCCTTGGAAGACCAGGAGGGCTAAGTTGGTTCATTGAAACAAGGAAATGACCGTGCGGCACAGATCACAAATTGTGTTTTTATCCATTTAATTTTGGGGTGCCTTTGTGATAGCCAGTTGAGCTGTTAGCAGCAAATTTGGACCAGCGAGTATGTTATTGGGGGCAAGGTCTGGGCAGGATATACAAATTTGTCAACTGGGGAAAATTTTAGATCCACGAGGCAGGAGGAGCTCCCTTTTAGGGAGCCAGAAGGAAGGAGGACTGTGAACCAAACCTTGAGGCCTGAACTGATGGGTAACTCTTTGGAGAGGACAAAGTCTGGCAGAGGGAGTCTTCCGTAGGAATTGGATGGTGCAGGGTGTTTGGATGGCGTGGGATAGTATAGGACTTGTGCTGATTTATACATGGCGGTGGTTCTCCATCCTCATGGAGGGAATGAGAATTTGGACAAGAAAAAAGCTAAAGATTATTAAGAGCATTTTCTATTAGAAAAGTCTGACTAGTCAAAATTTAGTTCAAGGCCATGTAAAACATAGCTTAGGAGTTTAATTTCTATAGAGTGAAAATAAGTTTTGGTCTTTATCATTTCTGTGTCAGAAAAGTTACATGTTCATTGACTTGTTAATGAGTTTCCCGATTATTTTTCTGGGCTTTTTTTTTTTGGCTTCTGTTTGTGATGTAGAGATTTAAAAACAAGTATCTATATATCCACAAAAGCATCACAGCCACTTAGCACCTGTATCTTCTTTTGTTTATAATTACAATTGACTTATCACTCCTCCTCCCATTTTAAAGCTAAGTGAAATATATAATTAGGAATTTTTTCGTATAATAACTTAAATATCTAGTAGTAGCTTGAGGCAAGAAATAGGATTTAATTAGAGGCTAAATGCTACCTCCTACATGAAGCTTTCTGATCCTTCTGTCCAGATGTGATCTCTTTATATAAGGCACTTCAGTTTTTATATAGCTATTTGGAAATCACTCTAGTAGAACTGTTAAGAATATCATCCCTGGAGCCAACCTACCTGGATTCTTTTCTGGTCATGCCACTGACAAGCTCACACAATCTGTTAATTATTCAACTTCTTTGGGCCTCAGTTTCCTCCTCTGGAAAACAGGGATTATAATACCAATCTAATAGTAGTGTTGTATGGTTTAAATTAGAAAACAATATAAAGCATATATCATAGTGCTTGGCACATTGATTTTTATCAATGGATGTTAAATATTATTATTAATTTATGTAAACTCCCTGACAGATTCATTAGTTTAGGACAGAGTTTGTGTGGTGTTGGTCTTTGTGTCTCTCCTGTAGTTCCTTACATGTAGCGAAGTGTTTCAAAGAATTTATCTTTATTTTATTTTATTTTGATCTCAGTGTAGTTAACATACAGTCTTGTATTAGTTCCAGGTGTATAAGGCAGTGATTCAACAGTTCCATACATTACTCTGTGCTCATCGTAATAAGTGTACTGTTTAATCCGTATCACCTGTTCCACCCATCCCCCTGCCCACCTCCCCTCTGGTAACCGTCAGTTTATTCTCTGTAGTTAAGAGTCTGTTTCTTGGTTTAGCTCTTTTTTGTTCTTTCTTTCTTTGTTTGTTTTGTTTCTTAAATTCCACATATGAGTGAAATCATGGTATTTGTCTTTCTCTGACATTTCACTTAGCATAATACTCTCTAGATCCATCCATGTTGTTGCAAATGGCAAGACTTCATTCTTTGTTATAGCTGAGTAATATTCTAGTTGTGTGTGTGTGTGTGTGTGTGTGTGTGTGTGTGTGTGTGTATACCACACCTTCTTTATCCATTCATCAGTCAGTGGACACTTGGGCTGCTTCCATATCTTGGCTATTGTAAATAATGTTGCAGTAAACATAGGGGTGCATGTATCCCTTTGAATTAGTGTTTTTGTAAGGAATTTATGAGTTAAGGATATCTTCAGGAAGATTTTTCTTGGATAAAATGCTGAAACTAAAGTGAAAAATCTTATTTATTATTTTGGGTCATGTAATGGAATATGTAGGAATTGTTAAACTATGAACCCCCTGAAAGAACCCCCACTGCTTTTTATCCATGCTGTTTATATCAAAGATACCACATACAAGGGAGACTCTAGCATCTAGGTTATTACAACGCAGGTGTAATTTTTTATTTTTAATGAAGTATCCTCTAGCTTTATGTTGACATTAACTCTTTTGGGAGGGAAGACATGAATTGATCTTTGGAAAGTTACATTGCTATGTTCTACAGGTTTCTAAACCCTGGATGAACATGTAAGGGGGCTTTTGTTTGTTTGTTTTTGTTTTTTTGTAAGATTTTATTTATTTATTTGTTTGACAGAGAGAGAGCCCAAACGGGGAGTGGCAGGCTGAGGGAGAGGGAGAAGCAGGCTTCCCACCGAGCAAGGAGCCCAATGCAGGGCTTGACCCAGGACCCTGGGATCATGACCTGAGCCAAAGGCAGATGCTCAGCCGACTGAGCCACCCAGGTGCCCCGTAAGGGGGCTTTTAATGAAGGTATCAAGTACGTTGCTGCATCACTTCCTGCCACGGAGTTCAACTAAGGCTTTCGTAGTAATGAGTGAGGACCTCTTCCAGTGGGTAAACTGAGGCTCCACGGCACCAGTGCAGCTGCTTATCAGCATCGCAGTGTAAATGTCAGCGCACAGAGCAAGGTCGTTATCCAGGTTGCTTTCCTCATCTGACTTAAGAGCTATTGAGGAGAGGGGACGCGTGGGTGGCTCAGTCTGTCGGGCCTCTGCCTTCGGCTCAGGTCTTGATCCCAGGAACCTGGGATCAAGTTCCACATCGGGTTCCTTGCTCAGCGGGGAGCCTGCCTCCCCCTCTGCCTGCCACTCCCCCTGCTTGTGTGCCCTCTCTCTGTCCCTCTCTCTGACAACTAAATAAATAAATCTTTAAAAAAAAAAAAGAGCTATTGAGGAGAAATGGCTATATGAACACTTGGCTAAAGGATGTTACTGATTTGTAAAGATAATACTCTTATGAGCATTTATATTCTTTCTTATCCCCAAAATGATTTGGTGGGACTTGAGCAGTATTTTAAGCAATATTATATCAGGAACCCTGGTGTTCTCTAACATACAAACTCTTAAGTGGGCAGCACACTAAAAATCTATTCTCTGTGTGTAATCAGTGCTGGCACAATACTAGGCTAGTCATGCTTTGATCAGCAGAGATCTAAACCCCGGGAAGTTGGTATCAGAGAATCAGGAAAATCAGGGCACGGCTGGCATAGGCCAGGTTTGAGGGGTTGTGTTAGTAGCTGCCAGCCTCAGTGGAATTTTCCATTGTGTTATGGTTTCTGCTTTTTGTCAAGAATGAAAGGTGTATAACAAAAGTTGGTTCAGGGGAAGTGAAGCCAAAAAGAAAAGAGGAAAAAAGAATGAAGAAGGAATGGCTAAAGAGTTGAAGACTGCCGTACCCTAAATGAGCTCCTGTGTCCTGATTGGAACAGCTGTGTCTCAGCATAGAGAGTTCGAGACCAGCCTGGTGGCCCTGCTTATGGTGTGACACCACCCCACAAGACAGTGTGGCATCCCATGCCCTGCTGAATCAGATAGTCTTTTGGCTGGAATGAGGCAGTTGAGCCTCTAACTGACTTCCCCTCCTACAGCTCTAATTCTTTCAACATAAGGGTAACTTAATTTTAAAAACAAGGACCCCGAGGCCCAGAGAGGTTGAGTGGCTTGCCCAAGGTCACATGCATTCATCCAGGCCGCCTTAAGGAGGCGACCCTCTGTCAACCAGAAGTCTACAGCTCTAAAATAAGCTGCTTTGTGGGGCATGACAGTCTCCCTGTTGCCACCAGTGTTTTAGGCAGAATGAGAACTATCACATGTCAGGGATGCTATAAAGAAGGTTCTTGGAAAAGGATTCCATAATGTGGAGTGTCCCTTACAGCTTTAAATTCTGTGATTCTTGCTCTGTTTTCATTGCTTCAATAATAAGGGAGTGTTCTCTCCCTCACTCCTCATAGAAATGGATCTTTGAAAGCATTTTGTTACATTTTCTGTTTAAAATAGCAATTAGCTTTGCATCTCAGATACTTTACTGGGTACCATATGTATCATTCATTTGGAGTATTAGTTCACAAGCCAGTAGCCCACAGTTTTAGTTATGTATGAAGCAGTAGCTCGGTGAAATAACGTTGCAGCTCCTCACTAAACCAAAAGCTTCAAGAAAGCTTCTTGCTGCAGAGAGACCCTCATTTTCCTGGCTGTCAGCCTGACTGATATTTTAATTTTTCTGCCCTGTAGAAAACTTCAGTCTCTTATCCAATAGATAAATGAGTGAACCCCCCAGGAAATGCAGCAGAATGTTTCTGTTTGCCAATGCAATAAATGCAGAAGCTAATAAATGTCTACTTATATCAGGAGGAGGCGTGTAATGAGTAAATGATGAGAAAAAGAATTCGTGGAAACAAATGATCTACCCAATCTAAGATGACAACCAGGTTCTTAATAACTTGTCCTCTAGTGGAGAGAGGGCTTTCACCAGGCAGAGAGTCAGCCTAGCACAAGGCCATTTACATCTGGCTGCTGATGGATTCGGTTACATTTGGGTCACACCGAGCAGTAAGCCGCGATTCAAACTCAGCCTGGTTATGGAAGACTTTTTTTGCTTCTGTAATTTCTGTGAATGTATGCTAGGAAGAGCAATGATTTCAGGGCCTAATTCGCACTGCTTACCCCAGATTACATTAATATTTCACATTTGTCTTTTCAATAAAGACCTTTTTCAAAAGGAAAGAACCAGTCTCTTTCCCTTGAGATATGTTCAGATCACAGGGGTTTCACCAGAACTTCTTTCCTGTGGGTGAATATGCTATTCTTTAAAGTGCTTTTGTAGACCTCAACTCTCTAAATCCCCGGGGTCTGCCTTTGTGGAAACTAACAGAATACAGGATGCTTTGTCCCGGTGGATGGCTGCCTTCGTGCTTGTGGTGGTTGGAAGGACTTGCAGGAGGCAGAAGGCAGAGTGTGATTAAGACAGAGCGACTGAGATAGGCCGTGGAAGGAGCTGCAGTCTGCACCGAAGATGGGAGGAGAGACTCCATGCCAGACCGAAAGATCATTTGATGATATGCATTTTGTTATCACCCCTTTGTGTGATCTTTCTAAGAACATTTCTCAGGAAAGTCATGTGGAAAAGATTGGCTACTAAATACCAGCAGTTTTCAAGAACAGATTTTCATGAATATTTCTAGAAGAAGACTATCAAATTTGCTTGCTGGGTCTTCCATAATTATCTTTTCTTCTCCATCTTACCCTCCCTTCACTCTCCTCCCCCACCTCCCCACCCCCGCTTGCTTTAAAAAAAATAAAATAAAATAAAACAAATAAGACACATTCTGGCCTGTTTTAGTACCACATGAATGAAGGCATCTCTGCAGCTGAGGAGTGAGAGTTTTAAGTAGTAGTAGGATTTAGGCGCCGTAATGAAGGAAAATGTTAATGAGTCATCAGATAAAAGCTGGACAGAAGCGATACTGCAGGGCCTTGTGTACTTGGCAGCATATGAAATGGAGGAATCCTGCGCAGCCCTTTCTAAGGCAGAGCCATTATACCTGAAAGCTAAGACTTTTCAGTGTGCTTCTATTCACATGCATATTTCTATGCCAGATCTTTCAAAAGGCCTTTCCTTTGAAATACAAAAAGATAAACATGTCTTTGAAATGGATAGGTGATCCCTTTGCCACTTTGGAAATCTTTCTCCATTTCATATCTGAGATTTTTAACCCTTAAATTAAGACTGAGTTTTCCGTTCACCTGCGAGGCTTCGTATGTGTCGCCAGCACTTGAGAGAACCCTGTCACTGTTATTATTAACAACTGAGTTTGGCCTCAAAATAGATGGAAAGGCAATTAAAACTTGAGATAGGTGTTCCATCTGCATGGGGTCTTATTTTACTTGGGTACCGCAGTTCATTCTTACATGACTTAAATATAATACCGCTGTGGTCAAAGAAAATCATGAGATTGTCACGTACTTACAGAATACCATCTATTGCTTTGTATGAAGGAGGCTACAGTATTTTTGTATTTCAGTATTTCAAGACCTAAGTTACAGCCCTGTACTTAGAGCATCAGACGTGGGCTGATTTGGTTATAATACTTACTGCCTTCGGGATGTCAAGCAAGTATGTAACTTTGGTTAAGCATACCATTCCTGGTAGGTAAAATGAAGGCATAGCCTCTCACTTTGATTCTTCTTCAGCTGGTTTTCATCATAAAATCCGTTGATACAAATAATCATTTATAACACCATATTTGCTGTTGGGGGGTGTGGGGGTCCAGATCCCCACCAGCCTCCCTGCAGTTTTAGTTGTTGCTCTGGTGGGATTATGTTTTCTTGTAAATGTGGGATCCCTAGAGCTTCTGCTCTATCCAGGGACTTTTTCATATGAATATCACATCCCTGTAGATTATAAACATTGGAATCACATAACTACCTTTTTTTTAAAAAAGGAAGAAGAAGAAGAAGAAAAGAAAAACATTTCCCTCAGCTACTAGCACTTTGCTCTTAGGAGATGGTTGTCAGTAAATGTTTCTTATTCAAAAAATGAACTTTCACCCACTTAACAAATGGCAGCAGAAGAATTTCAGGGACACCAGGAATAAATAGGGTTTTGACCTTTGTAATTTAAAATAGGTTTCCCGGGCACCTACATGGCTCAGTCCGTAAGCGTCTGCCTTCGGCTCAGGGTGTGATCCCAGCGTTCTGGGATCGAGCCCCATGTCAGGCTCTTCTGCTGGGAGCCTGCTTCTTCCTCTCCCACTCCCCCTGCTTGTGTTCCCTCTCTCGCTGACTGTCTCTCTCTCTGTCAAATAAATAAATAAAATCTTTAAAAAAAAAATAAAATAGGTTTCCCCTCTCTTTTAAAATTAACTCATACCATTCTCATCTGTACTGGCCTTGTGGGTAGATACCTACTGTGTAGCTTGTGAAAATGCCAGCTTTTTGTTTTCATTTTCTCGCTCTGGAAGAGAGCTGGTATGGTTTAGAACGTTATAAGAAATTGTTGTAAAACTGTCTTTACTCTTCAATCTATTCACCAAGGACCAAAACTTAAAGGAATTTAAATATTTCTTCTCTCCTTTTTCCATCTTTAGGATTGAAGCAAGCTGAAACAACTACCCTTCCATTGTATGGTTGATCTGTTACTTATTTTAGCAGTCCTCTGTGGTTGAATGTTTTAATTGCTTTTCATTTTTCAGTGTTATAAGCTCTGTGATGAAAAAAAAAATTAGCTAAATTTTTATACACACCCATGATTTTTTCATATATTTCTAGAAATGAAGCCGAGTCGAAGTCATTTGAGACGTGTTGTTATAAATCGTCCCAATTTATACTCACACTAGCAAATTACTCGGGGAGCCCATTTCTTCATATGCTCATCAGCATCATACATCTGTATAAACAAAACAGAAAGCCACCAAAAAACACAGCCAACTTGATAAGGATAAAGTGAAACGTTTTTATCAATCTTTGCCTCACAAATTTTCCTATAACCTATCAAATGCTACTTTGAGGGAAATGTATGTGGCAAATACCTGTACTCTAGACCTTTTTTTCAATGAGGAGATTTTGAAAAATGGCATTTTCTCTTAGGTGAAAAGTTTTACTTAGAAAATAATAAAATTATTTCTGCAATGTTGGCTTTGGTTGGGTTTTGCATAGTTTTTCTCCTAGGCCTCTGATAGTGTACAGTGCCAGGGACAAAAATAGATCCACAACAGAGAAGCTGCTGTGGGTGGTAATTCCCTGCCGCTTACCTGCACCACGCCCCGACTGTTGAAGATGGGTGTGAGACATCAGAGGGTGAGCACCCTGGCTCCTTCATGAGATTTCTCAAAGGTGGCAAGTGGCTTTTAAGCATAATGATGAAATTATCTTCTAAGCTTTGGAATGCTTCGCCACATCTGCACCTTGGGAGCACCCTCAATTAAGGCTTTTAGTCATAACTCTGCCGAGGTCAGTCAGAATCTTCTCTTACTCACTCGAAGAGATGTGCTCAGTCTGGGATTCTGAGCTTGTCTATGGCAGTCTCCCTTTTATGTGAGCTGCTTATTTTTATGTAGTGTTGGAAAGGTATACCTCGGACAAAGATTTGATTCACTTTGGGGTTGCTGCTCAGCTGGTACCAGAGGAGCCAAGAGACCAGCACTGTCGTGTCTGTGAAAGCAAGCTCGAGGGTTTGCTCCATTTTCAGGAAAGTTTTTCTTGAATAGATTTTCTGGATCATAGTGAGTTTCTGGTGTTGGCCTCTATCATACTTTAAAAATTAGGGTTCTAGACAAAAGTGGGAAGAAGGCAGACTCTGTCTTGGCCTCTCCAACCTGTTGTGTCAGGACCCCTTGGTTTCCTGACACTTCTCCTTCCTCCCATGGATTCAGGTTTAAGTCTACATGCTTCTCTTTTGCCTTGGGAAGCATTTGTCTTGCCCCCACCTGTTTGGTTAGGAGTCCGTCTGAGAAAATCACCTTATAATAAGCTAAAGGGTAGTAGATGGATTAGCTCAGAGTTTCTTAACCTGGATTCCAAGGAAATAATCTCAGGTCTTCTAATTTCTGTGAGAATCTTTAAAATTTGTGCTTTCAGTTCTACTTTTGTATGATCTAATCCTATTTGCAATCAGTAGAATGGACCTTACGTGTTTGGGGAACATGGGGTTGGATGCCAGCTTACCTCTTCCCATAGCATTCGCATTGTGCTGAGGGGCTCTGGGAGGCTGAAAGGGCTTACAGAACCAAAGGCAATTACATCTTTGTTTAGTGTAATGGGTGAGTTTCTATTTCTTTCCCCACTAGCCTTT
Organism: Ailuropoda melanoleuca; assembly: GCF_002007445.2. Taxonomy (NCBI): domain Eukaryota; kingdom Metazoa; phylum Chordata; class Mammalia; order Carnivora; family Ursidae; genus Ailuropoda; species Ailuropoda melanoleuca. The sequence continues at coordinate 193,037,160 of NC_048218.1, read as the reverse complement.
AAAGAAGTCTTCACCCTCCCATCTGTAGCACCCACCCCTGTGGGCTTGGCCCACATTAGCTTCTTGTTGAAAAATAGGCCATTGTATATGAATTATAGGTTGGCCTGTCAGAGGGCTAGAAGAGAAGGTGAAATGGGTAAGCCAGTTACATCAAGGGGAGCGTGTGTTGTCCGTTCTTCAGATCATTAATATCATTAATATAAAATTGTGAGTGAATAAAGAACTTTGCCTGCTTCTCTACCATAAGGATTATTGTTTCCAGCTTTCTTCTTAGCCCGTGGTTTTCAAGAGGACACTGAGCATGTGTGCTTGCCAGTGCGTGTGCGGAGCAAGTACAGGAGAGTGATTTCTATAGTTCCTTTCTACGGGAGATGGTATGAGACCAGTTAGGGTAAAATGCAGTGCATGCCTGAGATGTGTTGGCTATCGAAACGCAACGCTTTCTGTAGAGAGCCGTCCAGTGGGTGTGCTGTTCAGTGTGCCTGTCGCATCACCTCAGGGAGCCCTTCACAAGACTTAACAGCCTGGCGAATTGACGGCGTCCTGTTACTCAGTCGGCAAGAGAACGAGAGGTCCTTGCACTGGAAACAAGCAGTAATTTAAAAGTTTCTGTGTGGGGCTTGCAAGACATCATGGTAAATTCTTGTGATAACCCTTCTGATAACTGTGAAATTGCTTTGTCTCACCATTGTTGAAGAAACAGTGAAACGCACAACCGTGTCAGAAGTAGAAAAGTCTCAGGTGCGTAATTCGGAAGTCTGAATGTAGGTGTGTGATATAGAAGTCTAAAAGGTGAGCGTGGAAGGGGGGGTATGGTTTTATCTCAGAAGAGCTACAAGCAGTAGGAAGATTTTAAGGCCTTTTATTGACATTATTATAGAAAAGGATAATAGAAAAATACATACCTTCTATGTAGCTATGCAGGGTAAATGGGAAGTCTCACTATAAACATGGTTAAAGGCAGGAAGGGGTCAGGGAGTCACTTTCCCAAAAATATCTGCATTAGTTACTTTTCTGGTATGATACAAATTTAGGCGTAATGCCTGTTGGAAATTGCAGTGTGGTTAATTTTCTTATAAAATGATACAAGCCCACAGTAAAAATTTAAATTGTGACAGAAGGCTGTTAAATAAGAAGGAAAAGTATCTCCTCTTGTCCCCTTTCCAGGGGTGACAAATATTTCTTGCAGAATATTTCAAGGTGTGTGTGTATGTGTATGTAGACTCACAAGTTTAGAAAATATTCTATTCAAATTATTTCACAACTTTCTGTTTTTTCTCCTACGTGGACCTCTATCCATCCATATCAATAGAAGTAGATTTCCCTTATTTCTAAAGTGGTTAGAAGAAAGTTTCACAGGTAGAAAGAATTCTGCTCTGAATCTCGAATCATCTTTCAGAAACAGTGAGAGAAATAAAAAGGAAATAAAAACACAACTAACTTAAGAACTGCATATGAGGGGTACTTAGCTCCTTTAGGAAAAAATAGGGCTTAAGAGACTCATTAGAAATAAAAAATAAAATAAAAAATAAGAAAAAAAGTTCTATATAGTTATCTTGTGGAACTGTAATTTATTGTTAACTATACATTTATTGGTGTGGTTTTTGAATTTATGTCTCCTCCTATATGTCATAAGCTCCTAAAAGTAGGGCCAACCCCCTGTTTGCTCTCCATTATATTCCAAATTCTTGGCCTCGTGTCTGGCACAGACCTTCAGTATTCATAGAACGAGGAGATGGGGGCACCCGGGTGGCTCATTCATTAAGCGTCTGCCTTTGGCTACGGGTGTGATCCCAGCGTTCTGGGATCGAGCCCCGTATCAGGCTCCTCTGCTGGGAGCCTGCTTCTTTCTCTCCCACTCTCCCTGCTTGTGTTCCCTCTCTCGCTGGCTGTCTCTCTCTCCGACAAATAAATAAATAAAATCTTAAAAAAAAAAAAAAAAAGAACGAGGAGATGAACAGATGAAGGAAACATAGAATGCCAAGTGAATGTTTGCTGCAGTTGTTTATTTAAATTGCCCAGGTGAAGAAACTGAGGCATGAGATAATAGAACTCATATATACGTAACATAACTCATGTAGTGGCAAGGTTGTCAATGAATCTACGATTTCTATTCTAATTAGAAAACTAAATCAGGAAAGAAAAACCTGAGACTCTAATTAGTGAAGTTTCTGAAGTGCCTGGGATAAAACTAGAAATGCCAGAAGCAGCCCTGAATAGCTCTGTTACTTTACGTAAGAAACAGTAAAGATGGAAGGAGAATGTAGGTACAAAAGCGTTCATTAACTTTGCCTAGGTGCCTAGGAGACAATGGTGTTTTCATGAAATGCGGCTTCTTCGAGTTGGTAAGATTGGATGCTACAGTTAAACATGGCTTTAAAATTTTCCATTTTTCCTGTCCTTTGTCGGAAAAGGAGAGAGGCAGATGGAAACAGATTTCTGACAAGTGGAAGCAAAGCATCACTGCAAAGGACAGAGGTGCTCCTGGTGCGTCTTTGCATTTGACTTTAGGAAAGTTATTTGTGAGGTGCACAAAAAGCAGACCTATCAGGGCTTAAGAAAGGTCTATTCCGAGTTATTGTGACTCTGTGTATCATGAAGCTGGAATGGCTTCAGATTAGAAGTTTATTTTCTTCTTATTTAATGAGAGTCTAGAAGTGGGCGGTCCAGGGCTGGTATGTTGGCTTCAATGTTAGAGCCCCAGGCACCTACTGTTCTGTTCCAGCTTCCTAGCACAGGGTTTTCTCTCTTGAAGGTGAGTTTGTATTCCAGGATGGCTGCTGGAACTCTGGCCATCACATCTACCTCACAGACTGGAGAAAAGAGAAAAGGCGAAAGGGCTGAAAAGATTCTTTGCCAGCTGAGGTCGGCTCTCTTTGAGCAGCCTACTTGGAATTCCCATACAGTTCTGCTTACAGCCCGGCCTAACTTGAAGCAACCTGGAAATTGTAGTTTGGTTGACCATATGTCTGGCATAAAACCGGGGTTTATCTAAGTAGTAGGGAGAGATGGTGGGATAATGTGCTGATAGGCTTTTCTGCAGGGTATCTTCATCTGCCTCTACCATAGAACTTTATAGTCAGAACTTCTGATTTGTGAGAAACTGCTAAATTAGTAATTTATTACTGATCATTAGTGATATGAATTTGGAAAAAAAATAGGGCGGAGAAAAATTAAGATACACTTATATATGTACCCAAAAGGTTATTGGCAGAAACATAGGGCTACTCAGGATAGCTACTCAGGAGTTTGTCACTTACACAAAACCAGCATTTAATCCATCCATTTGATGCTCATTCTTCAGGTAGTGGAGTCATGCAGGTAGTTTAATGGAGACCAGGATCCGATGGGATTTGCTAGGGGGCTAAGGGTTGTTGGCGGAGTGGTATTCTGATAAAGAAGAAGCAGCCAGGCTCTGTGCCAAGTGCTGAACCTACAATGTCCCATTGATATAATCACCCTGAAAGGTAAGGTCCTCGTTAAAAAGTTAAAAAGTGAGACCCAGTTTAAATAACCAAATCCATTCCTTGGTGTACCTCTTAGAAACAGGATACTGAATCTGATATCCCATGCATTTGAACCAATGTTGGCAGTTTGCAAGCTATTTAAATAGGCAGTGTATTTATTTAAAAGGCATTCTCTGGAGCAGGAGGTTAGGGGGAGGGAAAGGGATAAAAGGAGAGAGTAGACAGACAGTGGACTCAAGGCCATGGGTTTAAGAAGTGCCAGTAACGCAGCTATCAGAAGGAATGAGTTCTCAACGTTTGCTGGAACATGGACGGCACTGGAGGAGATAATGCTAAGTGAAATAAGTCAAGCAGAGAAAGACAATTTATGATTTCTCTCATCTATGGAACATAAGAACTAGGAAGATTGGTAGGGGAAGAAAGGGATAAAGAAAGGGGGGGTAATCAGAAGGGGGAATGAAACATGAGAGACTATGGACTCTGAGAAACTGAGGGCTTCGGAGGGGAGGTGGGTGGGGGAATGGGATAGGCTGGTGATGGGTAGTAAGGAGGGCACGTATTGCATGGTGCACTGGGTGTTAAATGCAACTAATGAATCATCGAACTTTACATCAGAAACCAGGGATGTGTACTGTATGGTGACTAACATAATATAATAAAAAAACAATTAAAAAAAAAAAAAGAAGTGCCAGTAACAAAAGAGTCTTTAAGATGCTAAGCACTTTATTCAAGGGTCACTTTACTCACTGATTATGATCAAATTCCTTCCACAGTTCTTCTGCCCACCTGTAACAGACTTCAGCATATATAGGAACACACAGAAGGCAGAATTCAAACCAGTCATTAGGCTTTCTGATAGAAGGTTTGTCGGGAGAAATACTGAACCACTAGATAAACTAAATTTAGATCATTAGTGTTTTTTTTTTAATTTTCTAAAAACTCTATAGTTCTCAAAATTGTTGTGCTAAAAATTTAGGTGTATTCCAGTCAGTCTTTTGATTCTGTGTGAGTCTATAAAAAGACAGGATGGGTTGAGGAAGTATGAACTCTTTTCGGCCGCCTGAAGCCATTCAGTAGATGACTGTTTCACGGCTTCTGTGCCTGAGATTGTAACCATGCTGCATTTGCAGCATTAAATCACATCCCCAGATGCTTAGCTTCATCTTGGGGGAAACATACTTACCTGCATCTAGCTGATGACATATTATAACGTAGTTCTTGGGCAAATGTTACAACAAGAAGTAAAAGTCTGTTTTGAATCCAGCTGCTTAACATAAGAATACTCATACTGACATTGTCAGTCAATAGGAAGGCTTTCACTGATGCTTGTATACACTAGAGCTTAGTCAAGAAAGCCAGCCAGGTAGAGTAACACTTGTGTTTGGGTGGGTTGTAGGAAGGATAGAGACCTACAACTGTTAGTGATAATTATAATTCATCTTGGAAGAGTAGAGCCACACCTTCAGCCAGTCCGCTCCCATCTAAGGTCAGACTTGGTCCTTCTTCCATTCATTGTTGCAAAATGTCTGCAGAGTTGCCATAATCTTTGAATGGATATTGAGTAGAAGTATTACTCGCCTCTGAGAACTAGTGTAAGGTAACCAGAATTTAAATTATACCTCAGTATGATGTGTTATATAGTTATGCCCAAATCATCATATGAAGCATTTTGTAAAAGAACTGACAAGAGCTAGTTAACAAATTGTTTTTGTGACCTTTTTGATTTGTTCATTTCTTACATACCACAGGTATGATCATTTTAGTTATAATAGAACAGAAACAAGATCCGGAACCTGAGAAAATACTGCCAGGATACTGTGTGTGCATGTTTTCTTTTGATCTAATGTAGAACTTGCAAACAGACACTTTTCAAATGTAGCAATAATGTGTGTCTGTGCATGTGCATTTTAAAATATACTTTTAAAGGGAGACTTTCTGAAAATGGAAAATGGCAGTATCACACATTGAAAAACATGAGCCATGGCCAGCTCCCCCCAAATTGGGAATGATGCCCACTCTTGTGGATTCCCATTTCCTTCCTATACCGTCTAAAAACTTGATTCTTGAGTATTAGAATACCAGATGGGTAAATCCACCCCCCCGCCAGACCCCAAATTCAGATTTTAAGAGTGGCTTCAGCTATCTGTGGCAGGTATGATGAATTGGCTCAATAAATACCAATTCCAAACTCCTGCTTTCTCTCACTGTAGAAGTGAGAAAACAAAAACACTTACAACCAGGGTTGTGCGTGGTCTGTAATTCTGGCCGCCGAGATGGAAGCGCACATCTCTGGAGAGAGCGCCTCTGCCCTCCTCTGCCTCCTTCCTTTTCCTTCCTTAGCACGTGGGCACAAGGACTGCAGCTGCCGTAGCTAGCCGCGGACTCTGGGACACAAGCTGATGCTAAGGGTGGCTGCGAAGAACAGAAAGAAAAGGGTCTGGGCATTGGATAGTATCCTCAGCACCAACATCAGCTCTGGGTTTGTAGCACCCAGACTCCTTCTTACAGAAGGAAAATAATCCCCTTACCTGTGGGAGCTGCTGTGTGTCGCTTGAACTGTTAAGGCACTATCATTGTACTTGAACGCGATCCTAGGCGATCTCCACATCTTTTTTTTGTGGCATAGCACACTGCAGAGTTGGTCAGTTATCACATGCAGAGACATGTCATAATGTAGCATTCCATTTTTTCCATGTTATATTATTTCATTTACCTTAGACTTCTCTCTCTGCCAGCCCGTTTTAAATCAAAGTCAACTTTGGAATGAAGTTTAGAATGAGTGGTGTCACTCCAACATGATTTCAGTAAGTTTGGAGTATCGTGTGCTGTGTCGAGTGCTCTAGGTATAATGGTGAGTGGGATGAAAGATAATGAGATACTTGCCTGTAGGGATCGTATGGACTCGTTGGAGAGAGCGCATGTAAACACATGGTACCATGCGTTAAGTGCTTTGATAAAAAGCCCATGGTCCTATGAGAACACAGACAAAGGGCATAAATCAGTTAGCTTTTACTGTTTAACCAACTACCCCAAACTTAGTGGCTTGAACAAACCCCCATTTATTTACGTCATGATTCTGCAGGTCACCCAGCTGGGCACTACTTCTGGATTTGGCTGGCCTCACTTACACTGACTTGGCTGAGGTTTGGCTGGGCCGAGGATGGCCTCAGCTGGAGTGACTTTAGTCTGTCTTCTTCAGCGTGGCCTTTATTTATGTGGCACTAGGCAGGGTTCCAAAAGAGAGGCTTCTGTTTGCAAGTGGCACGTCGTCACTCCTGTCACATTCTCTTGGCCAGAGCAAGTCAGAAGCATAGCCCGGGGGGCGCCTGGGTGGCACAGCGGTTAAGCGTCTGCCTTCGGCTCAGGGCGTGACCCCGGCGTTATGGGATCGAGCCCCACATCAGGCTTCTCTGCTAGGAGCCTGCTTCTTCCTCTCCCACTCCCCCTGCTTGTGTTCCCTCTCTCACTGGCTGTCTCTATGTCTATCAAATAAATAAATAAAATCTTAAAAAAAAAAAAAAGCATAGCCCAGGTTGAAGGGGTGGAGAAACAGTTGCAAGGTTGTGTCACCAAGAGGCAAACATACAGAAAAGAGGGAAAAACAGTGGCCAGTTTTGCAGTCTGCCACAGGACTCTGAGGCAACAGGGCAGAGGTACAGCAATGGATTTCTTTAATGAATTCATCTCAACTTTTTTTTTTTTTTTCCTTACTTGAGAGAGAGAATGAGAGAGAGCACAGGCAGGGGTGGGGGGAGAGGCAGAGGGAGAGAGACAAGGAGACTCCCCGCTGAGCAGGCATGACCTGAGCCAAAGGCAGATGCTTAACCAGCTGAGCCCCCCAGGTGCCCCTCATCTCAGCTCTTTAAAATTCAGGATAACAGCCTACTCNCCAGGTTGAAGGGGTGGAGAAACAGTTGCAAGGTTGTGTCACCAAGAGGCAAACATACAGAAAAGAGGGAAAAACAGTGGCCAGTTTTGCAGTCTGCCACAGGACTCTGAGGCAACAGGGCAGAGGTACAGCAATAGATTTCTTTAATGAATTCATCTCAACTTCTTTTTTTTTTTCTTACTTGAGAGAGAGCACAGGCAGGGGTGGGGGAAGAGGCAGAGGGAGAGAGACAAGGAGACTCCCCACTGAGCAGGCATGGCCTGAGCCAAAGGCAGATGCTTAACCAGCTGAGCCCCCCAGGTACCCCTCATCTCAGCTCTTTAAAATTCAGGATAACAGCCTACTCTTTTTTTATTAGCACTTCATGAAAGGGATGCCATCAGTTCTAGAATCATTTTCCAATATTGCCAATTTCTACTCTTTTGAACACTAGTTTTAAAAGTAAGCCATGAGAAAATGTTGCTCTGAGAAGAGAAAAGTTGCATGCAAAGAAGTACAGGATTGAAATAGTGGTTGTCAACTTGTCTTTCATCCAGCGTTTCTCATGGAACATTTGAGGGATTCTGTTTTCTCAAGGTGCTTCAGAATGAAAAGGTTCCATGGGAAATCAGTTTGGGATTCATCATGAACAGTATTTCTCATCTTGGAGATTTACAATGCATAGTAAGAATTAAGGCCCTGGGAAGTCCTGGCATTAAAAAGTCCTTTTACTATTTAATTTGGTTCATTGGATTTTATTGGTGAGAAGGTCAAAAAGTATTGGTTTGATTTTTTTTTTTTTAATATGGGCTAGTTAGTGTAAACCATCTCTCTCTCATATATATAGTATTTTTATAGTCAGCCACTGTTCTCACATTTCCCATTTATCTTAAGGAATGGAGAAATGGAATAGATGAGCTGTGTAAGCAAAGTTCGGTGATTGGTTTAGTGGCAAAAAAGATTTTTGTTTTTTAAAGNTTTTTTTTTTTTAATATGGGCTGGTTAGTGTAAACCATCTCTCTCTCATATATATAGTATTTTTATAGTCAGCCACTGTTCTCACATTTCCCATTTATCTTAAGGAATGGAGAAATGGAATAGATGAGCTGTGTAAGCAAAGTTCGGTGATTGGTTTAGTGGCAAAAAAGATTTTTGTTTTTTAAAGAATACATTTTTATTAAAATGGCTTTTCAAAAAAATCACCCAACACCATATAGTTTTTTTTTACTCTTCAAATAATTTATAACAATAATAGGTAACATCNTCTCACATTTCCCATTTATCTTAAGGAATGGAGAAATGGAATAGATGAGCTGTGTAAGCAAAGTTCGGTGATGATTGGTTTAACGGCAAAAAAGATTTTTGTTTTTTAAAGAATAAATTTTTATTAAAATGGCTTTTCAAAAAAATCACCCAACACCATATAGTTTTTTTTTACTCTTCAAATAATTTATAACAATAATAGGTAACATNTATTTATTTATTCGACAGAGATAGAGACAGCCAGCGAGAGAGGGAACACAAGCAGGGGGAGTGGGAGAGGAAGAAGCAGGCTCATAGCAGAGGAGCCTGATGTGGGGCTCGATCCCACAACTCCAGGATCACGCCCTGAGCCGAAGGCAGACGCTTAACTGCTGTGCCACCCAGGCGCCCCCCATATAGTTTTTTTTTACTCTTCAAATAATTTATAACAATAATAGGTAACATCCCTGCATTGCTTACCATAGATAGCCCCCCGTACTTTTCAAAGAACTAGACATGAATGACCATATTTAATCTCCCAGAGATTTTTATTAGGCCACTTCTGTTACTCTGCCCATCTCACAGATGTAGGGGACTGTTGGNGAATACATTTTTATTAAAATGGCTTTTCAAAAAAATCACCCAACACCATATAGTTTTTTTTTACTCTTCAAATAATTTATAACAATAATAGGTAACATCCCTGCATTGCTTACCATAGATAGCCCCCCGTACTTTTCAAAGAACTAGACATGAATGACCATATTTAATCTCCCAGAGATTTTTATTAGGCCACTTCTGTTACTCTGCCCATCTCACAGATGTCAGGGGACTGTTGGGGTAAAATAACATGTGCTGTTTCACCAGGATGGAGCTGTCATTAGTAATGTGGCTCCAATGTAAAGCACAGTTTCTTAACACCGCTCTGCTGTGAATCGCTCTCTGAAGTACGAGTGCTACGGACAACATATTCATGTTTTAAATGCATTAAAGAATGGTGTAGAATGGACCTTCAGTCTTGCCAGCTCAGTCCGTTGCCTGTGTTTTTAGTAATCGGTACCTAGTGCCTTAGATTGGAAAATGTTTTAATACAGAAAATGAAAATGCCTGTCACTTCTAGTGGTGTCTCATCCTCTAATATAGATGACAGACACGTCCCCCGTATCTAGTATTATGTTGTTATTTTGAAGATAGTTCATCTCCTAGGAACTCTTGTTTCACTAAATCTTTCACCAAAAAAAAAAAAAAGATAAGCCTTTATCAGATTTTTGATAGCTCTAAAACATCAAAAAGATAGTAGTATCCTACTTTGAATTTATAAGATCTACCTTCTCAAAGGAAGTCTTGGTGGAAAACATTGTTTTAATGGCTGTGTCAAACAATAAAAATTTGTTTTAAAGTAAGAAAATAATAGACTTTGAATATTTGATTTAAATAACATTTACCTGCCACAAATTCATGCAATCCCTGGACAAATCATGTAAAATATTTTACCTGCTGTTGATGGAGCAGGAAACTGCAAAGTGAATATGAATGAAAGATATTTTTACATTTTTAAATTTTAGGTCATAGGGGCGCCTGGGTGGCTCAGTCAGTTAAGTGACTGACTCTTGATTTTGGTTCAGGTCATGATCTCAGGGTCCTGGGATCGAGCCCTGTGTTGAGCTCCACACTCAGTGGGGAGTCTCCTTGAGACTGTGTCTCTCCCTCTACCTCTGCTCACTTTCTCTCTCTCTCTCAAATAAATAAAAAAAATCTTTCAAAAGTTAGTTTAGGTTGTAAAGGACCTTACTGTCATAGAAACAGTACAGCCATGCACAAAGCAGTGATCCTTTAGTGAAAGACCAGCATGTCAGGTCTTGGGCAGCTTTCTCTGCCTGTTCTTTTTGGTTCTCTTTTTAGGGTCATCTCCCCAGGTTGTTTATACCCCATACAGTATGAGGACTTAAAACGTATTTTCACAAGGTTTGGAGGGGATATATATAGATAGGTATGTACAGACAGGTATATGGGGTCATTTATGTATGGCCATTTTATATACACAAATATATATATGTTCTCTGCCTTCTTTGGAAGTTGAAATGTGGATGTTACTTATTTGAAGCACAGACTGTCTAGATCTCAAGATTTGGCTATTGAAAAAGGATCAGATGAAAACACAATTGATGTAAGTGCACTTCTACAAGCTGTAGGTTTGACCAAATAACAACAAACTTAGTTATGATAATGACATTAAAGTAACAGTAATTTATAATTGATAAACAAGAAAAGGGGCATATCCGAACCTACTATCTTCTCAAGACAACAGAGATAACAAACTGCCTCTCTGAAAATTAGGGTGCTTCTACCACCTATGAGTACCTATTCAGAGCAGAAACATTGCAGCATTGGTAGGCAGCTGTGAAGCCAGAGTCTGGGGAGTAGTTTGGGGTCCAGTTTGGAGAAGGGCCCATTGCTTCTAAGGCATTTGTCTCAATAAAGCATAATAACGTCAATCTAATCATGAGAAGACGTCAGACAAGCCCAAATTACCAGTCATTCTGCAAAATATCCAGCTGGTGTTCCTCAGGAGTGTCAAGATGTCATAAAAGACAAGGGGAGACTGAGGAGCTGTGACAACTAAATGCAATATGACATTCGGGATTGGGTCCTGAAATAGAAAAAGAACATTTGTAGAAAAACTGGAGAAATCCAAATAAAGTCTGCAGTTTAGTTACTACTAGTTACTAGTAATAAAGTAGTACCGATTTACTAGTAGTAAAGTAGCAATAGCATTGTTAACTTACTTGTTTTGATGATTGTACTNGGGGTGTAGAATGGACCTTCAGTCTTGCCAGCTCAGTCCGTTGCCTGTGTTTTTAGTAATCGGTACCTAGTGCCTTAGATTGGAAAATGTTTTAATACAGAAAATGAAAATGCCTGTCACTTCTAGTGGTGTCTCATCCTCTAATATAGATGACAGACACGTCCCCCGTATCTAGTATTATGTTGTTATTTTGAAGATAGTTCATCTCCTAGGAACTCTTGTTTCACTAAATCTTTCACCAAAAAAAAAAAAAAGATAAGCCTTTATCAGATTTTTGATAGCTCTAAAACATCAAAAAGATAGTAGTATCCTACTTTGAATTTATAAGATCTACCTTCTCAAAGGAAGTCTTGGTGGAAAACATTGTTTTAATGGCTGTGTCAAACAATAAAAATTTGTTTTAAAGTAAGAAAATAATAGACTTTGAATATTTGATTTAAATAACATTTACCTGCCACAAATTCATGCAATCCCTGGACAAATCATGTAAAATATTTTACCTGCTGTTGATGGAGCAGGAAACTGCAAAGTGAATATGAATGAAAGATATTTTTACATTTTTAAATTTTAGGTCATAGGGGCGCCTGGGTGGCTCAGTCAGTTAAGTGACTGACTCTTTTTTTTTTTTTTTTATTATATTGTGTTAATCACCATACAATACATCCCCAGATTCCGATGTAAAGTTTGATGCTTCATTAGTTGCTTTTTTTTTTTTTATTTTTTATTTTATTTAAGTGACTGACTCTTGATTTTGGTTCAGGTCATGATCTCAGGGTCCTGGGATCGAGCCCTGTGTTGAGCTCCACACTCAGTGGGGAGTCTCCTTGAGACTGTGTCTCTCCCTCTACCTCTGCTCACTTTCTCTCTCTCTCTCAAATAAATAAAAAAAATCTTTCAAAAGTTAGTTTAGGTTGTAAAGGACCTTACTGTCATAGAAACAGTACAGCCATGCACAAAGCAGTGATCCTTTAGTGAAAGACCAGCATGTCAGGTCTTGGGCAGCTTTCTCTGCCTGTTCTTTTTGGTTCTCTTTTTAGGGTCATCTCCCCAGGTTGTTTATACCCCATACAGTATGAGGACTTAAAACGTATTTTCACAAGGTTTGGAGGGGATATATATAGATAGGTATGTACAGACAGGTATATGGGGTCATTTATGTATGGCCATTTTATATACACAAATATATATATGTTCTCTGCCTTCTTTGGAAGTTGAAATGTGGATGTTACTTATTTGAAGCACAGACTGTCTAGATCTCAAGATTTGGCTATTGAAAAAGGATCAGATGAAAACACAATTGATGTAAGTGCACTTCTACAAGCTGTAGGTTTGACCAAATAACAACAAACTTAGTTATGATAATGACATTAAAGTAACAGTAATTTATAATTGATAAACAAGAAAAGGGGCATATCCGAACCTACTATCTTCTCAAGACAACAGAGATAACAAACTGCCTCTCTGAAAATTAGGGTGCTTCTACCACCTATGAGTACCTATTCAGAGCAGAAACATTGCAGCATTGGTAGGCAGCTGTGAAGCCAGAGTCTGGGGAGTAGTTTGGGGTCCAGTTTGGAGAAGGGCCCGTTGCTTCTAAGGCATTTGTCTCAATAAAGCATAATAACGTCAATCTAATCATGAGAAGACGTCAGACAAGCCCAAATTACCAGTCATTCTGCAAAATATCCAGCTGGTGTTCCTCAGGAGTGTCAAGATGTCATAAAAGACAAGGGGAGACTGAGGAGCTGTGACAACTAAATGCAATATGACATTCGGGATTGGGTCCTGAAATAGAAAAAGAACATTTGTAGAAAAACTGGAGAAATCCAAATAAAGTCTGCAGTTTAGTTACTACTAGTTACTAGTAATAAAGTAGTACCGATTTACTAGTAGTAAAGTAGCAATAGCATTGTTAACTTACTTGTTTTGATGATTGTACTGTGATTATCTGAGATGTTGACTTGAAAGGAAGGAGGGTGAAGATAGACCAGAAGTTTCCACTATTTTTTTTAAAGATTGTATTCATTTATTTAAGAGAGAGCATGAGCAGGGAGAGGGGCAGAGGGAGAGAGAGAGAATCTCAGGCAGACTCTGCACTGAGTGTGGAGCCCCACATGGGGCTCGATCTCACAACCATGATATCACGACCTGAGCCGAAATCAGGAGCTGGACACTTAACCAACTGAGCCACCCAGGCGCCCCAGAAAACTTTCCACTATTTTTGCCCCTTTTCTATAAATTCAAAATTATTTCACAATAGCAATTGAAAAAGTACTCTCATTTGGTAACGTGTGGACATTCTGCAATAGCTCAGCATTACAAAATCTTGACTCAACCGACCTCTTCAGCACGTATCCCCCTACACATACTTCTATATTCTGGCTATATTAAATCATTTGTTGTTGTTAATTACCTCCTTTGGAGAGAGGGAGGGGTGAGTAATACAATTTTTGTATATGTTACAAAATATTAACCTGTGTAATAAATAGCTGTGTACACCTCATTTTAGAACACTTCATTTTAAGAAATGTAGCAAGGCAGTGAAGCCCCACCGTGTTTCCTTTCTTTGTGTTATTCTGCCCCTTCATCTACTACTACCACCAAACTGCTACCACTTGGAGATAATCAGTGGAATTTGCTACTTAATAATCCTATTTCGTTATTTTGCATTTTTCCAAATTTGACCTAAATTACACTCTATGATATCATATCTAGAACTTGCTTTTTTTTTTTTTTTTGCTCCACATGTATGTCTGAGTCATTCTTTTTCATCACTATGTAGATTTCCATTGTACTAACACCCAGTATTTATTCATTCTCCTGCTGGCAAGCGTATTGAGAATGTTTTTGTATTTATGGTTGTTGATTTTTCGAAGTATTTTCTTAGACCAGAATTGCTCTTTCTGAACTCCAGTAACGCTGTCCACAACTTTTAGCTCAGTTATTTGTGACCTTTCCTTATGAATATTTTTCTCAATCATCAGATGGAAAGCTTCTTGACGATCTGTTTCCCCAAGATGAGCATTATTGGGATGAGAAGTATCTAATTCTGTTGAATGAATTAGTAAATACTCAGGTGAATTAAACACTGTCCACATACAGATCTTGGGCATATTTGTGTTTATTGCCTTAGTTGTTCTATGGTGTTGCCTCCAGGGGCTTTTTCTTTGTTAGAAAGATTTATACAATGTGGGAGTCTGGCCACTGAGGCGGAAGTATGGGGCATCAACAAAGCCTAAAACTTCAACTTGAGAAGTTAAAGCTAAGATTGTGGACAGCACAGGTACATGTTTTGTGTGTGTGTATGTGTTTAACATCCTAGGGAGACTTTGATAAAATTAGTAATAATTTTACCTGCATTTGGCATTAGAAAGCAGAAGGAAGCTCAAACTTGTAGTGTGGCAGAACTCTTTTGTGCATCATTCTTGCTAGAAAGCTTACTGTTTGCCTTTGATCATTTTGAATTTGTACCCAGAATTAGTTTTGCCGAAATTAGTTGTTTCCTCCAAGATTATTTTATTCTCAATATGCTTGCCAGCAGGAGAATGAATAAATACTGGGTATTTGTACAGTGTTGATCTCACTCTGCAAAAACACTTAACAGGTTTCACATGTCTGGTGCCCATCTTGTTGGATTTCTGTAGCCTCTTTGGCAGAGGTAGGCAGGGCTAGTCTCATCCGTATTTTACAGGTTAGGAACAGTGAAAAGGAAGCCAAGGGAGTTTGAAGGACTTGCTCAAGGTCACAGAACAGAACCAGAAAGCAGATCTTTCAACCTAGTCCTGGCTCTGTCTGGACATTACACTTTCAGTGCTTGAAATAATGGAAAGTATTAATCAAGATGTTATTGCTTCGCCAGAATTTTAATAGGTAATTCAGTGCCATAATGCCCACTTGACAGTTTATCATGGTGGTATGGGGAGTTTCTCATCAGCGTTAGGTAGATTGCTAACTGCCTTTTTACTGCCTTCTTTGTTAGAAGGGTTCACAAAAAAGCTTAAACCAAACATTGCAAAAGAGCATGTTGTGACTGGTGTGTATTTTAATGGAAAGAAAAATCTTATAAGTAAACCCGAAAGGAAGGTGTGACACAACCTCAAGTTAAAATATCTGAGAAGACAAATGGCCTTTTGGTCACTTGAGACCTACAGATGAATTAAAACCTCTCGGCATATAGACTGATGAAGTTGGTCAGTCAAATTGTAATTTTGGAAAATGCAGAAGCAGTACACTTAGAATATTGTCTTCATGTCAAAAATGCACCTTCGTGCTTGAAAATGATAAAAAATTACAATCGATCCTTACAACTGTTCTGTTCATCTTTATTGATCAGGTGCAAGAAAGATAAATCGCAGCCCAAATAAGATTATAGTAAATGTTAGCATCGTAGGGGACTCTAGGTTGATAGAGAGCCATTCATCATCTCAAATGGTGACCTGTCCACTGCTCCAGCCACCCTGAGTCTGCTGTCTAATCACATACCTATTGATTTTATCTACATCCAACAAACCTGGATGTGACTGTCATTGGGCAACCCAGATTGTTAAATGCAAAGGGGTCACTGGTGTGAAGAGGATTTCATTTTCATTTTCTCTCCAACCAACAATGATTTATTAAAAAATAAACCACCCTAAGTCATGCATGTGAAACCTGAGAGATTAGGGATTGAAGGTGCATAATAGACCACTGTATTGTGTAGTGTTCCTTTGTACTGGGACACATTTTGCAGGATATTTCATTGAGTCTAAAGGTTCCTGGGGTCATTTAGGCCACCCCCTGCAATAAGACAGGTTTCAGAGTATCCAGCCAGAATAGACAGTTNGACCTGAGCCGAAATCAGGAGCTGGACACTTAACCAACTGAGCCACCCAGGCGCCCCAGAAAACTTTCCACTATTTTTGCCCCTTTTCTATAAATTCAAAATTATTTCACAATAGCAATTGAAAAAGTACTCTCATTTGGTAACGTGTGGACATTCTGCAATAGCTCAGCATTACAAAATCTTGACTCAACCGACCTCTTCAGCACGTATCCCCCTACACATACTTCTATATTCTGGCTATATTAAATCATTTGTTGTTGTTAATTACCTCCTTTGGAGAGAGGGAGGGGAGAGTAATACAATTTTTGTATATGTTACAAAATATTAACCTGTGTAATAAATAGCTGTGTACACCTCATTTTAGAACACTTCATTTTAAGAAATGTAGCAAGGCAGTGAAGCCCCACCGTGTTTCCTTTCTTTGTGTTATTCTGCCCCTTCATCTACTACTACCACCAAACTGCTACCACTTGGAGATAATCAGTGGAATTTGCTACTTAATAATCCTATTTCGTTATTTTGCATTTTTCCAAATTTGACCTAAATTACACTCTATGATATCATATCTAGAACTTGCTTTTTTTTTTTTTTTT
>NC_048218.1:192873159-193018838 GCF_002007445.2 Ailuropoda melanoleuca | reverse complement strand
GTTATTTGTGACCTTTCCTTATGAATATTTTTCTCAATCATCAGATGGAAAGCTTCTTGACGATCTGTTTCCCCAAGATGAGCATTATTGGGATGAGAAGTATCTAATTCTGTTGAATGAATTAGTAAATACTCAGGTGAATTAAACACTGTCCACATACAGATCTTGGGCATATTTGTGTTTATTGCCTTAGTTGTTCTATGGTGTTGCCTCCAGGGGCTTTTTCTTTGTTAGAAAGATTTATACAATGTGGGAGTCTGGCCACTGAGGCGGAAGTATGGGGCATCAACAAAGCCTAAACTTCAACTTGAGAAGTTAAAGCTAAGATTGTGGACAACACAGGTACATGTTTTGTGTGTGTGTATGTGTTTAACATCCTAGGGAGACTTTGATAAAATTAGTAATAATTTTACCTGCATTTGGCATTAGAAAGCAGAAGGAAGCTCACTAACTTGTAGTGTGGCAGAACTCTTTTGTGCATCATTCTTGCTAGAAAGCTTACTGTTTGCCTTTGATCATTTTGAATTTGTACCCAGAATTAGTTTTGCCGAAATTAGTTGTTTCCTCCAAGATTATTTTATTCTCAATATGCTTGCCAGCAGGAGAATGAATAAATACTGGGTATTTGTACAGTGTTGATCTCACTCTGCAAAAACACTTAACAGGTTTCACATGTCTGGTGCCCATCTTGTTGGATTTCTGTAGCCTCTTTGGCAGAGGTAGGCAGGGCTAGTCTCATCCGTATTTTACAGGTTAGGAACAGTGAAAAGGAAGCCAAGGGAGTTTGAAGGACTTGCTCAAGGTCACAGAACAGAACCAGAAAGCAGATCTTTCAACCTAGTCCTGGCTCTGTCTGGACATTACACTTTCAGTGCTTGAAATAATGGAAAGTATTAATCAAGATGTTATTGCTTCGCCAGAATTTTAATAGGTAATTCAGTGCCATAATGCCCACTTGACAGTTTATCATGGTGGTACGGGGAGTTTCTCATCAGTGTTAGGTAGATTGCTAACTGCCTTTTTACTGCCTTCTTTATTAGAAGGGTTCACAAAAAAGCTTAAACCAAACATTGCAAAAGAGCATGCTGTGACTGGTGTGTATTTTAATGGAAAGAAAAATCTCATAAGTAAACCTGAAAGGAAGGTGTGACACAACCTCAAGTTAAAATATCTGAGAAGACAAATGGCCTTTTGGTCACTTGAGACCTACAGATGAATTAAAACCTCTCGGCATATAGACTGATGAAGTTGGTCAGTCAAATTGTAATTTTGGAAAATGCAGAAGCAGTACACTTAGAATATTGTCTTCATGTCAAAAATGCACCTTCGTGCTTGAAAATGATAAAAAATTACAATCGATCCTTACAACTGTTCTGTTCATCTTTATTGATCAGGTGCAAGAAAGATAAATCGCAGCCCAAATAAGATTATAGTAAATGTTAGCATCGTAGGGGACTCTAGGTTGATAGAGAGCCATTCATCATCTCAAATGGTGACCTGTCCACTGCTCCAGCCACCCTGAGTCTGCTGTCTAATCACATACCTATTGATTTTATCTACATCCAACAAACCTGGATGTGACTGTCATTGGGCAACCCAGATTGTTAAATGCAAAGGGGTCACTGGTGTGAAGAGGATTTCATTTTCATTTTCTCTCCAACCAACAATGATTTATTAAAAAATAAACCACCCCAAGTCATGCATGTGAAACCTGAGAGATTAGGGATTGAAGGTGCATAATAGACCACTGTATTGTGTAGTGTTCCTTTGTACTGGGACACATTTTGCAGGATATTTCATTGAGTCTAAAGGTTCCTGGGGTCATTTAGGCCACCCCCTGCAATAAGACAGGTTTCAGAGTATCCAGCCAGAATAGACAGTTTTAAATTTTTCTGCCTCAGGAAAGGCATTACTTTCCTATTGTAACTTAATATATGTTGCTTATGTGTTCATGTATGTAATAGTAGAGACTTCTTTTTTTGGTGTAAAAATGACCTAAATCCATCATCTGTTCTTACTAATTTGTTATTAATGTTGATGCTCTTGTGGTCATATGGAGGTGATAGAACACATTCTACTCCATAAACGATCCATCTCGAGGACAAAAATACTGTGTTNGGTGTTTTTTTTAATGATTTTTTTTAATTAAAGATGATTTGAGGTATATTTAATAGACCTCTAGTCTTTGTTAGTGAATTCTCTTTTTAGGGGCAGCAGGGAGAAATCTGAGAATGGGCCACAGATCTCGCTCTTAAAGGTTAACTTGCTATCTTAAGTATTTAGATATAAAATTGGATATGGACTTGATTTTAAAAAGGTACTCTACATACTATTTTTTAAGTTATGTTTTTATCTTTCTCCCTAATGATATAGTAACGTTTGTTAACTTTTTTGTCTTTGTACCATGAGAATTTTTGATTTGGCACCCTGGGTATTTCTTTATTGTAAGAGGACAGCTATTCAAATAACTAAATTTTAAGGTAAATCAAAGGAGATCAGTTCTTCAGAATGATCTGTGGAGTTCTCATAAAGAAGATACTAATTTANACTGTTCTTGACAAGAGGCATGTACAACTTTATTGCTTTTTGCCCAGAAGATAGTTTGTTGGGTAGCCCTCTGGAATACTCGGAAGTTTGTTTGGGCAGGTGAGGTGTATCCATGTTATCTGCTATTAGTGGAATTCAAACATAAGGAAAGAGCCTTTGATGAAAAGCTTGTTCAGCTCAGTTTTATGAAATAAGGGAAAACTGAAAGCATGGGTAATAGAATTTTCATTTAGAATCATACTGCATAAGATAGGATGCCCCTGATTTTGAAGGTGATGTGAAATTGCTATTAATACAGAAACATNAGTTCAGGCTTGAAGAGGAGTACTGAGTGGATGGAACAGAAAAGTATTCAGAAGGAAAATCATGCTCTGTGGTTGGTGAGTGTGAAATTCGTTCATATCACNAGAAAAGTATTCAGAAGGAAAATCATGCTCTGTGGCTGGTGAGTGTGAAATTCGTTCAGATCAGTGGTTTGATTCAGAGGGACTCTGGTGCAAGACGAAGTTGGAAAGGTCAATAGGGGTCATCATTAACTGCTGGGCTAAGAAATTGGTCTTCATTTAGCAAGAAGTTTTTGGAAGGTCTTTGACCAGGTAAATGCCCTGATTTCTGTGCTCCTTGAGTAATAGTAATCTGACAGCAGATGTGAAGCTTGATTTGGAGGCGTGGGAAACAGTTAGCCATAGTACTAAATAAATGAGAGGACTCTGCAAGCAACAGAGAAAAGGAGGAGATGGGTGCAAGCAAGTCATTGAAAAATTAGATAGGAATTAGCGAATGACTGGCGTATTCGTTGGCTAGGGCTGCCTAACAAAGTCCTGCAGACCAAGTGGTCTAATAGAAATTTATTTTCTCGCCATTCTGGAGGCTGGCAGTCTGCGATCAGGGTGCCAGCAGGGTTGGCTTCTCCTGAGGCGGCTCTGCTTGGCTTGCAGGCAGCCATCTTCTCCCTATGTCTTCACAGTGTTTGGCTTTCTGTATCTGTGTCTTAATCTCACTTTATGAATCACATTGGATTAGGGCTCACCCTGATGACTTCATTTTAATTTAATTATCTCTTTGAGAACCCTTTGTCCAAGTACACTTTCTGATACCAGTCATTAGGTCTTCAACATATGAATTTGGGAGGAGGGAGCCCAATTCAGTCGTAACACCTGGATAGAGGGGCCAGGGAAAGCCAGAAATAGAGGTTTAGCAGATTGGAAAATTGGGGGAAGCTGGATTTTTATAGAGTTCAGTCTGGTTTGAGATGAAAAGAATCACTCTTCTGAAAGCCCCGTGCACCTGCCATGTCATTCAACCTGGGCCAGCCTGCTGGCAAATGAAAGGGTACATGGAACATACAACTAATGTCCTGCTGACTTACTTTCTCCAAGACAACGTGGAGCTATAGGTTAGACTTCATTTTAATCAGAGCCTCAGCACCTTCATTCTCTCTTACGTTTAGAAGATATTATTCTTTATTAATTCTACCCTCACCTGATGTAGTAGAGAATTTGGCCTTTCCCAAAGAGGGGTCTGGCTGTTAGACTCATCTTCTGGGAGAGGTAACCTCTGACCCCTTGGAACTTCCCAAGTGAGGGAAGTGTCTCATTAGTCATGATGGGCCCTTTGGGCCATGTGATATCAGCCCAGTCTCTGGGAAAGTGGTGCCAGAGACTTAATTAGCCACATGGGCAGCTAGTCAAGCAAGCCCATATAATGAGGCCCCAGTGAAACCCTGGACCCTGGAATTTGGGTAGGCTTCTCTGGTTGATAATACCCTCTGCATATTGTCACAAGTTGCTCCCAGGAGAGTAGAACATCTTGAGGACAGTGGAAACTTTGCATCTGAAACTCTTCCAGACTCTGTCCTATATATCTCTTCATTTGGCTGATTCTCTGTATCATTTCCCATAATAAGCCATAACTGTGAGTTTAATAGCTCTCTGTGAGTTCTGTGAGTCCTTTGGTGAATTATTAAAGGTTAGAGTGGTTTGGGGAACCCCTTGAGCTGTCAGGTGGATGTCAGGGTAAGGANGGGAACCCCTTGAGCTGTCAGGTGATGTCAGGGTAAGGACGATCTTGGGGACTCTGCCCTCAGACTTTACAGTTTGGCTAAGTGTAGTACAAACAAACTCTAGGTTTTTATGTACCGTGAGGGAATTTTAAGAGCTAGCTTTTCAAGCGAGTGGCTGTCATTATATTATGATTTTTTTCAGCACTACCTGCTAGACCAAGCTTCCTAGAGCATTGTATTTTTGATTTGCAGTGACTTTGTTAGCTTCACACCTAGGAAGTGATAGTGCCTTGGCTCTGAGAGATGCTTACCATCTTTGAAGGCCCTGAAATTACTCAGTGGGACTTTGTTTCTCCTTACAGATGTGGCCATCCCAGGTAATCATGGCAGCTTTAATCTTTTGCAAGGCAGTATACTATATCCTTTTCATTTCATGACAGAGCTGATCTCAGCAGTCCCCCTTAGACAACAGGCTCTGAAGTACTTTGAGGAGGATTTAGCTAATTTTATCTCATGGAAGATTCCATTTGGGTGCATCTTGGTTACAGGAGATGGAAGCTTTTTAAATCGCAATTTCAAGGGTGATATTATACACCTGATAGGGGGTCACACAAAATCATTGTAAAGAGAAAGCAAGCTAAGAGCATTTGAAGACACGCATGATGAACACCAGTCACATCGATGCATCCTGCCAGGATAGCTAATGGAATTATTTTAGGGATGCTTAAATATTAACTCACACTTCAGTCCTTCAGTTTATAGTTTTGGCAGGAAACCATTAAAACACTTTAGATTTAATGGAATTTTTCCCCTTATTTAATCAACACGTCATTCATTCAGAGAGCTTCTCTGTGACATGCCCTCTGAGTTCTGAATATACAGCTATGAGGAAACAGGTAGGATCTTACCAGTATGGACCTTGGAGTCCATGAGAGAACAGAAGGGAGACAGAATTTTAAAATAAAGAGCTTTTGAAAAATCCAAAGTTAGTTCTACTATCATGAGATAATTGTGTCATTAAGTCATAAGTCATTAAAAACACTATTTACATTTTTTTCAGTAGGAATTAAACAGTTTGGAAATTAAGAATGTGTGCTGTTTATTTTCCTTTAAGAACTTTTACCCCACAATAGCTTTAACATTTTAGCTGTAAAACCCAAATCACTTAATCCAGCAATTTTTTTTACATCTAGCTTTTATTCAAAAGATAACCTTTACTTTTCCTAGTCCAAAGAGAAATAGTCACTGTTAGCAGTTCCAATTGCTTTTATCACTCTTTGTTATTATCTGTTAAATAGAGCAATTTATGGTACTAGTTCCTAGTTTCCTGATGCTGGTACCATGTCGCGTAGCTCGGCTTACTGAGAATTATGCCCCGTATTAATCCTTATTCTCCACCTGAAGGTAATTAAACAAAATACTATATTAAATGTTACATTGGTGTTACTTTAGCATAGGTCTAGCACAAGATAAATGCCCAGCGAATATTTGATTTTATTGTTTATATTTTATATGTATTATGATAATATTTTAATTTTATGTCTAACTCAAGTTATATGACTGTGCACCATAAGAGAAATTTCTATATTTGTTTCCAGACAAAATCTACATGATGTTAAACCCCCCTCTGAAAACAAACAAACAAACAAACAAACAAAAACCAATGGAAAGAGTTCTTACCCTCCAGGAGCTCCCCGCCTAGACAAAGACAGGGGATGAAGCTGTGGGGAAGGAGGGCACGGTGAGAGATGTGGCTGAGCAACAGGGAAAGGGCTGCAGGGGCTCTGTTTCTCGATCCCTATCGGAATCAGACCTCCTTGGGTGGATTAGAGCCTGTGTACCACATCTGCAAAAAGGAAACCTTGTTACCAGTGTGTTTTATACATAGGAGGTTTTTTTTTTAATATAAAAACAAATATTAACCACAGAAATGTAGAATATTCTGAAGGCAATGGAAACCTCATGAGGACGATACGATATCAAACAAATGCAAAACATTTTTTTTAAAGATTTTGTTTATTTATTTGACACACAGAGAGAGTGTGTGTGCCCAAGTAGGCAGAACAGCAGGCAGAGGCAGAGGGAGAAGTGGGCTCCCTGCTGAGCAGAGAGCCTGCCGTGGGGCTTGATCCCAGGACCCTGGGATCATGACCTGAGCCAAAGGCAGTCGCTTAACCGACTGAGCCACCCGGGTGCCCCAAATGAAAAGCATTTTAAAGACAATTGATATTTCTTTCCCATGCTTAGATAATAAAGTGGCCCGTTTCTACCTTCCATAAAGGAGAAAGTATGTATGTGGGAAGTGACATAGTCTTCAACATAGACATAGGTCTGTTGAAAATATTTTTGGAATCCTTTCATTAGAGGTGTAACATTTCAGCTTGGTTTCAGTTTCGTTGAAAGATGAAGCCCTTGTAAAGGAGTGTGATTCTATGAGATCGTATATGAATACTAGTAATACTCTTTTGTGCCTGACTTTAGAAGGGTTTTCACTTTCATCCTTAAATGAGGTTGTTGAAACGTGACTTATAAATTTAGGCTCATGGAAGAAGCCTGGGTTATCCTTACAACGTATTAAAAGATTAGTTACCCTGTGGAAGAAGTTTAGGTGATTTTAGAGTATCTGAGGAATGCTATGCAAAACTCCTAGAGATAAAATGGATTTTGTAAGTATTACCATATATTCAAAGTTTTCTTCAGGATAAAATGCTTTAACTTTAAAATGTTTTTGGTTTTATTAGGTTTTTTACTTTGACTGATGTAGGGGTGGAAAAGTTTTCCCTTCATCCAGGTTCTTTGGCTGGTTGAATAATTAAATTGATATAAAACCAACTAACAGAAGAAAACAACTCAAAGTGTAGTATTGTGTATACTTGAGAAAGACGTGGAGAAAGTGAGTAACTCTCCAAAGTGGCCAGAACCATCACTTAAATAGCATCTTCAGCAAAAGACAAAAGATGTGGGAGATACAGAATCCGTTATGGGAGCACAGTAAACCAGGGCAAGGTTGTTATGCAGACGTAAGTCCTCGTCTTCTCCTCTGCTAGGAGTTTCTAGAGGCTGAATCATCCCCTCTCTTCCTGATACCGCCAGGGAGACGCCCCTGCAAATGGAGGATTCCTTTAGACATGTCGATGTCTCCCGCAAAAGGGTCCCTTCCGTTTGGTGTGCAGAGGTTGTCATGTGTTGGCAGTTTCTTAAAAGTCATCAACCAAAAATAATCCTTATGCTAGAGAGACATGTTTTAGGGTGGCAGATTCTGCTCCGCTACACGAGCAGTCCTGTTCTGTTTCTCTTTTGGGTGGGTGATTTTAATAGCTATTCTGCAGATGAATTGGTGGTGCTGAGGATGACATGCCAGCACTATCAGCAGGTGTTTCTCATGTTCTCTGTAATTACACATGGGATCAGGGACAGTTTTAAGCAACAGTGTTTAAAGATCCTGCTTAATTGGCTGTAAAATAATTAAATAAGGTTTTGACTGGCAAATTTATAATTCTGTTAGATGTGTAAGCCAGTGCGCCTGAATGTCAGTATGACTTCAATTTGGAAATATTAGATTAATAGAACTAATTGTACTGCAGGTACAAAGTTTACTCTGATTAATAGTCTTAAAACTTTTCTAGAAGGGTAGCCAAGTAAATTTATGTTACTTACCTTTTACCTTTTACTTTTAATTAAAACTTACTTCAAAAGTTTGAGCTGTTCAGTTTTGTTGTGCTTCTCTTTCTGGCTTCTCTAAAGTGGAGCTCCAGCAATTTTTCGGTGACTCCAGCTGCCTTATTGAATACCTTGCCTTATCAAAAGTATTAAAATTATATACAGTTGTACCTGTATTTGTATCTGTAGCTGACAGGTACCCTGCACATCGTCTCTAACACTTACTGATGTCTGCTTATAACCTACTTTAGTGCTGCGTGAATGGCTCTGATAGACCAAATATACATGATAAATGTTTTATCTCTGATTCTCATTGATCAATTTCTAAATGATCAAATGGTTTATCTCAGTAAGACACTAATTCACATTGATCAAATTCTAAATGACCAAGTTGACTTGGTTTCTGCTGAACACAAATTGTATTAAAACAACATTACTTGAACATGCTGTCTTTTCTAATGCAGGAGTTAGGTTTCGAGCAGTTACATTATAACTAGAGTTATTGTATTATAAAGATGTCTCCTTCATAATGAAAAGTTTACACAAGAAGAAAAGAATGCGATATTGCAGGAAGAACAGGGCTTTGAGCAAGGATTTGGGCTTTTACTAACTAATTAAATTCTGCATTTGTATTGGGCCGTCCTTCCCCTTTTTTTAATTTGAAAGTCTGTGAGCAGGAAGTATAGCAGCTGCACTGGTGACATTTTATCCCCTGAGGTCCTCGGAGCCAAGTAACATCTTGATTATTCAGTGAGAGATTTAGTAACCGAAGAGGCAAAATTCTAGATAAAGTAAATATACCTGTACCCTTTGTGTATAATAAACTTGGTTCCAATAGCCTGTTTAGAAGTTTAAGTTTATTTGTTGTTTTTTAAGAAACATCAGTTCACCTATGTCAACTGACGGGTTATCTCAAACCCTCTAGAGAACATCGGTATGTTGCTGGTGGAGGGTTTCACTTCTGAAATTGAGAAACAATGTTTATGAGCTGAAGAATATACTTTGTATATGAAGCTAATGGCAAATACGCATTTGGCTGAAATATAGTCTTTGTTATTTAGAACAACTGATTCCTCAGGCAGGTTATTTATTACATCTTTGGCTTGTCTCTTCCATCTGTAAAATGTAAATTATAACCGCCACTCTCTTTAGGGCATCCAAGCTGAGAAGGTTTAAAAGTTAAAAAAGAAAGAAAAGAAAGTTGTCAGTGAGCCTCATCTAAAAATGGTTGTAAGTAGTTGTTTTACTCAGTTCTAAGACACTGGCTGCCATTTTAAGTATGTTCTGGATAGAGTGGCAGCCCTCCGGTACTTCCTCAGGGGATATGTACAGGGTAGCCTGCCACCTCTCTAGCTATGAGTCTGTCTCCCTTTCCATCCCCCACATCCCACCCACCTCCAGTCACAAATTAGTTCCAAGTAAAGTAAGATCTGCTTTGGAACACCAGTATTTGACAACATTTCATATGATAGGCATTTAAAATTGGTTAGATTTGTGAAGAAACCTTAAGTGATTAATGCTTTTTAAAATTCCTTTAAGGGTTGGAGCCCTTCTAATCAGGTCTAAGTTATTTAGTTTCTTTTTGATCCTTTTGGATCTCTGTATTTAGTCTATACACTGTCTTCTTAGGGAACAGAAGTAAATGGCAAGAAATATTAACACCAGTGGGAGTTAGCTTTCTATCTCTCCTTTTTCTCTGCTTTCCAAACCGTCCTTCACAGCATTCCACTCAATCCAGAAGTGTCTGCAGAAAGGGGCAGGGCAGGGTGGCAAAATTGATTGGAATATAGGGCCCCAGAGGGCAGGTACGGGAATGTAAACCACAGACAGGATGGTCTGTGTCACAAAAAAGGACACAAACTGCAGCCCGCACATGAACGTCTGCAGTTGGTCACAAGGTCAAGAGAGGGTTGCCACAGCCGCTTCCTCCTCACGTCAATGTAAGTCTGTAAAGGAACCTTGAGGGGTACCAGAAGCTGCTGAAGGTCCCTCCAGTTAGCCCCACCCTATCCAGGACCCGGGACTCTGGTCTGTGTCCTAGCTGTGGCAGTCAGGGTTGGTTTGGTTTGCCCTGGGCAGCTTCTTTATTTTAACCTGTTTATGTGTTACATGTAAATGATCCTAACCAGTCTTGTTGTAGCCCTTAGGTTTGTGGCCGTAAGCTCCTGAATTCATGATTTGTTCCACGTGAGGTAACAGATTGTTCTGTTTTCCCCCTATAAGAACATTAGCATTGAACTTTTTTCCTTAATCAATACAATCCATTAAGAATCTAGCATACCCTACATGGTTATATGAAATATTAATTGCACGCTGTTAGATAAGTGGAGATTCTGCCAGAATGATAGCTTGTATCATAGTATTTAAAATGAGAACATTTAGAGTTCTGGAGTGCATGCTATTTTGGAATTTGTTTACTGATCCTTGCTTATTTGAGTCATTAACTAACCGTACAGCTCATAGTTCCCAAAAGCTATTAATGACTGGGGCTAGGAAGTTTTTTCCTCTTGCTCATTCTGACTACAGTTCCTTTATATTTTAAAGGATCCAGTAGAAAATAATTTTTGATTTTCCTTTGATGTTTTCAAAGATAAGAAAAAGTTATTTTGCTTTTTGAGTGTCATTCAGCTGCAGGTAGAAAGGAGAGAAGCTCGTAAGGAGGGTTCCATTAGAGTTAATTATTGTCTGCCTGACCTGTCACATTTTAAAACATCCAAGAAGAGTTCTAGGACATAGATTTTTAATTCTTTCCTTTGTCAGGGTTACAGGGTTAACCATCTTAAAGTCTTGAGCATGGTAAAAAATTGCATCATAGCCATTATCTACACATAAAAATGATAGCTGTCAGGATGGTCTCTGGGACGTTGTATAGGTTCCACCATATTGTAAGATCCAGTTATGTTTTATCGCTCCACAGTTTGGTAAGCCTATTCCAAATTCTATCAGGCTTCCATGCCTCCAACCAGATAATTATAGATGTCTGTGGTTGCCCTTTCACCATGTGTGGGATAAAACCATGATAATAAGATTGAAACCAGAACTTCTAGGATAATTGTACTTAAACATACATTTCTATAGCTCATTTGAAATTATAATTTATCATGAGCTATCTCATGGTTTCAGTCTATTAAGGATTCCCATTGCTGGCTCTGTTGAATTTTCTTAAGACGTAAGCAAACAAAATACAAAAGTTGGTAACTTGGCCCTTACCATAATTTAAAACTTCTGTTCATCTAAAGACACCATTAAGAAAAATTTTTAAATGGGCAAAAGATTTGAACAGACTCTTCAAAGGAAGATATAACGATGGCCATTAGCACATGAAAAGTGCTAAGAACATCATTAGTTATTAGGAAAATGTGAATTAAAAATGTTGGAATGCTGAAAACCGAATGGACTGAGTACTAATTGTTTGAAAGGATGTGGAGAAACCAGAATTTTCATCCTTTGCCGGTGGAGTGCTAAAATGGCAGCCACTGTGGAAAAAGTTTGGCAGTTTCTTATAAATTTAAACATACAGTTGCTCTATGACTCGGCAGTTCTAGGTGTTTATCCAAGAGGAAAAGAAATATACATCCACAAAAAGATTTGTACGCTTGTGTTCATATCAGGCTTATTATTCATAGTAATCAAAAACTAGAACCAACCAACATGGTCCAGAGAATGGATAAACCAATTGTGGTATATTCATACAGTAGAATAGAATACTCTTCAGGAGTTTAAAAAAAAAAAAAGGCAAAATATTGATACATGTAACAACATGAATGAATCTGAGAAACATGTTAAGCAAAAAGAAGCCAAACACAAAACAATACTACGTGCTTCCATTTGTTTGAGTCTGTAACGTGAAGTTCAAAAATAGGAAAAATTAGTCTGTACTGACAGAAATCAGAACAGTTGATGGGGAGAGAGGGCAATTTGACTGGAAAGGGACATGAACTTTCTGAGGCACTGGGATTATTTGTTTTCTGGATAATAGTTACTACAGACATACACAATTTTTACTACAATATGAACAATTAAGATATGGGGCTTTTAAAGAAAATACTCATTATACTTAAAACACCCTAAATTCATTATTAATTAATTTTAACTAGGAAAAAAAATGCCCAAAATATTAGGAGCGCCCAACTTCTAACTATAATTTGTCAGAGGTGAAATAAGTTCTAAGTTTCTTCAATTTTAGTCAGTCATAAGAAACTTACGATTACTAATTGTATCCGTAATCATATTTTTTCATCATTCAGTCTATTTCAGTGCTATAGAAGTATAGGAGTAAACCTTGCTTCATTTATTTTCTTAAGAATCTGTCTTTTTTCCTCCTAATTAAGTTACTTTTGTCTGTCATATACTCTCTTCCTCATTAGTCGAGAGGCTTGTAGATATACCTGGTTACATTTTGAAATTTATTTTTGATAAAGGGGTTTTGGAAGAAGTATTTATAAATGAAACGTTGATACAGTAACACCGGTCCTTTTTAATATAATGATCTGAGGCAGCAGTTTGTTCATACTATGTATTACATGCTGGCAAAATGCTTCAGAACTTGTGAAAGCTTGCATCTTGGCCCTTCCCTACATGTTGAAACGAAAGCACACATGTTCCCATGTTCAAGTGGCGCCAAGCATCCCCGGCTTGCTCACATGGCTGCCTTAGGCTGTGTTATGTGCTTTCTCATTCAGTGGCCAACAGTTAAATTGCCGTGTTCCTTTTGTGAGTGTGTATGTCTAAATGCTGGTAATCAACGGCGTCCCTTGAAAATTGATAGATGCGCTCATTAAGGGGAGTTCTTGCTCTTGGCTCCTCTCAAAAGTCACCTCAGCTACCGTTTCTGGATGAAGCTGGCAAGAAATACTGTGCAGTGGTACATCTGGCTTTGTACACCTTTGCAAGGACGCACACCTCCCTTTTCAGCTTGTTAAACATGCTTCTTTGTAGGGATCTTAAGTACAAAGAAGTCAGCTATTTGCCAATTACAGTATTAACACAAGAAAGACAAAGGGCTGCTGTTGTGTGGTGGGATTTTTTTTTTTTTTTCTTTTGGATGTGCTGCCATTTGTTCTTCATTTTGTTCTCTTGTGCTGCTGAGATTACACACTTACCTATTTGTAAGACATACCCACCTACTGGAGACTCTGAAGTCCACCAGCCTGCCACAGGTAGAGATCTCCACAAAGCTGCCTGTGTGAGAGGCACATTCTGCGTGGTGGATGATTGGGATTTCGAAGGTAGCATACACCTGTTTCTGCTTTCAGGGTGAAAAATGAATTGCCAATTACTGTATACATGTTCAGACATAACACTTCATATGGCAGAAGCTTGCTCAGCCTGCTTTATGCTGGGCCCCCAACTATGAACCAGCAGTTCTGAAAAAGGGGTGTGTTGGTGAGGAGGAGAACAGAGAAGGGCCTCCATCCTTGATCCATTAACTATTTTTTGTGCTCGTGCAAGCTGTGGGAAGGAGGTCAGTGCCTCTCACCTTTGTTTCCCCAGCAGAGCTTTTGAACAAGATGAAGCGATCAAAGCCCAGTGCCTGTGCATCCTCACTGTCTCATTACTCTGCAAGCTGCACGCCCAGATGCTGCTGTTTTCCGCATCAGGCTTCCCTGGTACACATTCATAACACCTCCATCACAGCTCATTGGGCACTGCTCATAATTAACTGGTTCTTTTCTTTTCATGATCATGTTTTCTCCAGTACAAAAGACGCTAAGATAAAGAAGAAAATAACATGGCTGGGTGTGCACTACTGCTTTCACATATCCTGGGTAGTTGACAGGCAGCAGGAATCAAATGTGTTGTCACTGCTTGAATAATACGTGGTTTTGGTTTGGTTAGGTGAGCTTTAGTTTGGGCGTATTTTTGAAGTCTTTGAATTTGAGATACTAGATTTTGCCAGCAGACCAATTTCACTGATGCTTCTGTCCTGGAGTTCCTTTCAATGTGTGGATTCTGACACGCTGTCCTCATTTGTTTGGATTCTTCCCCCAGCGCAGAGCTCAGTGACATCTATTTATTTTGAAAGATTATTAATATGACAATTTTTGCTTTTGAGAATTTAAATCATCATTGAAATCAACAAAACTACCCATCGAGGGTCTTCGGTACTCCATGCTCTGTGGGCACTGGAGATACGGAAATAGGAGTTTGAGTCCCTGCCCTTGGAGGTCTTACACTTGTTGAGATCATTAGCTCTGCTATCGAGGTGTCAAAACTTCATACAGAAACTATAGCTGTAACGTTTGTTCAAGAAAAATTGTTGAGTACCTCCTATCGCATACATTCCAGGTGGTTTTTATAAATGGGAAATAGGGAGATGAAGAGGGCATGATCCCTGACTTCAGAACACTTGCAGAATATGTGGGGGAGACAGGTTAATACAAAAGTGACTAAAGTGTGGTAAATGCTAATATAACAGTACCAACAAAATGCTGTAGGAACAAGGATGGGAATCTGGGTTACAGGAAGAAGTGATTGGCGTAGACTGGGTCTTTTCACTTTGAGATTTTCATAAGGTAAGAAGAGGGAGAATAGCTTTCCATTAAGAGGGATTCCAATGCCGGAAGTGGTTGGGATGAGCGTGGAGGGAGATGTGATGGAATAGGAGGCCATATAAGATTAGAGTCAGACTCTACATGCCATGTTGTGAAAGGAAGAGTTATTAACTCTGGGGAGTGAAGGTATGAGGATTCAGCAAAAAAATTCTACCTACTTGAAATTATTTTTCTGTCCCCCATCTCTGGTGTCCATGGAATTATGCCTTTTGAGTTGGTCATTGTTTCTAGACCTCTTCCATCAAATATACAAGTGTAATGTTTGGTGCGTATGTATGTATTTATTATAATCACAGCTTATTATACCCTTTTAGTTACTATTATTTTAACATTAGTAATATCTTTTCAAAAATAAGCACATGTTAATTCATCATATTAATTATCTCTTAGCAAAGTTCAGGGCTTTGAGAGATTGGGACATAGGAAAGAGTAGCTGTGATTGAAAAGATAGGGAAGAGAGAATTCAAGAAAGTTTTCGTTCATGGGATGCTGTGTGGGGAAATCCTAGAGCATTTTAGCAGAGAAAGAACATTGCAGATAAAGGAACACCAAAAGCCAGTAGGCTGGTTCCTCATTTTAGCACTATCCTTGCAGACCATGTTGTGGGATCATCTTTGACCTGAAATGGTATAATGGTGAACTTTTAAAAATATTTCTAGCCATGATCTCTTTGAAGGGCATCCTAAGAATTCATATGATACCAAATTCTACATGTTGTTGCAAAGAATGTGTTAAAAGCAAATTTTACATGGTTTATTCAGATATGGGCTGTCTGGGTGTATGATTTTTGGTTTATGTCTGTGATGGCATGCACCCAAAATATATAAAATTAGCTCCTGTATTGCTAGTCTACCTAATAAGATCCTAGTATTATCATTAAATGGATATTTATCCCATTGCATTTTGTGATCAACCTTTGCCTTTTGATATCCTTCCTAGAGTCTTAGTGTAGTGAAAGAATATGAAATTAATAAATGCTATTGGATTTTTAAAAATTTTCAAGGCAGTACTTTTTCTTTTTTTTGGTAACAAGGCACATGTAATTTTTCCTCTCTTTTCTTTCAGGTTAACCCTTAAAAGCAAATTGTTGTGAAATTGCAGTTTGGTAGTCATCCTTTCACATTTATCTCTATCCATAGAAACGTTAATAAAAAATAGATTTTGTTTTAATTTTAAAAAAATGCTGTGCCATATATGTTTTCTTTAACTTCCATTTATTCGGATATATCCTCCTTAGCCAACACCTGTAATTCCAACTCATTCTTTTAAAGCTGCATATTATTCCATGGCGCTGATCCACCAGAATTCATGGAGCCCCTCCCCTATTGACAGGCACTCAGGTTGTGTTTCCAAATTATTTGGTTTTTTTGACAAGGAAAAACAAAAAAAACAACTGTTTGCTGCAGTGAAATAAATTTGTACATTAATCTTTAGGAAGTGATACTTTCATTCCTATAACATGGGTGGAGTTTGACCAGTCCTTCTAACCATGTGGCATTGTGCTGTTCTTTGCTGATGTAGGGAATGTATATGCTGTAATAACGCATTGAGTTGTCATAAGGGGTGATGAGCAATATAGGTAAAATTCTGGGCATATAATAGGCACTCAGCGCTATACAGGATCAATTTCTGTATAGATCTAGTGGGGTTAGAATTGGCAGAGCCTAGGTTACTTAACTTTAGAGGTTTTATTACACTGTGAATCTAAATCTGACCTCCCAAGTGTCTCTCTCTCTTCTTTAAGAAAAGGAAAACCCATTTTGTGAAAATTTTCAGCTTTTTTGACTTGTGTAATTTAAAAATATTACATTTTGGCACAACCTTTAGAGTTTTTGCTGCTGGTTTGTAATTCCCTAGAGGTGAATTGAAAAGATTAGTGGTAGAACTTTTTCCATTAACTCCGGGAAAAACTACAGAGCAAAAAATTGTCCGTTGGCAGAAATGTCAATCCATACCTCTTCTGGAGCATTTGGAAACTGAAGCACTGAGAGGTGATTTAATAGGAGAATTGAAAACCAAAATGTGTACACATCTTCACCTTTCCTAACTGACGACAAGACAAATGAAAAATATACTCTCAGAACTTGATGATGGAAAGAAAATAGGATCATTGCTGCAGAGAGAGCGTTAAGGCTAGATCTGTAAAAGATCTGAGTTTAAGGCTTTTGGCCACGTTCTTCAGAAAGCTGATCTGTTCTTATTAATGATACATCTGTTTGTACC
Source organism: Ailuropoda melanoleuca (assembly GCF_002007445.2). Classification (NCBI taxonomy): domain Eukaryota; kingdom Metazoa; phylum Chordata; class Mammalia; order Carnivora; family Ursidae; genus Ailuropoda; species Ailuropoda melanoleuca. The sequence continues at coordinate 193,001,852 of NC_048218.1, read as the reverse complement.
TCGTGCCATAAGAAAAAGAGAATGTTTAATAATGCTGTGGATTTTGCTATAGCAACTTCCAAGAACATATGCTTATTTTCTCTTGTTTGTGGTTCTTGGTCTCCCTGGATGTGTTCCCCTCCCCGCCCTCCACTAGGACCTCATTCCATTCCATAATGTCAATATAGCTATAATGAAATAGTAAATATCCATGTCAGCGGAAATTTTACTGGGTATAATCTTTATAGATATCCTTCACATAATGCAATAGAGTTGTTCTATAAAGTTCTCTCTCCTCCTCCCCCACCTCCGTGCTTGTACTGCTACATCAGTGAAAGATGATAATCACAGAGATGCTGTATAGGAATTAAATGAAGACCATTCTTGGTTTTGGCACGCCCAAGCTGTTAATATTTAGCTCATTAGGATAGTCTTCAATAGTTCAAGTTTCTGGTGAGTGAATTTTGTGTGTTTTTAAATTGATGTCCATCATATAATTCAATATGTATTTCCTTGGTGATAATCCCTGGACTTACAAATTTGCAATTGAGAGTATACCATGCCTCCAAAAACATGTGTTTAAGGACATATGTTTTCTGTCAGATCATTAACCAACAGTTAACAACACTACTCAAAATAATAATTATATTTTAACTGCCAGGATGTACATAATTTAGTTAGAAATGCATATGGGAGGCTGCTCTTGGATAAATGCTGCTATTACTTCTAGTATAGTTTTCATCTAATAACTTGCCTTACCTGTAGGATATTTATATTAATTTGAGATTGTGGGCAATTATAGGTTGGTAGTCTATAATGAATGAACAAAATTCTTCCTAAAGTTTCTTCTGAAGTCACTTGCTTGGCATTTGGACCATAATTTTTTCCAGAAATGAGAAAGACTTAATTTGTGGTTAAATGTCTAGGTTAGTCCTCAAAAGCCTATTTAACCATTGTATGTTTGCATTTAAGAATGAAAAGACTGGAATTGGGGGATGTGGGAAGGAAAAGCAGCAAAAAGGAAAAAAGAAAATAGTGCATTTGCTTGTGCTCATGTGTTTAAACTACATTCTGCATTTAAAAAGCTAATCTAATCCTGGGTATAACCTTGTTTCTGTGAAAAAATATAGACCCACGTATAGAGTGAACCAGGAATACAGAAACCTTGGAAAGAATAGCTCTCTCTCTCTCTCCCTCTCTCTCCACCCTGTCCCTTTGGTAGCTTTCAAACTTTTTTCCGGGGTTGCGGGGGGTGGGGCGGGTGTTGAGCAGTGAGTGGAATTCTGTTTTAAAATGAAATCTTGGGTGCAATCGTAATACTTACAAATGGTAATAATGTTATTTTTAAAAATATCAATGTAGTTTTAAGCTTATTTACAATCTTAGCTAATTACCAAGAAAACAAAGAGACTTCTTTTCATGAACACAACATTTGAAAGTAAGAGCTAAGTGTGGTGGCTGCAGTCTAATATCAGCCTCAGCACCCAAATTTTATTTGGTTGCATAGCATTGAGATAATCCTGGTTTGTAGTGATAAGTAGTGGCAGCTGATGGTAGTTTTTTTTTTTTAATAGCTTGCCTTGCAATCTCAAGATACTCATTCATCAGTCTGATCCATATGATCAAAGGTGAGATAAGTTTCTGCTTTAAAGCTGAATAATTGACAGTATCTAATAAATCATTATACAGAAGTTAGGACGAATGCCCAAAACTTACAATATTAAAGCACAATATAAACATACCCTTTGACATGACCTCATCTTTTCATCTTTCATGGACCTTGATAAAGATCTCTTCTTAAAGAGAGAAGGTGCCTTCATGCTTTTGCAGGTTTGCTCACACTGCCCCCAGAGCACAGAACACCTTCACCATCTCCTGCTGGTAAACTTCACTGTCAAGACCTGTCTTACGTGTTAGTGTCTCTGAAGTCTTCCTTGACGCTTCCTTTCCACCCTACCTCCCAAAAAAAAGCACAGTTAATTGCTCCCCTGTGTTCATGTAACTTAAGCCCTTACTACAATCCAGTTTGTATACTAGTTGCCTGGGCCCGCCTCCTTTCTAAAGCAAGAACCCCTTAGCGTGTGAGCTGTGTCTTAGCCACGTTTATAGCAGTAGTGCTCTTGACAGGTGTTCAGTTAATATCAGTATTGTTATTTACTAAATTGATTTAAACTCATATAAAAATTTTCCCTGCTTTTCAGCTTCTACTCCTCAGAATGTTTTTACTCGAGAAGGGACCTTGAATTTACATTAAAGGAAACCCTTGTGTAAAAAGCTGAGTAAGAATTACAGACTCTGGGGAGTTTGAAAGGTCCATTACCAAGGTTGTGTAATCTAGTTACAGTGTGTGAATCTCATTCCTAAGTGAAGTGAAACCTTCTTGAAGGCAGGAATTGTGCTTTATTCTGTTCATAAATCTCCCCCTAGCACCTAGCACGGTTAATACATGCTGAAGTAAGTTCCTTCAGCACATTAGGGGACTGTGGCTATGTGACATCTCTACGTCTAGCTTAATGGTTTGCTTTATCCAGTTGTTGGTGTTCTTTGTTACAGACTGTTAATTCAGGGCTGGCTTTTGTTGAACACTTGCTAATTGCCACCATTCATCTCCAATACGTGCAGAGAGAAGGCAAGCATCCCTCTTGACAGTATCAACAGGGTAGTTAAGATTATAGCAGGATTCAACAGTCAGTGGAGTATTATTTATTAGTTTAAAGTTTGTCATTAATTGGATATTCCTTCAGTTCAGATTTCTGAGCAGTGTGAATTTTTGTAAAAGAAGATATTCGAAAAACTTCATGATATTTGCTATTTTTGAGGACCATTTTTCACCTCTGTGAATGAAGATGGATTTATGTATTTTCCATAACTAAAGTGTGTCTCATTAACATTTTCTAGTTGAACTTGGAAACATGACATCTTCAAGTCAGGTAGCTCTCTACCAAGAAGGCCAATTAAATACTTCGTAAGAGTTACCTTATGAAAGCCGACTTGCTTTCCCCATGAGGTCTCCATTGTCTGCTATATGAGTCTGTATTAAACTTGATTATAGCTATTTTCTGATCAAGGCACTGGTGGAACCAAGGCATAGAGGAGAAAACTATATGCTTTAAGAGAAGGCTAAGAGAACCGTTTCTTTTTCTGGCGCAGTTAGAACTGTACTGATGGTCAAGTCCCACTGACCCTAGTGGGTTGCTACTTTGCACGCATTACCGGCAGCCCTGCTATGACGTGGAGCAGACTTACCACATCATGGACACATTTACTAAGATAGATAGCTAAGGTCCAGCATTAACTTTTATTGTCAGGCAGTCTGTATAAGAAACCGTCTGGCATCAAAACAGTATGATACTGGCAGAAAACCAGACAAATAGACCAATGGAACAGAAGCAGTAGCCCAGAAATAAACTACACCGTATATGGTCAACTAATGTTTGATAACAGGGCCAAGAATACCCAGTGAAGAAAAGACAGTCTCTTTAATAAATGGTGCTGGGATAGTGGAATATTCACATGTAGAAGAATGATTCAAACTAGACCCTTATGCCACTCAGAAAAATTAACTCGAATTGATTAAAGACTTAAATGTATGAAAATCCTAGAAGAAAACGTAGGAACAGATCTCTTTGACAGAGGTTTAGATAATGATTTTTTTTAGATACACCTAAAGAACAAGCAACAAAATAAAAAACAAGTGGATCTCCATCAACTAAAAAGCTTCTGCACAGCAAAAGAAACCATCAACAAAGTGAAAAGACAATCCATGGAATGGGGAAAAAATACTTGCAAACCATATATCTAATAAGGGATTAATATCTATAATATATAAAGAACTCACACACTCAATAGCAAAAAAACAAATAACTGAATTAAAAAATTGGCAAAGGACCCGAATAGACATTTCTTCAAAGAAGGTGGATAAGGCTCAGTATCATCAGGGACACAGCAATTAAAGCCACAGTGAGATACCACCTCATGCCTGTTAGAATGCCCATCACCAAAAAGACAAGAGATTACAAGTGCTGGTGAGGATGTGGAGGAAGGGGAACCCTTGTGCACTCTGGGGGGGATTGTAAAGTGGTGCAGTCACTACAGTATGGAAGTTCCTTGAAAAATTAAAAATAGAACAGCCGTATGATCCAGCAATTGCACTTCTGGCAATATTTCAAAGGAAACAACATGGAAACAGCCTAAGTGTCCATTGATGGATGAATGTATAAAGAAGTTGTAATATGTGTGTATGTGTATATAAATATATATAATTCAGTCATTAAAAAAAAAAAAGGAATTCTACCATTTGTGGCTACATGGATGGACCCTGACAGCATTTTGCTAAGGGAGATAAGTCAGAGAAAGACAGATATTATAGAAAAAGAGATGAGACCTGTGGTTAGCAGGGGAAGGGGAAACTAGAGAAAGGTGGACAAAGGTGCAAACTTCCAAGTTACAAGATAAATAAATACAATATGATGACTACAGCTGACACTGCTGTATGATACACAGTTAAAGCTGTTAGGAGGGTAGATCCTCAGAGTCCTCATCACAAGGAGAAAATATTTTGCGCCTTCTTTCCTCCTACTGTATCTGTATGAGAAGGTAGATGTTAGCTGAAGCTCCTGTGGTCATCACGTCACAACGTATGTAAATCAGACCGTCATGCTGTACGCCCTAAACTTATACAGTGATGTGTGTCAACTATTTCTGCATAAAACTGGGGGGATAAAAGAAACTGGTTTGGGTTTTGCTTTGATTTATGAAAAGGTTGCTACGTGAAGAAGATATCACATAAAACAGCACTGTGGTAGCAGTGTTACCAGATGCAGTTGTAAGTATAGCAAGTAATGACTGACTAATTAGGTTCATTATCTTCTTGCTACATTCTGTTCTTCTGATGGGGTGGGCCCTCTTAGCACTGCAGTATCTTCCTTGCTTTTGCTTGGATTAGCATGTTTCTCCAAAGGTTTCCTCTTAACGGGAGCAAGCAGTGTGATGCTGGTCGTCTAAGAGGGGATCATTAAGCAGTCGACTTGATGGTTCAGTTATCCCACAGTGACAGCATCGAGTAATTACCTATTGGTTTTGCCTCGGGGCACACGTGTGTGCATACTCTCCCACACAAACCCCATAGATGGAAGGACCCTGAAATTCTGCCTCCTGAATATCCGCAATAGCTCCAAGTAGTAGCAGGTGGCTCTTCTGGAAAATGGCACCTATAGCTTCTTGCTCAATAGGACTTTTGTCCCCGAGGAGAATAGTCATTACTCTGCCTCGGTTTTTTAGTTTCAATGCACTTTGGTACGGTGGAGTGTCTTTTATGCAGTAAAAACTTTCCTTCCCTTTGAAATCTTTGTTTGGTCTTTCTAGTTCCAGTTGCGTCTTAATATGCAAGAAAGGCAGCTGTGTTTTCCTTTAAGCAAATATAATTGTGGGGGAAGGCGTCTCTGTTTATCCCACGGACAAATACATTATGGGTAATACCCAAAAAAAAAAAAAAAGCTTGGGACCCCAGAAAAAAATACGTAAATCTTTTCAATTCTCTCTAAAGCAGATAAGTGCTGCCCTTTATATGGCCGTCTCCTGCACTAGCATTTTCTTTAGAGCCAGCAGCTGTGGGAGACTAGGGACAAACACATGCGGAGGAGAAATGGCCACCTTTCCTTCAGTTCCCACGTATAGACAGAGATGCACTGTGTCTCTTCTGGCCTCTGTCCATTGTTCAGGCGGCCACATTCCTAGTCATTAGAACCTACTACCTCCAATTTGATAAATTATTTTTGAGGCCTGTATGTGCCGTTTATCGAATGAACTTCTAAGATTTTGCCGTTCACTGATCTTCTGTGGACATGTCTATCCAGAGCAATCCCTTCGTGCCAGTGTGGGAGACAGTCCTGTGTTAAGCTATGGAATGAGAGCATGGAGGCAGAAGTATAGATGAGTTATCCTTGGGAACAGAACGTGGGCCTGGCCCAGGCAGGTTGCATCTCATAGCTTCTGTTCCTGGAATGGCCCCGAGCGATCAGGCAGGCCCCTGTCATAAAGGAGGACGCACAGCATCAGCTGGGGAGAGTCACATTTGGCCCACAGTGGCAGGCAGGAAGACCGTGCCCAGGGAGTCCCGCTCTCCGAGGTGGAGGGAGCCAAATTGGAAGGTTGGATGCGAGCTGGTGTCATTAATGGCTTTCTGGAGAGAGAGAGAGCAATTACGTTGGAAGCCAAATGGGCAAGTACGTTAATGTATGGGGAAGTTACTCTGAAAATGCTCATACAGGTGATCTAGTGACTGTCACGAAACTTTCTTTTAAACACATACTTTTAAAAAATGTAAATGCTGCGTCTGAACCTCCTATCAGCCTCAGGAACCAACAGAGTTAAGACCCAGCTTGAACATGAATAGGAGCCCTTCCTTTTTCTCCAGGAAGGAAAGAAATAGACTAAGCCCAGATAATTTTTCCTGGTTTTGCTCATGTTTTAGAGGGATGTGGGATGAGTCAGAAAGGGGTATTATCTGGCCTCTTGCTTACTTTCAGCAGCCTCCGCTTTTGTATGGGTAAGGGCTCATTAGAGGAAAGCTAGGCCTCTTGTGAATTTCGACATCACAGGCTACTCAGCCTTCTCTGCGGGACCTAGGAGAGTGCGGAACCAAGAGGGTCAGACCCCGTGCTAAAGCTAGGACACCAGGGCAAACTTTAGAGCAAGGGAACACAAATAAATTTGGTTCCAGTCACCAACTCCAGCTGATTGTAGTGACCTCCCTGCAGCATGTTGTTGAGAAGGGTTCTGAGGCTGTGACGAGGCTCCGCCTGGAGTGTCACCATTGATGAGTGATGTCCGGCGTTGGCATGAGCATTGAGAGAGTTGGCATGTTTCCTTTATATTTGCTGCCCCTGCTTTAGAAGCATATATAAAAATCTGTTTACTCCCTGACTGACAGTGCCTAAACTAGAAATAGGAGGGAGGGGGATGGGGAGGGAGCAAGAAAGGCTGCGATTTTAATATCTTTTCTCAAAAAAACCTTTTTTCCCCTCTGTTCTCTTTTCACCTTTTCTCCTACCAGCAGGTTCAGTGAAATGAAATATCACAAAACAAACTCTTTATTTTATTACCTCTTGTCCTGATGTGGCTCCTCGTAGGAGAGCCCATTTCCTTTGCCTCACTTCAGCTACCTGAGCACCAGTGAAACCGTGACTGGCATTTGCAGGGACCTAAGAAATAAGCAGGAGAGAAACAACTGTTGGTAAAACCTTCATGTGCAGTCGTATCTGCCATTTTCTTTGTAATGAATAGGAGAATATATTAACATTCCACTTTGATTAGCATTTGTAATACATGCAAAGATATTAACCTTCAGTGCATTTCTGAAATAGTGTCTCTTGGGCAGAAGCCTTAGTTTTCAAGTACGGAAATAAGACTGGCATCAAATGACCTCTTTCCTAAATACTAAGAGTAGTGAGACTCCATCTGTTAAGTGATTCTTCCTTCAGTCTAAATATTGGCACCTTTAGCTAATATTGGAGATCTCAAAGTGGTAAAAATTTACGGTATTTGGTAGAAATTAATATCACACTTGATTTATCTTTGTGTTGAGAAGTTTTCAGGGGCACCTGGGTGGCTAGTGGCTAGCTCAGGTCTTGATCTCAGGGTCATGAGTTTAAGCCCTGCATTGGGCATGGAGCCTACTTGGAAAAAAAAAAAAAGTTTTCGCAAGTGCCTCAGTGCTTTATTTCACTGTGTGATTGTGATGAATTAATTAATTAATTAATTCACTTCGGATAACCACACCAGCTATTCAGACCTGAAACTGAAGTTATAATCCTGGGCAGTACTTAAGATCTTCCTCTTTTAGGACTCTTCCTTTAGTCCTAACTCTTAGCTGGAGTTGCTGGCCATCATCAGGCAGGTTTTTGACTGCTTACATTGATCAAATTAGGCAGATAAGTCTAAAATTTCTCCTTCATGACATGGTATATAGCCACAGCCATTATATACTTCTTACCATGATATGAAATTATATATATATATAGCAAAACTCTAAATTGTATAGACTTTATACATCCTAAGTTAGTCCCGTGTAACTAATTTCTGAGCAGTAATCAATCCACGAATATCTATTGTGCTGGGTTTTTGTTGTTGTTGTTGTTTTATGTGTAGGGATACCTAGGTATCTCATTTATCCTTCACAAGGGATACTCATTCAGGCACAGGGAAGACCATTTCTAATTTCTGACCTGGGCTTTCTTTGCATCCAGTATGAGAAGAGTCCTCCCAGCCATCCTTTCCCCCATTCCCAGCTTGTAGACTGCACTCCAACACCATTAGAGTCAATGCTGTCACTGCCTGTCAATTGCAAACCGTTTGGAAGTGAAATCGTAGTTAGTTTTCTTCTGTTTCTCCCTTCTCCTGAGTGTCCTTTGGTGGTTCAAGTTTTTGAGGGTGGGGTGGGGGAACAGATCTCACAGCATGAATAAACTGAAAAGTTATCCAACATTTTTAATTAACACTGGCATTTCTGGACTTCCCGCTGAGGACTGCCGGCTTGACTTTACAAAATGACATTTATGACACTAAAGATACGGAAACTCACTGAAAGAGGCTGAAAACCAGTTTCTGGCCTGTTTGAGTACTGGTTTAATGGTAATAGAACTTTAGCTGTGTGGTGTTGATTATTCTTGAAATGCCCAACTTGTTTTAGACAGGCTTTTGCTACTATGAAAGCAAATTAAAGCAGTTTGCCACCAGTTCCGCCAAGTTCCCCTCACTGCCTAGTCACAGGTAGCAGCCCTGCCACCAGCAGTGGGCAAATCTGTGCCAAGCGTAATTACTTCAAGTACAATTCCGTTTATTCAGAGGGAGGACTGTTGCTCCCCGTGAGAACTTCGCTGAGAAAAGAGAAGATACATAGGTTTATGTTAATTATATACCCCATGCTGGAGGTTTGATTTTAGCAGGAGTGCAGCTTTTTAATCCCTTTATCAAAATACATGCAGGAGCCTTATTTCACCACCACCTGAACACTTTGTGGGCACCTTCACATTGTATGAACAGTTAGCAGCTATCACGTGGATTAGATTCTAGAACTTGTTTTTTAAGTTGGTTGTTTGAAAGTAGAGTTTCGTTTAGCTTTGGAAATAAGGTGGTAACTAATAAGTTCCCAGAATAACTTACTGAAGCTTATTAGACAATACAATATTAATAATAACATTCGTATTTATTAAAAGTTTACTCTGTGCCAGGCATTGCATTGAGAGCTTAAACATTACCTTACTGATCTTTACAACAATCTTAAACAGTGGGAACAATGTGCTGATGTTTCCTAGATGATGTGTACAAAAATCAATGGATTTGGCCATTTTGGTGTGAATAAAAGCAAATGGTTGCAAAGTAGGGCAGGGGAGGTGGTTGTTATAAGCATAGTATTTCCCAGAGCTGTGCTTTCAACAATATGATAGCCATTGTTTAGATTTAATGTTTAGATGTAAATTAAAATTAAGTAAAATTTAGAATGCATTCCCTTTGCATTAGTCACCTTTCAGGTGCTCAGTACCACCATGTGGCTGTCCCCATGGTGTTGGACTACATAGGTATAGGACATTCCCACCACCATAGAAAGTCCTGTAGGAGAGACTTTGGAATGCTAGTGACAACGATATAGTCAAGAAAGAGATTGAAGGGAGAAGGAGGAAGAAATCCCCCTAGAAAGTAAGGTAGGGGGAAGGTAAGAATTGGATCCATGTGTAGGGATTGCCTTTCTTTTTACGAAAGAAAGGACTCTTCCTCCAAAGTAACACTAGAGAAGGTGCAGATCCAGTGTTTGTAGTGGGAAGATAAAGGAGTTCTCTCTTGGTTTCTGTTTTTCTCAGAAAAATATAGACAAATGGCCAAGCGTGAAAGAGGAAGGAAAGGGGTGAGATTTTTTTTTTGAGGGGGAGGTTGGAGATGGGATAAAATGATCATTGTAAATGGGGTGAGAGTGAATTTATCACAGAAATGTAAAAGTATGGCAGGGGGAATTTAGTGTCTGCTTATGAATTTATAATGATTCAAGTTTCCCTGGTTTATGTGATTTTCCCCCAGAAACACTCAACTGGAGAGCTGTATTAAGGGACGTTCGTAAGGCAGACGTTCATAGATCGGGGCTGTGTGTAATGGCTTAGATTAATACTGCTGAATTGGAACCCTTAGGGAGATGTAAAACTAATGGAGCTCAGCATGGTGAATCCAATCCAGGACATGAATTGAGAAATGCATTGTTTAGTCCTGCAGTAATACATCATTATCCCTTTATATAGGAATCATTGAGATTCCACCTCTGAAATACTTATGTATGAAGCTCATCATCATCATTTGGAGAATTTGCATAGCAGCCTGTTGTTTTCTGTACTTCATGGTCGGTCTTATTAATTTCGGTCTCAGCAGCAGTCTAGAATGTTAAACCAATTTGCTACATCTTGCCTGCCCTCTGAAAAATGCTTAAATCCATTTATGTAACACAAGGGGTTGAGGTTATATGATATGTTAGAATTTAATGCCTTCTTATGGCATTGGTACTGAATACTTTAGTTAATCAGAAGCAAAAAAAGAAACATGTTAGAATTTTTAAATTAAGGAGTAATTGTGTTGATGTTTCATAGGCGTGCGTGTAGTTCAATGTGATTATACATCCCATATAAACTTTCCACTTTCATTAGCTATAAAATGCTTAGAGGTGTATCCCTCATTTATGGGGTATTAAGTAGAGAAATACTAGTTCCTTGAATTCATAATGTACTTTTCTTCTAAAACTTGGTCAGTCATGTTACCATATGTGATTAGTTTTGCTCAATGCTAGAGGTGAAATGGATTATCAGCAACTTATCTTCTAAGTTCTTTCTTTTCCCTGCCAGTTACATGAAACATCCATTTCCCAAATACAAAGAGACTCACCCTCCCCCCCAATTTCTGGGACTTCCAGGGAATTCAGAGGTTAATATTTGTAATACTGTGTTCCCAGGATGCAAGGCACTGTGTACAAAGTCACATTTGAGCATTTTTTTTTTTTAAGCCTCTATGTTCCAACCCTTTTAAATGGATTTAGTTCCTATGGAAACTTACCACTGTGGTTGGTAGGTAATGCCCTTACCCACAGTGAAAAATAAAATCAATTCAGAGTATGATTGTATAATTTTGTAACATGGCTTGGGAAGTGGACATTAGGAATATGTGTAACTGTGCTCTTTAGCTGTTTAGATTGTGTTTGAAAACAACCTTGCATATGTCACCATCTGTCCTTCACGTTGAAGCCGGAATAGGTGAATAGTGGTTTAGTAGAAGTTTCAGTGCGTTCTTTTTCTCCCAACACCACAATAGTAGCTTGTTGAGGAGGCGCAAGGGATAGGAGAAATATTTTAAAAGTAAAATTAGTTACGGGTGGTGAAGAGGGAGAAGTGAGGATCCCGATTGCTTCCTACAAAAGGTTGGCATTTTGCAGGGTATGCAGTTGGTAGAATTGATGTTGATGAGCTTGAAGAGGAGGCAGCGGAGGGCAGAGAGACTATTCAGAGGGTAAAATGATAGTAGTCTCTGCATCAACTGTTAGCTTAGCCTAGGGCGCTGTTAAGGCGAACCGAGCAATGGTTGAAAGTGAAAGACTTTTCAAAGGAAGAACTAACAATCTCGTGGCTTCTTGAATATAAAGTATTAAGAGCACAAAAGAGCAAAAATGTAATGCCTACTGATAAGCTAACAGTATTGCTCTTGGTGAAAAATAGAAGGAAAATCCTGTTTGGATAAGAAATTGGAAATCAAATAAATTGGATGTATCCAGTTGATGCTTAGTCTAAAGGTCTTCGAGTTAGAAGAAATATAAGAGGACCTCCAGATCTAGTCCCTAGCTTCAGGTAGGGAAGATTACTGTCTGTGTATTTTATAAAGAACTGATGCCCAAAGAAGCCAAAGATCACAGAGCTACTACCTAATGGAGAGCAACTGGGAAACCCATCTGTCACACAGAAGTAATAGGAAAGCCCACAAAGAGGGAAGGAAAACTCCACCTGGAACCACAGAAGAACAACAGGGACAAAGACCTGAGCTTTTGGGGATGACACACAACTAAGAGAGGGAGGGTGGTGGAGAAAGAATAGTGAAAATGATAAGGAAGGGACCAGCCTCCCTGACCGACAAGGATTTCATGGATGGAGACAGCGTCCAGGCTTTCTGCTCATGTTACATTTACTCCCAGTGTCTTGCCCTGTGACTTAAAATAATCGGGGTTTCTCTGTCCTTTTTTCTCACAAGGTTGCTGAGGTATTAAACCAGAAGGGCTGTGCTGAAGGCTGACATGTGTGAAGGCACTGTGAATTATTTCCCAGTTCACATTTTTGTGTCTCTGTAGAGTTGGTCTGTGGGATTTCTTACCTGATATCTTGGTGCTGTCTGTTAAGTGCTACAGATTCCCAGAAACGGGTTTTGGTGTTTAGGCAGCTAGAGGGAAAGCAACCTTTCTTTTAGCAGTTTTTCAGGGCATACAAAGTATCTGTAGATAATACAACACTGTAATCTTTAAAATGAATTATTTCTTGATAAGCAACATATGCCTGTGATAGAAGATTTAAATGTTGCATGCCAAGGTAGGCCTCCTCCTTAAGTCCGTGACCTCCCATCCAAGTCTTCTCCTTTGAAGCAACTCCCGTTACTAGTTGTGTGTCTTTTTCAGATCCGTCCTATGCATATATTAGCAGATACATGTTGCGGGATTTAATAATCGAACTTGAGTACATGATGAGCTTGCGGAGAATAAGTAACTATAGTTGACTAACACCCATAAACTCCTATTTTTCAAATGTACTTTATGCCAGGCTTTCTCCATCTTCTATTAACCATTAATCCACCATTAATTTCACTGTACGTCTATTTTGGAGAGCAAGAAGGGGCTCAAAATGAACACACAAGACACAGTGTGAGCGTGAAGACAAGACCTACCAGTACATGCACACAGAGATCCCTGGCTCCAATGCATTTACTTTATGTATAAAAGAGAGTGCTGTGGTGGGAAGTCCAGTGTGGGGTGGGGAGTCTAGGAGGGCCTCTGGCCAGTCCCTCGTCGGCGTGCTCTGGGTTTGCAGGGCCATCTCTGCTCTTCCGCCACGAGCACCTAGTAACTCCTTTAGGAGGAGAAACCCTCTCCTGTCCTGACAAGAGTTCTGTTTCTGTCACATGCCTCCGCTAAGTGCCTTTGAGGTTTCTCAGCAGACTATTGCCTTCTCCTCCTGCACCTCACGTATTCTTTACAGTGGACTTTTTGCTTTGACCAGGAAATCTGTGTTTCTCCGTGATTGCCCCACGTCTGCAGGGACCAGGCCCTCCATTCTGCTTTTCTTGCCTTCCTTTAAAGACTGTTGAAAACTCTCCTCCTTCCACCCAGCCTTCCCTATTTCCTGATTTCTGAGCACACCTTCACTTGTGACTGTACTTGATGGGAATTCCTTTGTCTGCTCCGAGAACGTGCCTGTTCAAAGTGTTTGGCTTTCTGATCTGTACATAAATTTCCGTAGGAATCTTTGGAAGGAAAGTTTATTAGTGACATCACTGCCTTTACTTCCTTTACTTTTCTGTCTGGACTTCCTTTCCATCCCCTCCCTTAACTACCTAAGGCTTTCCAGTTCTGTTCTTTAAACTCTACTGAAATTCTTTCATCTCATCTACGACCTCCACATCTTCAGCCAGAGGTAATCTTCCCCTTTCCTATTTTTCCTTTTTTTCCATTGCCAGTTGTACCCATTAAAGTAGCTCCCTCCATTTCTCTTACCGCCCGTTCCCGAAATTGTTTCTCCAGATTGTGAGGGATCAAATGCCATGGCCTTTTATCAGCCTCCTTCTTGTTGATAGTGTCCTCTGTCGTGAGACTCAGCCCTCCCCAGCTCCCCTGTCTGGGAGAGTGCGTTGTACTGATTCTTCCCTCCACTCTAGCATGGGAGCATCCACTCCCTTCCCTGTCACTCTCTTGGGAGGCTCCTCTGTCTCAGTGCCCCCTGTGCCTTGCTCGGGGCTTTCCCATGTGCTTGCAGCCCTGCCGCGTGCTCAGCTCCGGCTCCACATCCGTCCACCTGGGGTTCCTGGCATCCTTGAGCACTTCATTCTGTAAATCCTCAGGCCTAAGTCATGTGTGTGTCACTCAGTCTTTCTTCCTTTTACCTCCGCGTCCTGTCCGCTAGCGCATCCTTCCATTCCTGCCTTCCAGGGCTCCGCTTCTGGCCTGTTTTCATACCTGGGGAAGTGCTCTGCTGGCCTCCCAGGCTAGGCAGGTCCCTCTGCCATCCAGCTGGTTTATTCATAATGGACCAGGCTTTTCACAGTGGCACCTTTATAACCTCACCCCCTCACTTGGAAAGGCCCGTGGCTTGCCATCAGCTGCCACGTAGATTCTAAGCATGCTGTCTGCTATAGGTGGTCTCTCGCAGTCCCGGCCCCTTCCTTTCCAGCATTGCCTCTCACCTCTGCAAGCCCTGCCTCCAGCCCGAGTCCCCTGAACATGCCTGGCTCCCCTGAGCCTGGGCCAGGGCTCACAACCCCCCTCTCAAATGTCCTCTGTTCTCCTGCAGTCCCACCCTTCATTCAAGGGCCTTCTGTTATCCCATCTCCTTTTCCTTGGACTCCCACACTACCCCCACCCGGGAGAGACCACCACTCCTCAGAACAGTGTAGCACCTGCTGCTGTACTCTTTCCTTGGGACCCTCATTGCCTGGTGTTACCCATGACTTCTGTGAGGGTGTGTCTTTAACGAGCGTGTGTTTTGTTTCTACACACCCTCTAGCTCCCTCTTCACGGTGTCTAAATGGTGGCCATCACTATGATGCCCATGTGGCTTTTCTCTGCCTGGCTACCCTGTGTCCCTGGAGGTCTGCTGGTGTGGCCTGGTGCCCCCATTCAGGGATTTCCTGCTTCCAGTGGCAGTGCTTACGTACTCTGCCCTTCCAGTCCTCCCCTTCCAGTCCTCCCCACGGCAGGGAGAACCAGCTGAGCTCCATCTCCTTCCCACCTGCGAGTCCCCCCACTCCTTGTTTCTGGCACCCCCGATACTTAGAGGGCAAATCAGTGTGGGTGATTTTTTTTTTTTTTTACCTTCACTTGTCACTAAAATAAGTACATTTGCAGTTCTTACAGTTAAGAGAGCCAGACACATTGCTTCCTGGTGTATCTGGTAGTTGGCGCTGGCTTTCACAGTGTGGTGGAGGAAGGCTACCCCCTCCAGTCATGCAGCACGCTATGTCACGACAGACTGCGCATTTGGTCTGCACCTCGCTGTTTTAGGATGTGCCGCAGTCTGCACTGAGCTATGCGACAGTTTGGAAATTTTAAAAATGAAGCTATCCTTGACTTTTCTTAATATGAAAAGCACTCTTTCATGTGATCACAGCAGGGAAGAGGTGGGGATAGTGGAATGTATTTTTATGCTTGGGTGACTCAAGTGGGATTTCACCAAACGTCTCACCCCGCCCCCCAGCATCCCCCCAGCTAAAGAGCATAAGAAATCCATCTCAAAGGGTAATTCTTTTTGAAAAATTTTAAGTGCCTAAAAATAGGATCTTAACACGAATGTGTATGCTCAACCATATTCCTGTACAGACTGCTGGTACCCTGCTACTCAACGAGAAGATTCTGGGACTCTGCGCTGCTATAACGGCTAGAGCTTGTTGCTGAGAGTGATATAATAAGGCCTATAAAATATATATTTCTTCACATATGGAAGGATAATCTCTAGGAGGTTGTATTCAATATTTCATTACATTTGCTTGGAGAGTCTCAGGTTCACTACAAGTATACTCTGTCAGACCAACCTGCTAAATTGCCAGGACTCTTGCCTTCCTTTTGGCTGTACTGGGGATAAGCACGCTGGCTGTATCCAGTTCTTCCTCTTCTGAACTTGAGGACTTTCTACAGGAAGAACGGGCAATGAAGGGAACTATGATAGCCCTTCCAGAAATTGCAGTGAAAGCTGTTTTGAAAAACAAATGCCACAGTTTGCTTCCATGGCCTAGAATGTGCAGCCTCCTGTTTGCATTGTCCTTCCCCCACGGACTGGTTGGGATGCTCAGCCAGACCGTCTGTTTTTTCTCCACTGGAACTCATCTGGCCCAAAATGTCTTCCCTCCTCCTGCATGATTTCCCTGTAATTCTGGTATGTTCTTGTGCTTCCCAGTATCTTTCTAACTTCCCCATCTTATCCCAGTTCCTCCCTCCTACCTCCAAATTTGGACGTTGGTCCAGGACCAAATTATCCAGTTTTATTCTCCTTGGCCATATCAAGTAATAAAGCAATAGAGTGATTACAAAAGTCATTCCCAAATAGGGAAAACAATGAAGGCTGAAGAGTCATTTTAGCACCAATGGAGAGTTACCACCAGAGCTCTCCTACTAAGACGGCAATTGGGAACTTTTCTCAATAGTTGTTTATTTTCGGTAGGTCTAAAACTGTGCTCTGGCTTCGGATTTTTTCTTGTGGATTCCTACTTGACTCCGAAAATTTATAAGCTCTAACAATATACAGCTACTTTCACCTCTCCAAACCAAGCCTGTGTTAGCAAGTGTCATGAACACAAATACCAGGCTTTTCTCCAGGGGAAAGTGGAGGAGTTCAGAAGGCTTGGTGTCACCAGGTAATGGGTGTATTCATATCCCCAAGATCAAAGGAGGTCTCTCCTCTCCATCTCTGGGTCTGTCTCTGTAGTCCAGCTACGCTGGACAGATCTTCAGCAGGCTCGAAAGTTATGTCGAGAAAATCGTAAGGCCAGTTCTTGCTTCCTGTTCACCAGTGATAGATGCCCTCTTGTCTAAAACACTGTATATTCTTTTTCTATCCTATCCCAAACCAGATCTCTGGATTTGCTTATTACTATGTTTACAATTATATTACCTCTCGATCTTATTATAAGACCTCATGTGCACTTTTGTCTCTCCCCACCCCCATTAGACGGAGCTACCTGAAGGCAAAGATCATATCTTATTCAGAGCCTATCATAGTGAATGGCATGTAATATGCTTAATAATATCGGTTGTTGGAGTAACAGAATGGATGAAAGAATGAATGAACCAGTCAACCCTCATATTTTCCATCCTTAGACCAATTTTAGTGAACATTCCAAAGTAACAGGACAGGGGAAATAGAAATCACTCACAAAGTGGGGGGGGGGGCGGGCAAAATAAATTAACTTGTGTTGGTATAAATTCAATGTATTATATAAAAGAAATGCAAGGGTGATATGTTGTAATCTCGGGATTAACATTTTGTAAGTTGTTTAATTAAACAGTTACTTCACCAAGTCAGGTGAGAGTAAATGCCATGCTTTTCTTCCGTTGTGTTATACTATTAATAATAATGCATTTGTTCACCTTGAAGCCTTATTGAGATATTTCAGATAAAAATAATTTGGTGTATTAGATGGCTTGGTCTCACTCACAGAGTGATGTATCCTTTGGAGATTCACATTTAACATTGGGCCCTGGACATCTCTGCATTCCACCGCTTGTAGGTCTTTTGAAGGGACAGAGCAAGCTTCTGCAGATAGTACAGTTCTTATAAACAAGGGCCGCTTCTGTGAACTGCGATCCTGTTTTGTTCCTACTATGTGGACACAGGAGGTGATGTTTCTAGTCAGGACACTTGTGTAAACTGCGGCTGTCTCAGGCACTGTTAAAGCAAAGAACTGCGTTGTTAACCCACTAGTCCCTGTTTTCATTACAACATTATTACTTGGCATTTATTAAGCAATAACAATATTCCAAGCATCGTTAAGAAAGAAGGGGAGAAAAGGAAGGATGGCTTATACTTCTCTAAATTAAGGCTCACTCAGTGCGGTATGTTAGCTCTAGCATTTCGCCTAATGAGAAGATTGTGTGAGTTTGAGAAAGTGTGATCAGAAATTGATTTGGTGTCCTTCCAGGTTGAGTTAAATGTTGGCATCATTTATGTTCTGTGTCCCTAAACTTTGTATAATTATTGCTCTTATTCCAGATAATCTTTCATGTAAGTAAGAAGTATTTTATCTCTGGATTTAGAGATACACGCCTTGCTGCACGTAGCCCGTATGTGTCACGGGTACCATGATGTGGTAGAAAATTGAAATTAGCCAACTGATTGTTCTTCTCTGCCTCATACCTGATGCCTGACTTTACAAATCTTTCAGCCAAATAAATATTTCTCGTCCAAGCCATTACTTGGAGAAATTTTCTGGAAAAATTTTTTTACTAATATGAAGTGGCCATTAGTCTTTCTAGGTTACCAGGTTTTGAGAAAATATTTATAAAACAAAAACGATTTGGGCCCTTATTCTTTGGAGATGCAGCAGGAGATTCCCCCATTTTTCTAAATCCAGCCCCTTGTGGGGTGAGTGCATGTAGTAGGATCTCACTCGGGGTGTGGTGAAGTTGGCAACATGTCACGTGGCTCTCTCTGAAGAGCAGTGTAAGAGCGGCGCTCAGGACGACAAAGCAGACAGCTGGGAGTCCCGTAACGTCTGTGTCCCCTGAGCACCGTGAGAACAGAGAGCAGCCAGCCCCCACCAGCTTTCACGTGGTCACCAGTCAAGTTCCCACTCTCCTCCTGTTTGCCTTAACGTCCCCATCATTTCCAAGCTCAATATTACTGAATAAGGAAGAAAAATATATCGCAAAATTGGAAAGCTTTTCACTCACCTTATACTCTGGCGTGTTTGTGTTCATCTATTTGGGGTTTGTGAGGCCTACTGGTCTAAGAACATTGAATCTGTGTATGTGGAACACTGTAGTATTCATTTCATCTTGGTTAGGTGACCAGAGTTCCCATCTGGTATTTTTCCTGGTATTAGGCCTTTTACTTGGGATGCTAATATCTGGGGTAAGACTGGCAATGTTTTCCCCTCCCTCCCTGCAGTTAGGTTACCTTCCTCCTATGGATCCAGATTACTGAGTTGTGGTACTGACCTCTTTCTCCAAAGTCAATCATAGATTAAAATTAAAAATTAAATATGAAAATATTTTCAGATGATATTGCTCTTTCAAGCCTTGCGTGTATGGGATGGAAGTCTATATAAACTCTGGTGTATCTCTAGCCAAAGCTGAGTTTTTCTTTAACAACACCCGGTTGAATCTGCTGGTTGAATGGTATGGCGCCCATTATGAGTAAGGATCCGCTCTCCAGCGCCATTGGTTCATTGAACTGAGTGCTGGACCAGGTGCCGTCAAGGTCAGCGGTCCCTCCTCTGATAACGGGGGAGGCCTCTTGGCATTTTTTGTGTTGAGATGATAGACAACATCATAGCTCACTTTCATCATTTTAGAAAATAAATGTAAAAGAGGTCCTCTGCATTTATTTCACTTTATTTTTTCAGATTTTATAGCAAAGTGTATATGGAGACACGTTGAAACTAAGAAAGCAAGCAGTTTTTGGAGATGTTGGGCTCTTAAGTGCAATTGTGGAAATTTGATTGCAGCTCAGGTAGAAGCATCATTAATAAAGGTGGTTAGCCGTTATTAGGAATGCCAGAAAAGTTTGAAGCTGAGTTGTGTTTCAGATTTTGCATTGTTAGAAAGAGGCTGTTTACATTTTATTCTGGAAATTATTATTAGGATATTGTAATTTAAAGTAAAATGAAAAATGAAAAAAAGTTGAATAGATAATACATTTGAGTTAATACTTTCTTCCTTGATACTGCATTTTATGATAGCTTTATTATAAATGATAAGTGAGTAGATTATTACATATTTTTAACTATTGGCAATGGGCTTGAGAGCTTTAGTTTTGTGTCATAAAAGCAGAAATCCTGACTCCTGGGCATAACATCTAATGAAATGTTTAATACAGAATAAAATTAGAGTTTTTCCATTGTGCCATAGGAATTAGAGCTAAAGATTTGGCTCCATGGCTATGTTGTGTGCCTGCTTTTAATGTGGTAAATACCATTTTCTGAGATCACCAGATCCCATGAAGGATGCATTGTTGCAACCTGTTAAAAGAATCAGAATTCTTTTAGCACCAGCCATTCTCATATCTATCCATCTACCCATCCATTCCTTTCCCGCCTCCCTTCCTTCCTTCTCTCTCCCTCTCTTTCCCCCTTCCCCTCCATCCCTCCCTCCACTTCCCTCTCTCACCCCGCCCCACCACTTTGTACCTAACTGGTCCAGATACAGGGAAAGAATCCTTTTCTGTGCACCTGTGTTCCTAATGAGTGATTTCCGTGTTCCCGAGAGCTTGGGGCATTTGTGGCTGCTGATTGTCATTACATGACTTCTTTAGCCTTCCGGTGGAGGCTGGTATGAGGAGAGCTATCTCCATATTTTTTTTCCTTCTCTGAAGTTACCTTATTATCCTTGCCATTTATATTAGCAGAACTAAAAAGATGGGTAAGTAGTTTCTTCGAAATGTAAAGCTCAGACCCACATCAAAGAAGTTTCTCAGACATGAAAGTGGGGGAAGCAGCAGCGAAACCTGCAGTAGCTCGAAAACAGATGGCCGAGTGTCAGGGTGTCACCAAGTCTGAAGAGGAGAGCTGAACACTGCTTATCTCAGCTTCAGTTTTACCAAAATGTTTTTATTTGTCTTTGACCCTTAATTCAACTTCTAAGAAATTATCCCCAGGAAAGAATCAGAGACAACAGTAACAATTTATATCCATCACCGTGTTATTTTAAGCACTGAGAAATTAGAAACAGCCCAAATGTATTTCTGTATTCTTTTCTGTTTTTTCCCCCAAAGTTTCTACAATGGCCCTGTCAGTGTAATGAGCAAAATACATGGATCTATTTTCTTAGCTGCCTTTTAAGTGAATATTTAGTATTAAACATTAGCAAAGATGGTTTCACTAGCTACGGAATGCCTTACCAGGAGTGATTTTATTCTCTGTTCAAGTCTTTGGCTTTCCAGTTCTTTCGCTGAAAAAAGTCATCAACCCCCTTGGTCCTCAGTGCCATTGTGGGGTGGGGTAGGAAGGGCGACAGCAGCTGCTGGTGCTTGTGGGAATGAGGAGGAGGAAGGGGACAGAGTGTAGAGTCCGGGAATGAAAAGGAAAATGAAGAGGGACATAGAGATACGTGGTGGGACCCATCAAAATTCCCAATCATTTAAAGTGACCACAAAACTGGTTTTTTTCTTGTTTTTGATCAATATATATTTTCAAGTATCGACTTTATTCCACCAATTCCTTTTTATTCCACCAATTCCTTTTTGCCAGATATGTTTTTGGATTACTGTTCTATCTCTTCTCTGTTACTGTTTCGAGTTCTCCAAATTTGCATTTTGTCTTTGTCTTAACATTTCTCATTCACCATTGCCTTTTTTAATCTTATTTTTATACACTGAAATTAAATTGTTTAAATGTCTCTTGCAGCTAAGATTTAATTTTCCTTCGTAGGTATCTTGAAATTCTGCCCTTTTGTTATTTTTGCCTAGTAGTGGCTTTTTCCATCAGCAGGAAGGAGATCAGTCAATAGAAATCAATTGCTGACTCAGTGGCTATATGGAGGGCTTACCATAATGCATATTGGAAATGCCTTTAAACCTTTTCCTGAATGGAAGGTGCCATGGCTTGTGTTTTATGGCCTTCTAATGGTGGACGGTAATCTCATTTAGCATTTTCCCAGAGTGAAAACAGTGCATTAGAGCAGCATAACAAGCATTGCAGATCAATACGGAGGCAGAGCTTTGCCCTTACAGATTAATCCAAGAAGAATGTACCAGAGTCTACTCCAGCAGCTGGGAGACAATTATGCTGATTTCCACCCCCCCGTTTGCCCCCTTTCTACTATCTAATCATCAATACACGTTGAAATGTATACAAAAAGGATTTCAGCAGATATCTGTGGGGGAGGAGGGGACACACACACGTAGACCAGACTACCAGACAGGAAATCAAGGACACTGCAAGTGAGCAGTATTGATTTGTGGTGATAAAAGTATATTTTGACACATCTCAAATCATAAATAACTTATGGACATTAACTTACACGACTAACGGCTCAACTCGGTAAATGTTTATATACAACTTAAATTACCGCTTTCTAAGGAGTTCATAGCATTGGATGAATTATTCCATCGCAAATAGTTTTTTAAAAGAAAAAACACACTCTTCTTTATGATGTGTAGCGTGTGGAAGCTCATTCTTTACAGTCTTTTCCTGTATGTTAATGGCGAAGAGCTGAAGAGAAGGTCAGGATTGTTCTAGTCTTCTTTCCCCTCCTCCTTCCCCTCCTTTTACATCTAAGGTATGGTAGAAGAAGTGTGGTCCTCAGCTCTGGGCTAGAACGTAACCCTGTTTTCCCATGAATGAGCCCAGGCGTTAGTCATGTGTTTGCTGGGTTCAGCTGACCTAATGCTTACGTATATTTTATTCAGTATTTATCCAGATGTGTGTCTTGCTATAATCAGTCAGTTTGTGGTGTCTCTGCTTCTACTTTTCGAAGCACAGCTGACTCCCTTTAGATGCTGATGTTCGTGGTAGGGGATTAGGGAAATCCATGCCCCCAAAAAATGCATAGACATATGAACTTTGAAATCTTAGAATGGAAACTCCAGGGAATTTAAATTCTGTGCTTGGATATGTGGCAGAGCAGTAAGATAATGAATGAAAAACTAAAAGCAATATTATGTAAAATTTGTGGGATTATTTTTTTTCCCTCTATGTCTGCTTTCCTTAGAAGGTAGTAAGAAGTAAATTCCCTCAGGGACCAGTAACATGGTTTGCATTTCAGTTTTCTGTACTAGCAAAACATGTATTAGCTTAGTGTGTTGGATAAAAGTAATGAGACAAATCGTCACCCAGGGGTTTCCTTATTGATGAGAAGTATTCCCCCTGTATTCTCTAGGATTTTTTTTTAGAACCCATTTAATATAAAATAATGCTATTTCAAGATTACTACAGAAATAAAAAAATGTAAATTGCAAAAAAAGAACTGATATGAAAAACTGGAAGCCTTTTGTACTAAACAAAACTAATTTGAAAAAAAAATATGAATTCCTAGATTAAAAGTGATAATATTATGTATTTTTTCTGTGTCTGTTTAGTCCTTATAATTCAAGTTCCTCTACCATCTTAACAGGAATATTTCCTTTTCATTGGTATAATTCATTTGGTTGATTTTGTTATCATTTTTCAAGTGTATATTTTAAGATATTTGGAGGCATTTGTGTTTGGTACTGCATATTCACTGAAAGCAAATCTAACTAAAATCTGAGATTTGTAAGTATAATTAGTAAAATTTTAGCCCAGAAAATTTAAAAATGTTTTTTCTCCATCCATCTGTATTCTCAGTAATTTATTGCGTGGCTTCTATAAGAGGTATCCATATCAATAGCTGAGGTCACAAAGAAAATAAGACAGTCCTTCCTTCTTGGGATTTTCCTCCTAGTCGATGTAGGCTAGTAAATTACACCAGGCTATGGTGTAGTCAGCATTAAGTGGAAGGGGAAAGAGGTGGTAGAAGAAGCTAATACAGGGTCCGTGGAGTCACTGAAAAGGGACTAGTGGACTCCACCCTCGATGGAGAGCTAGGGAACCTGTCTAGAGAAGGTTACACTTCAACACTTGCTCAAGTATTGCGAGATAAGTAGTTATTTTCTGGATATATAGGAATGGGTGGGAGTTTGGGTGCAGGGCATGTCCAAGATCAAGAGCAGCGTGAGTGAAGACATGAAGGGATGTGTGTGGATCAAACCTTGAAAGTGGTTTGGTCAGGCTGCAGCAATGTGGGGAATGAAGGCTAAAAAGTAGGTGGAAACATGATCCAGAAGGACTTGCCTGTTGACCTTGCATTTTTTAAAGAAAGCAGTAGGGAGAGATACGGTCTCAGATATATGTGTTAGAAAGAACCTTCTGGAAGGCAGGAGTAGAGGGGCAAAAGCTAAGAGATTAGTTTAGAGGGCTTTGCCTGAATCCAGGATAAAAGTGATTATGAATTAACGTAATGATAGTGAATATAGAGAAAGAGGACCAGACTGCGTTATCTCTAACTTTGAGACCTACTAGATGTGGGCATGGAAGAGAGAAGTTAGGGCTCTCAGGTTTCTGATTTGGCTGACTGGGCTGAAGCATATTGGCACCATTCACCTGGTTTAGGTATAGGTTTGGTTGGGAACGTTACAGTGTCTGGAGAGGCTTATGGTGGTATCAGTTACTGGAACTTAATTTCATAGAAATCATTTTTAGAAACTTTTTTTCTATGCTTGCAACCTTTATATCTTATTTAATGTTTTATATACTCTTTGGCCTTGATCTTCATTCTGATTGAAGACAGTTTGTCTCACTGGTTCCTGTTTTTGTTTTCAGGAGGTATGAGTTTCATCCTGTCTGTGCTGATCTGCAGGCCAAAATTCTCCAGTGTTACCGCCAGAACACCCAGCAGACCCTCAGCTGCTCTGCTCTGGCCAACCAGTACATGCGCTGTGTCAATCAGGCCAAACAGGTGGGTGTGCAGGCCAGGTTAACTGGGGCACCAGAAGAAAGCAAGATGAGGACTGAATAGGCTCATGCGTATGGAAGAGCTTTATACACCAAACAAGTTGTTGCATCATCAAAAATTGCCATAACAAGTCCATTAGTTAGTAATCAACTTCCATCTAGGTCTTTAACTCATTTACTTGCAGGGAAGAAAAAGATTCTTACTAAATATTTTTTTCCAGTTGCTTTGAACTTTTGTCTTTTATGGTAATTGTATCCTGAAGATCATTGCCCCATATTTCTGAGCCAAAACTCAAAGCCAGCAAAGAGGAAGAATACAAGTTAAGGGACCAGCAGCTTTGGGTCTGTGAGCGGCTAGTAGTCATGCAGAGAACCTGGTTTAGAAACACAAAAGACAAACAAAAAGCCACCTTTCGCGCACCGTTCAATCTTCTACCAGTTGGTACAGCCCACCGGATTGGGAAGGGAAAGGGAGGCCAGAGATGGGATTTAGGCAACACTTTCCATCACTTTTATGTATCTCAGCCATACTCTTCCCTTGATCCCCACCCCCCATTCCAGAATAATTTGATGTTCACAGGAATGTGTTTTCTCTAATTCATGTGCTTTAAAAAGCTAATGATAAACCCTGAAGCAAATTATCAATTCTGGCAGGTCACATAATTGCCTATCATTTAACTGATTTAACAGTTGGATGTAGGTTGTTCTGACAGACAGAAATTGTTGGAAACCCTGATTCTTTCTGCTGATGAACTCCCTAGAGTTGACCTTCTGACCCAACTAAATCTAGTGTTTGAGTTACACAGCATGCCTTTTTGCAGTCTAATTTGCTATAGTTTTAATAAAACCACTTAGTGTAAATTTCTAACACTCTATAAATTTCTGTTATTTATGGGAGGGTTGGTGTTGTCTGGGTACCTAGAAAGTAACATCAACACTAGTAGGAAAAAATATAACCAAGATTTATTAAAAGCCTGTGTTTTCTTTAAAAGCCTAGTAGCTTGAGGCTTTCTTCTGTTTCTTACTTGTAGCTCCAGCTGTATAACTCCTAGTAGTGTGCCGGTGATTCTTTTCTTTAAAGGTCTTTGGTAGAAGTAATGTTGCTAATGTTAAGTTAGTACATTTTATTTGTCAAAGACAGCTTCTGATATGCTCTTAACAAGCCCCAGCCTTTAATACTGATACTAACTGAAGCACCTGAGACCTGCAGGCTGACTCATGGGTTTTTCTAACTTGATATTAATGCCACATCGAGGTGGGGGTAGTAGTTAGTGCAAAGAAGGGCTGTGACAAAGTGTAGGTTTCTATGCTGGTGTCTGACAAACATGCCTATTTGCACAGTGTGATTTGTAACGTTACCAAAGTGGCAACTGCAAGGGTATATGGAGTTTCGACTCCACCCTGCCTGTCTGGGTTGTGTTGAATTATCTGCACCTTGCCTCTTGGGATCAACGGCATATATTTATAGAATAAAACAAAGTTGCTTTGTGACAACATCAAATATGCCGCACGGTGCAGTAGGGAGTTCAAACTGGGCAGATCTGGGTTTGTATGAAAGCTTTGTCTTTTACTAACTCTGTGACCTTGGGCATTGAATTTTCTCGTCTGTGAATTGGGGTGATGTTATCCCCAGTGTTGTGGGGATTACATTTATATAAAGTATTCGGTAAATCTTATTTTTCCATCTTTCCTCAGTTGTATTATTTCATATTGAAATCATGTTGAAATCACTAAACAGATCATCCCAAAGCACCAAATTATTACTACTGATTCCACAAGAGATCCCCCTCCCCCAATCTGCAACATAATTTAATATCCTTTCCAGCAAGTGTGTTTTGAGGTACCTATTGTTTTCACAACTCTTATATTCAAATATTAGGGAGCATATACCACCAGGTAATAATACAAAGATAGCTGTCCACAAAGTATTTTTATCCTAAGATGGGCAACATTGAAATGGGCAAGAAAACAAGAAACAGCAATACCTTGTATTTCTATAGTATTTTAGATTTCCAGGTGATTTCACATCCATTCTCTTGCTTGTTTTTATGACAACCTGAGATGTAAATAGAGACAGTCTTATTTTCACGGTTTTACAGTTGAGAGACTTGAAACCCAGGAAAGTCATGATGGTAAATGTAACAACTAAACCAAGATATACCTTACCATGAAAACAAAAAAATTAAACATGGTATTTGGTTTTTGAGTTGGGTGTGAGAAGGGACATCCTTTATCCACTAATACAGAAATAAGGCAATGAGAGAAAGTGTCAACGCTGATCATGAAGTGAAGAGGAAAACATGAATATCAGATGAAGTCATAACGGAGACTGAAGGTGGTAAATAAGGAGGTGGGGTTTTAAAGGCCATGGACAAAGGTGCAGCTCAGCAAAAAGATGCCCTATTTTAAGACCACACCAAAATGGCCACAGGGGCTCGATACCAGCATTTCCTGAGCACTTTTCCTCTAATACCACGTGTCCCCTTTTCCTCAGTGTGAAGTTTGTCTAACCTTGGGACCCCTGACACTGCCCGTTGGTAGAAGGAGCGTCAGCAGCATAGTAGTCCTGAGCATCAGTTGTCGCGGGTCCTGACCGTTCAGCTCCCCTTCTTGTGTTCCCTTGTTAGATCCAAAGAACCACCTAGACATGCTAATGTGGAAAATGGTAAACCTGACAACAACGCATTAGGTCATATTGCCCATTTCCGGCACAGTGCAAGAGTTTTCCCCTTGGAATAATTCCAAGAACCAAATCCCCTCCACTTTTAAATGACTCATAAGATTGGGCTTTCACTGGTTCCCTTGAGGCCCTGTTCTATAGACTAATAGATTTACTGATTGGAAAATTTCCGGATATTCCTTAGCCTTATTTTTCGTTCTTCATCCATTTACTCACATCAGTCTTTCTTCAGCTATTCTTAAACAATTCCTCATGGGTTGATATGAGACATTTAGACTGTTACTTCCAGTATATTAAGTTATGTGTTCTTCATAAGGGTAAAGAGGTAATAAATTGCTGTAATTATTATTTCTAAGACTTAAAAGCCACTGGCTAGCTGTATGAGTTACGGCTTTTAAAAATGTAGGAGGACATCGATTGATAGACTGTGTCTTTTATTTCTCGTATCTGGCTAGCTTCATAGCTTTCTATAAACTCCCCAAAATTGAATTACCTATTCTTACCATTATAACCTGATTCCTATTCTATCTTGGTTCACCTTCCTTACAGGGGACTACAGAAGGTGGGAGAGAAATGGGAAGCCAGTGATATTTGCCACTACTGGGCCAAAATGTACTCAGTTTTTCTTTATAAAAAGGTGGGAAGAGGATAGAGAAAGAGCCCCTCTCAGATCTGCATTGCTCTGTTCCCCTGGATACCCCACTGCCCTGATATTTTCTTGCAACATCTCTGGGGGCTTGGGGGGTAGCATGGTTAGGGGGCAAATCGAAGCATTCCAACTCTCTTCCTAACCCTGCTGCTAAAAGAATTGGTACAGAAGCTGGCTGGACTCTGGGCAACCATTCTGTGTTCCCTGGAAGGTAGAGTTTGTGGGAAATATTGGAAATTCCAGTCTAGTCATGGTGACCTGGGCTTCAGTTTCTTCTTTGCTAAATTATGGGTTTGAACTAGGTGATCCACGAAGGCCTTTCAGCAGTGATGCTGTGGGACTAGTTCTACTTCCGTGCATGAGAGCAAGAGTCTATGTGCACAGGAACACACGTCTGTGAGCACATTTCTGTCTGTTTGGTATAGGCAGCACCCCTGCTCTGGGGACCTCCAGCACTTGTGCCTCTGCCTCGTAGGTTTTTCTGTCAGCCTTAAACTTGTACTTCTGACTTTTCTGCATGTTGCCTGGCCTCCCGCCGCTATGTACCCTTTCCTTGAGCTGATGCTCCTGACAGCCCCAGGGAAGCCAAAGTAGCAGGATGAACTAGGAGGGGGTAAAACCAGTTTCTCCGAAGGCAGTGTATTGAAAAACAGCTGTCGCAGCACTGCCTGGCAGCTAATAAAGGCCATCAGAAAACGTAGGCTGTCTCCCTCTAGCCAGCCTCAGACCCCCCTGTTCTGCAGTGGCTTTCACCTACCCACCGTGGATCGTGGCGGTAAGGGAGTGTGGAGACAGAGCAGGAAGCCAAGTCAGAAGAGCCAAGGAAAGCCTGGGACTACAAGCAAGGGCCAGACCCAGAGATGCCAAAGAACAGAGGTCAGTGTCGAGCCTGGAGTCAGACGATAGAGGCCAGTCAGGAGAAGATAAAACCATCGCATAAGCTTAAATCAGCAAGTGGGCAGTGGGTCAATAGCCAAGTAAGTAGCTCAGTTGAAGGAAGGATTGAAATGCGGACATCTTGTAAGCAAGGCAGTGCATTCCTTAGGCCTATGCTTCTTGCTGATATCGTTGGGGAGATCAGAACGTCACCAGGCGGTAGTGGAGAGCATGAGGTCGAGACCCTGGTAAATGAGGCTAGATCTTAATATGAAGTTACTTCAGCCCAATGTTGTACATCCACTTTTTCCTTTCCAAAGTGGAAATGACACTTCCAGTCCTTGGGTAACCCCCAAAATAGAAAACCTTAATTAAGATCAGGGCATATGGAGGGATTTCCCATGGCAGGAAGCGTCAGCCTTCTTGAGGACATTGTATTTTATCTCCCCTGTGACCTGAGTTTGTATTAGACCAGGCCTCAGGCACGTCCCTGTTGTCTGAGTGTAAAGAAGGTCTAAAAACACAGTAGTCACTGTCGCTTTAGAAATCAGCGTTCTTGAAAGAAAAATCCAGTGCCAGAGCAGGCTGTATTTTATCATTGCTTTCAGCTGAATTATAAAGTACATCCAAATGATTGAACAGAGTCGTAGGCTGTAGAGCTAAACAGGCTTTAGAGATCATGTGACCTGCATAAATTTAATTTCCAGGTCTTCTCACCTGGAAAAATTTTCACTCACGGTGTCAGTGATCTGTTTATGGGACGAAGTCCAGACCAGACTAGCCTGTTCCTGGTACCAAACCCAGTGTGCTGTTTTTCTGTAATACCAGGTCTCAGACATGGGTGAACACCAGAATCAGCTGAGGAGTGCATTTGAAATGCACACATCTGGCCCCATCCCTGGAGATTATAGTTCAGAAAGTCTGAGGTTGGACCTGGACATCTGAACTTTCAACAAATTCCCCAAGTAACTCTGTTCACAGGAGTTTGACAGACATACTCTAGAGCCCATTGGCCTACCCTGGATTAGAGGTCTTTGATCTTTCAGAGGCCCTGCTAAATCTCTGTTTTCCCTCTTTCGGGAGTTGAGGACCTGCCGTTACCTGTCACAGCTTCTCGGGTCTGAGCCATCTGGCAGAGGTCTCATCAGACCGACCCTGGGAACTTATTCCTAGTTCAGCCTCAGGAACAAATTAGAAGAGGTCTTGAACAGAGGGTGGGAGCCCCTTACAAAGAAGTTATTTTTTCCCCTCCTGTTCCCTCCTTTGAAACTGTAGGTACCCCTGGGTGGGGAGCCGCACCTGGTTTTCATGGGCGGGAGGGAGGAAAGAGGCACTGAACCAAGGTAACACGGTCCCCTGGCCAGCTCAGGATCATGACTAGACCCTCCCTTGGCTCTGTTACTTCAGTACCCTGCTCCCCTCTCCTGACCCACCGTGGGGTCCCCTCTCTTTATGCATTTGCTTTTTTTTCTTTTTTCTTTTTAAGATTTATTATTTGACAGAGGGAGAGACAGCCAGCGAGAGAGGGAACACAAGCAGGGGGAGTGGGAGAGGAAGAAGCAGGCTCCCAGCAGAGCAGGGAGCCCGATTTGGGGCTCAGTCCCAGGGCCCTGGGATCACGGCCTGAGCCGAAGGCAGACGCTTAACGACTGAGCCACCCAGGCGCCCCTATGCATTTGCTTCTGATGTCCACAGACAGCCACCTAGGGAGCACAGAGATAAATCAAGAAGGTTAATATTCTGGGAAGACCTATGGGAGCATGTTTTTCTTGTGTTCAGAGGCTTCTTTATCATCATCACCTAATGACATTTATTAATGGCCCAGCGGGGCTGCTTATACTCAAGATAACACATGGGTGTTCCACAGTAGATTCCCATCCTTTGGTGGGGTGTCCTTTTGGACTTGGAGTCACATCAAAGTGAACTGAATCCAGACTTTACATGTGTTATCAGTCTCTCCTATCGTAGGGAACCCTTCTCACAACCTCTTTCTGAGAGTAATCGTCGCTCTATGGCATTTTCTTTTTTTTTTAATTTGGATTTAATAGAAGAAATATTACAATGGTAATAGACTCTTTTTTCTTAATAAGCATTTCTTTTCTGGTGCTTATCCTTCAAGAGTTAGAGCTGCAATATGTTCGTGTTTTGTCTGTTATTGCAGCAAGTTGTGTAAACAGTTAATTACTCGTAACTTCATTTGAATATTACACAGAGCATTTGTCAGAGAAGGTATGAAACTGGATCCAGGCATAAAGCAGGGAGAAGAAGGAGCAGCACTGGCTGTCCGGGGAGAGACGGAGTGAGAAAACAGGAAGTTGGCTAATCAGATTTTCAGGTGGTCGGGAGTAGTGCTTGGTGCACAGGCAAAGCTCTCTTTGTGTTCCTCCGAAATTGAATTTATTGATTACTTTTGTTTCTGTCTCATCCTCTCCTCATTGTGACTTCCACACTCCCTTGTCTTTTGCTCCCCACTTTTCATGTCCCTTCTTGGGAAAAACTCAGGTATACTCAGACACATTCCCATTTTAGTTCTCCCCCATAAACCCTCCTGCTTCCGTACTCGGCTTTATTAGGGCTTTTGAAATCTTGGCGAGATGCTGGGTGAGCTCAGAGACAAGCATTCTGAATAGTGTCTTTAAAAAAAAAAATTTTTTTTTTCTCTTGATGATGATTGTTTAGCAATCCAGGGTTGCCGTAATTCTTCTTAAATACATTGACACATCCAGTAGCCGACACGTGGCTGTGATAGTCAACCCCTTCAGGAAAGCTATAATTCAAAAACCAGTTGATGAGATTACTGTGTAACAAAAATATTTGAGGAAAACAGTGAAGATCATTTTAATAAATGGAAATGGCAGGCAATCTCCGGTCTCCAGGGGCCCTGCTCTTGTCTGACAGCGTGAGCTGCCAGTTGTTCCTTCCTCGGTGGCTGGAATCAGAGACAGACTCGGGGAAAGAGCAGTACGGATGCCTGAGCCATTCTCTCCTTTTGGTAATTTACCCAGCTGTTTATAAAAGGGTTTTCTGCAGGCCCATATACGTGAATGATGAGCCAATGCAAGGAATTTCTTTCTCCACATTAAGATTAAGTGTTAGCAGTTCCTTAAATGAAGGAAGCAATTTTTTATAACTTGCAAATCTTCTCCCTGATTCTTCGGGGAATTTCCTATGTTAATTTATGCAGTGTTAAATTTATGCAGTGTTGAAATTCAGCCCAAAAGCATCTACTTACAGAACCGATACAGAGACTGTGGGAGAACCTATAAGGTGACACTAAATGACACAGACCTTTCCAGGCCTCTGGATCCTTCCAGCCAAACGTCGTTGGGCCTGGGTTTTGAGCAGGTTTTATGGAATAGTTAGAATAGTAATAACACAGTGTTCTGCCAATCTAATTTTTTTTAATTCAACTTGACGTTGTATTTATTAATGTCTTTGAAGTCAAGAGGTTTTGTATCACCTCTGTTACCCTTGTGCAGTTTACAACATGCGTGTAGACTGGCTCTGGAGCCTTCCCTTGTCCAAAGAGCCACCCGTGAATTAGCTGAACTGTTGTGCTGTCTTTGAAAATTAGAATTTTAATACATGTAGCAGGCTATTCTGTGAATGTAGTGATTTCTCTCTGTTTCATATTTGCTCAGAAGTGTTCTGTTAGTCTTTTCATTAGACTGGGCTGCTGATCTTCTAACCAGCCAGGGCCTAGCTTGTCTCTCTCAAAGACTATAAAGAGAGTCTGATACACTTAACATTATATAATCCGGGTGGAAAATTACCCTTATATATTTGCTTGGGGTTACAGAAAGAAGGATAGTAAAAAAAAATTCCCTTGACTCTCAAAAAACACTTTGTTGCTTTAATTATATTGTGGTGGCTGCAGATTATTTTGCAACATTTGCAAAGAGTTACACGTTGTCACATGGCTTTCATAACCATAGGACCTAAACTGTAGAATGAGGCATAGCCATGTAATCTTGATCAGACAGATCATAGCTTAAAGTTCCCATTGGTATGTTGAAAAAAGTAGTAAGTGTGTAACTCCCCAAATGCAAAATGGCATCCCTCATAAAGTGATCATCTTTTTTAGTAACTGAATGCCTTTAGATGGGCCAAGTATAAATCTACTTTATACTGACTTTTATTTTGTATTACCATATAATGTTGTGGTGAGATGGTCTATATATGTGGAAGTCATCGTTTCCTGTCCAAATAGTTGGACACATGGTTGTTGTCTCACACGGATCAAGCCACAAGAGAATAAATGAGACACTAGGATACTGGGACATTGTCTGGTCTGACTCTTAACATCGTGTGTGCTCAATTTTTAATTTTTCCAACAAACACAGAGCATATGTGAATGAGGTGTTTGAGAGAAATCTCACATTGTGATGTTTGTTCTGTAAGACAGCTCTGCTGAGCCAAGTCTTCTGCTTTATCTGCTTTGTCTTTCCTGTTTTCTCTAGATGCATCTGGCTTTTCTAGTTTACTTCCTCCTTGAGCGTATCATCTTTTGTGACCATTTCTGTATGTGTTCTCTCTAAACTAGTTTGCCTGCTTTGGTATGTGGTCTTTTGTGCCTTGTGGACATAGACTTCTTAGGATAATCTACCCATCTTTTGCTTTTGTGACCCAACACACTCTCTTATTTGTCCTTCTACACTTTCTGTTCTGCCCTGTTATTTCAATCATTTTTCTTCATCTTTGGCTTTAAATCTCTATCTCTAAAGACTGTTGACATCTCTTCCCAAGGTTGTATCTTCCTTCTAGACATTTCCATCTGGGTTTTCTTATAAACCCAAAATTTAAGTCCTTTTCCTCATTCCCAGGCTGGCTTCTCCCCCTGACTTTTCCATTTCTCTTGGTGACACCTCCATTCCCCCTGTCACTGAGGATCATCATACCTTAGGTCTGACCACCTCTGTTTTTCTAGCCATGTCTTTTATGGCTCTATTTCTCATTCCCACCCGTGATTCCTAATCTGCCTCTGCCCTGGTCTTCTTGCCTCCAGGCTCTCATCTGTGGGATTCGTTATGCCAAGGATGTCAGGGTAACCCTCCTAAATGACATTTTCCTATTTAAAGACATGTGTTGGATTCCCAGGTTTTTTCCAGAGGCCAGCAGGTTTTTTCCAGAAAGCCAACAGGCTTTCACCCTGGGCCCTTTGGACACTCTTTTCCTCGGTACATCCTTGTTGTACACCCTCTCCTCTAGCTAGGCCGGTCTTTCTCCTCTGCCCTCCATGCATACTGGGCTTGCTCCTATCTCCAAGTCCTTGCCTCTGCTCCCTGCCCTCACCCCTCCCCAACCCGCTTCTGGTCCTTCTGTCTAGATTCTGAAAGACTCAGAGAGATGGTCTGAAAGGTCCTATTAGAAGCCTCCTCTGGGGGCGCCTGGGTGGCTCAGCGGTTAAGCGTCTGCCTTCGGCTCAGGGCGTGATCCCGGCGNTTTTTTTAAGATTTTATTTATTCATTTGACAGAGAGAGAGACAGCCAGTGAGAGAAGGAACACAAGCAGGGGGAGTGGGAGAGGAAGAATCAGGCTCCTAACAGAGGAGCCTGACATGGGGCTCGATCCCAGAACGCCAGGATCACGCCCTGAGCTGAAGGCAGACACTTAACAACTGAGCCACCCAGGCGCCCCTGACCACTCCAGTTCTAATTACTTTCTCCTCTGTATTCTTTTGTTTATCTTGAATTTTATACTGTATGTATTACTTACTCAGTAAAATTACTTTTTAGCATAAATTTAGCAAGTATATTTTTTAAGTAGCAAATTATTACATTATATTATGCCTTAATTTTCCATGGGCCTGTGTATTGGTTTCCCCATAGCACTTTACTCAGTGCAGTGATTACCTAGTAGGAGCTCAGTTAAGAGCTGGAAGGGTGAGGGCTGTAGGGAAGAAGGTGTGAACTATAGGCAACCTTCTGCCTGACGTAGCCTCCTCTTCCTGAATAATTTCAAAACTAAAGGGGAAAGCATCACTTTTGTCTTTTAAAGGTTTCTGAGAATAGAGAGAATATATCCCTTGCCTTGGCTAGTTATAGAATTTTAATCTGATAGTTGAGAACCACCCCCTACCCCCAATCACAAAAATAAATAACCAAATAGGATGTAGGGGCCATTTTTGCAATTTCGGAATAGATACTTATCTTTGTATGTCCGTCTAGCATTACAAGCTCACGAACATCTGTGTTCTGCCTGGGATGGGCAGAGGTTTCTGGGAGAGATTCTTGTCCTCTCAGAGCCTTTGGGGTTTAACCTCTACTCCACCCCAGCCCCCACCCCCGCTGTCTTGACAATAGCTTCACCCCAGTCCCTGTGGCCACCAGAAATACTCCCATGCATCCCAAATGCCCATGGTTGTGAGACAGCACCCATGTCCACACCCTGCTACGATCCAGGCCATGCTCACTCAGGTTCAGCTTGGTATGGCGGCAGGGGTGGGGGTGGGGTCATTTGGAGATTATACATGATTAAGCAATAGCGTTCATTAAAGGTAGTAATATTTTGAGACCAAGAAGCATGCACCTTGTTTTATGTGTTTTTGAGTAGATCTTTGAAAAGTAATACAAATAGTATTAAATAGTTCTTGCCATTTTGGGGATCCCTCCTTCTGCTGGTAAAAACTCATGTTTTCTATTTCTCTTGCAGAGCATGCTTGAGAAGGGAGGATAAAGTCAACTTTTCGAACAAGCAGAACTCCTCAACGTTAATTCCAGAGGCGGAACATTTTTTTTTCCTAGTAAGAAAGTAACCCATTTAAGGAGAAGACGATTAAAGAGAAGCACCAAAGAGCAGATCCAGCTGAAGCATATCCCAGTTTGATCAACTGCAGTTTGAAAAGCCAAGGTCTAGATCAGGTATCAGCCAGCAAGGACACACTGCAGTGTTAGTCAACCCTGTTCATGATGATTAAAAGAGAAAGGCAGCCCTCTCCACCTTTCCGACTTTCTATTCAACTCTTTCTTCTCACAAGCTCCAGGGTTGGGTGAATCTTCATTCCAGCAGAGCTGGGGCAGGGGGTTGGGATGGGGGCTAAGGTTTTTGGAGTGGGGTGGGGAGAGGGCACCATACCTCCCCCAGCAGTGCTGGGTCATCTAGGCTCTGGCGTGTTGGTTTCTCTTTTTCTTTTCTCCCTTGACTATATAAGAGCTGCTTCATTTTAACTTATTATGGTGATCATATAAGTAAGACAAAAAGGAGAGAAAAATGTACCTCTTTTACTGGAATAATGTTTATGATTACAAGTGAAATAAGGCATTTTTTTATCAAACATAAAGGCAACCTTGGCTTATACAACCTCTTCTCTATCATGAATACTGACATCTTTACTGCACTCACTATCAATAATAAATATATTTTCCGAAGAAGACTGGCGTTGCAGCCTGGGGCCTCGTGTATTCTTTTCGTTGGGTTAGATGGTTATGCCTATGGGAATTGAGTTGATTTATGTAGTTATTAATTTGCATCTGTGCGGTACCTTTCCTCTAAAAAGCTCCAGAGCACTTTGCAGAGCCTCAGACAGGCAAGAGATACTTAAAACTTGCCTCTTAGCTAGGTAGGATTCAGTAAGATCTTTACAAATTGCATGAACCTTCCTGTCTTTGGGATGATTTAAGACACCCTGCCTGGGGCAAGAACTGGATTAGATAAGCTTGGTTAGGAATGTCTGACCCTGCAATAGTATGAAAATGTTTAAAAACAAAAAAAAACCCCAATCCTTAGCAGCTTTTTCCTCTTTCCAATTTCATTGAAATTTCTTGACTATAACTTATTTTTCTACCAGAGGATTGGTGCTTCAACCCTGAATTTTGGTAAGTTGGAAGTTAGCATTCACACTGAAGCTGAATGGAAAGTTCTTTCTGGGATACACATGGAGAAGAAAATGCCAGGGCTCTGTGATGTCATCTGAAAAGCTTTTGTCATGTAGAAGTTTTATTCCATTTTTATTTTGATAGAGAGAGAGAGAATTTAGCAAAATGATTAAGAATGCAGGCTCTGGAATAAGGAGTATCTGTATTCAGATTGTGTCTCTGCTTCTACCAACTTTGGGACTAAAGTCACCCAAGTATACCGATCCTCTGATTCTTCAACCGTAAATAGACGGAAGGTTGAAGAACCTGCCTTGTTAGGCTTCTGAGGAAGAGTCACAGTGCTTCCCACATACGTTCAGTCGTGCTCAGTATACGTTGTTGTTGGTTTGTGTGATCATTCAGTAAACTGGTATTTGGAGTTGGGGGCATGGAAAGAATGTCCATATAACCCAGATTACCTTCTACTGTAGAGGAATCAGGATGAATTTGTGCTTGGAAATTTCCAGCAACCCCCGTATATGTAAGTGTGGCTTCTTAATTCCTCTTGATTCCTGAGTTGGTTGCATTTGAATGGCATTTTCCTGTACCTTTATGGACACACCTGTAGACCTGATGTTGATTGTGAGTGACCTTGGTGACTCTCCTTCCATAATTAACCGAGAGGCTCTGTGATTACTGTTTAATGAAGGTTTTTTTGTTTTTGTCTTTGTTTTTTAATGGTGCAAAATAAGCTGAGCCTACTTAAATGTGAATGAAGGAAGCAGGGTAACTTGAGCAGCACATTTGGCCACTGTCAGGACCGCATCCAGGTAACTTCCTGGGAGAAATAGTAGGTACACAAAAACAAGTGTTTACGCGGTGACTTGCTGTAGTGTTTGCAAATCAGCTAACTCACAAATTCCCTCCTATACTGTTTTGTTTTGCAATTGAGAGCCAAGAACTTGGCACATCCCAGGCTGCCAGTCTTGTCGCTGGCAGAGAAATGCAGCACTGAAGCATCAGGCATTTCAAGCTGGTTAGATACATGAGAATGGGAGGGTGGTTTGTCAGATTACTGATTTATCATTCTGATAAACGGGATGAATACGGGGGAGGGGGGAAGACAGCACTTTGGGGGAAATAAAAGGATGACATGGTGCCTTTCCACCACTTTTGGAGGCCTCCCTGTTGACTACATCACAGCTCTGTTCAGGTCACTGTTGACTTTAGGACAACTGCCTGGGAAGAATGTTGTGATTTATGAGTCTCAGGAGTGACACACTCCAATCACTTTCTCCAGGAAGTGGAGCAGACCTTGAACCACAATAGATTAGTTCTTGAAATCCAGAAGAATAACGTATCTATCCTGAAAGTTGGTCACACTAAGCAGATGTCTGGGGAATTTCTAGAAGACAGCTGGGTCAGACCAGTACAAAGTCCTCTCTTTGAAAATCAGTCAGGAATTTATTACAGAAGACTTGCTAACATGTGATGGTTTAAAAAATTATTGGCTAATCATTATTAATAGCAAATGTGGACTGCTAAAAGCCAGATGCTTGTGGCTTGCTGGTCAACCAATGAGACTCCATAGCAGCTCTGAGTTGTATTTTGCTTAGAACTGAACAAGCAGCCAGATGGCCTTAGCTTCTCTGGCTTAGGAGCTGGGAACCTGCGGTTCTTAGCTTGATATCTTTCAGTCCACATGTATAATTGCTTTTGCCAGAAACCCACAGGATAATTCTGTTTCCCCCCTTTCGGTGAGCCATAGGATCTGACCCTTTCAAGATTTAAGAATTAGAGCAAAGGAACAATTGAAAGGGTAGCAATAACTTACTGTGATTCAGACCAAGTGAACTGAAAACTAGGAATTTGTTTTGAGTTAATATTCTCGAAAAGCTAATACTTTGAATGAGTTAATAATTCATTTGTTTTCTGTCACTGCTCTGTTCCCCTAACCCCCCAGGTCTCCAACCATTTCTTTGCTTCCTCCCCTCTTTCCCATCTGTTTCTCCTCTTCTAGCTTCTTCTATCTGCTTAAACTTCTCTCATCCTACTTGGCCTTTCAGGGCCAGCTCCTGGGAGGTGTTATTACAGGGGTGCTGAGGGCATTATCTTGGGTACAGAATCTTGGACTCTTACTCTGGTTCTGCTGCTCTTGCCGATTGGGGCAAGTCCCTTCTTAGGTTTCTCACTGTACCTTCTCTATTGAATATATATGTTTTATATTTCATGTTGTATGCTCTCTCTCTCTCTCTCTCTCTCTCTCTCTCTCTCTCTGTCTGTCTCCAGGTTTTTCCAGCCTCAGTATTGCTGGTAGGACCATGCCACCCCCCCTCCCCAGCTGATTCCTTTAGTAAAGTATTCATCCCAATCAAAGAATCTTCCACTTTTCCTATCAGTTGTCTTGAACCTTCCAAATAGACCCACAACCTTATTATTGTTTTGAAGTAAGCTCGATGCCCAATGTGACACTTGAACTCATGACCCCGAAGATCAAGAGTTACTGTCTGAGCCAACCAGACACCCCAGACCCACAGCCTTCTTTAGACCATAATAATATGCCTTGTATTTATGGGACATTCCAGTATTAAACCCAGCTTAGACTCAAGCATATGGTCACCATATTTATGGCTTTTCAGTTAAGGAAGTTAGAAACTGAAAACTGAAACTCAAGTTCAGTCCCTGAAACTCCCTCAAACCAAGTCAACCTAAATGGGAAATAGCTATACCTCAATTTAATGAAATTCTTCAGACCTCTTGAGGTGAGCATGACTAGGCATGGCCTCCGTACACATCAAAGAGTTTCCCTGTGCAAAAAAGTTTGACTTCCCTCACCTGTTTGTACCCTACACAGTCTCCCCTCTTCCTCTCCTGGTCACTGTCACTTTGCTGAGAGAGCAGTGTGCTTTGACTATAACCTTGTCTTCAAAGTAAATTACATTTCCATAATGGCTTTTTATTTTTAAAGATTTTATTTATTTATTTGACAGAGATAGAGACAGCCAGCGAAAGAGGGAGCACAAGCAGGGGAGTGGGAGAGGAAGAAGCAGGCTCATAGCGGAGGAGCCTGATGTGGGGCTCAATCCCAGAACGCCTGGATCGTGCCCTGAGCCGAAGGCAGACGCTTAACCACTGTGCCACCCAGGCTCTCCTCCATAATGGCTTTTAAATGCAAATGTGGCAGCCTGAGGTCCCTGGCCAAGTTGCAGGGTCCCACTCTGCTCTGGCCACACCTCTCCTTCCTAGACTTGGTCCTGGAGCAGTAAGGGCCTACCCAGACTGGGGAGCCTCCCGCGGCGCCCTTCTCTGCCAGGTGTGCCCCAGGCCAGCCTGCTACTAGGTTCTCGTCAATGGCTTCAGCACAGGTTGAGAGCCTGTGCTTGCTCTGTTTCCCCCGTGCCTGGCAAATATATAGAAAATAGGGGTTGAAGGCCCTGCTCCTGGGACCACCTGCTTATTATCTGCCTGTGCAGCCTGAGAGACAAAGACATTTTCTTCCATCTCATAGCCACAGGCTGCTCCCCTACATCAGCATCAAACCAGAGACCAGTCCAGTGTGCAAAGTTGAGTTTTGCTTTGCATCTCCCTGAGGTAACGTGCACCCTAGTCTCAGAAACTTGTCCACAACGTCATTGAAAATACCATTCAACACAGAGTTGAAGTGGCAGTGTCTTTTTATCTCAAGCTTAGAGGACACCGGCAACTTTGCTATAGCTGAGGCTGAATAGGATGTCGGCTCACCTGCTGGCGGGAGTTTATTTTGAGTTACCTCAGTGTTCTTAAAATGCCTTTGCAGGAGCCACATGTTAAATGTGGACCCAAAATAAAAGAGCCCACACTCCTCACTCTCAGGTGCGTAACACAGAACCTGGAAACCTCAGTAACGAAGGCAGAAGGTGATTTTCCTCCACTGGAAATGAATTTATCTGTGCAGTTAGAAAGACGCTATTGTATAGAAGCAGAAAACAAGTTATGGATCCCCATTGAGGTGGTGCTCTTTCAGGAACATCAGAAGTTACTGTCCCGAGTTTATATAACCACTTACAACTTCTTCCTCCGGATAGGAGTGACTTGTTCATCACCGTATGGGTCTCCCTGTACCACTCTCGCTCATCACTCCTGCACTCTCTTGGACCCGGCAGGGGTGGTTTTCAGCCACAGTACCATGCCACGCTGGCATTGCCTAAATCATCCACACCTTGGTGCTGCAGAGGCTACCTTTGTGCCCCGGGCACTGTCCCAGGAGTCAGGGAGACAGTGATCAACACGATAGACGGGTCCTGGCCTCGCGGAGTTTACGCTGGGCGGGGTGTGAGGGGAATGAACAGTAAACATAATGTCACAGAATAGTAAATGGCTACGCAAATATTAAAGCAGGGCGAGGACTAGAGAGTTCAGGGAGATGGAATAGGGCTTGTGGGGGGAGGAGGGTGCTCTGTAAGATTCAGTGGCGAAGACAAGCTATAAGGAAGTGACAGCTGAGCAGATTCTTGAAGGTAGTGAGAAGTTCATTCCAGGCTGGGGAGAATAAGTTCGGTGTGTTTGGGAACAGCGAAGAGGCTTGAGTGGAGTAAAAAAGGCAAATGGTATTAGGAGATGAGTTCAGAGAGGTAGGCAGAGTCCAAACAGGAGGGACCTCTTCTCCATGGTAAGAATTGTTTTACTTGGAGTGTGATTAAAAACCATTGGAGGGTTTGGTGCAGGGTCATCAGTTTATCTAATTTACATTTCTAAAAGATCAATCGGGCTGCTGTGTGAAGAATTATCTGAAGTTTGGATAAAGTGGAAGAGAGAACAGTAGGAAACTATTAATGATGTAAGCAAGAGGTGCAGATGTGGACTAGGATGGCAACAATGGAGAAAGTGAGAAGTCATCAGATTTAGGACATCTATAGATAAAAGTAGACCCAGTAAGGCTTACTCTTGCATTAGATGGGGGTGGGGGTGAGGGAAAGAGAGGAAAGTATAAGAAGCCCAAGATTTGCCTCAGCAGCTAATAACTCAGCCATTTACTGAGGTGGAGACACAACACAAGCAAGATCGGGGAGGGGGGGCAGGAATCAAGGATTCAGTTTTGATCGTGTTATGTTTAATATGTAAATTACAATTTCTAGTAGAAACGCTGAGTAGGCTGTTAGGTAAACACTGGGGCTAGATATAAGATTGAGGCATCAGTGTGGCCATGATCCAGAGCCTTGGCACGGATTGTGCTCACCCAGGGAGTGAACGGACAACTTAGTCCTATGGCTCTCAGGAGAGAACTGAGCAGAGAGGAATAGGACAGTGGCTGTTGGGGTGGGGGACAAACCAAGGCCAAATTGAAGGCCAAGGGAAGAAAGTGTTTAAAAAGGGAGGGCATGCCCAGCTGTATTAAGTGCTGCTAATGGATCAAACAAGAGGAAGACAGATTTAGTCAATGGATTCAGCGACTTGAAGGCTAATTGACGAGCAGTTTTGGTGACTGTGATAATGGGGTTGAGGAAAGAATGGGTTTGGGAAGTGGAGACAGGAGAGACAGCACTTCTGAGAAGTTTTAACTAAAAGGCAGAGAAGT
The DNA here is from genome assembly GCF_002007445.2 of Ailuropoda melanoleuca. Taxonomy (NCBI): domain Eukaryota; kingdom Metazoa; phylum Chordata; class Mammalia; order Carnivora; family Ursidae; genus Ailuropoda; species Ailuropoda melanoleuca. Next base: position 192,959,919 of record NC_048218.1, on the reverse strand, counting down.
AGGTGGAAGAGCTGTGAAGGTTCTAGGGAGGTTTCTTTTTAAGACTGGGGATATTTTAGCCTGTTTTGTATGCCAATGGAAATAACCAAGGGAAGAGAAGTTCAGTGAAAAGTTTCAGAGCAAGCAGGCCAAGAGGTGGGGATCCAGTCTTAGATAGGCACAGTTTGTGTGTTGTGATAGGAGAGAAGGTCAAGTTCGTAAATATAGATGCAGGCAGGCTATGGGTTTGGTCATGAGAGGGTCAGGTCATTCTCTTCTAATGGCTTCTATTTTCTGATGAGCTACAAGGATTATCCCAAGTTAATGTTCACTACTAATAATTAAAGTAGCTGAGCACCTTCCTTTCTCTCTACCTTTTCTTCCTTCCTGAATAATTCAGTCCAAAAGCCATTAGGTGGGATCTCACAAGGTAAGCCTCCATGCTGGAGGTTGGGGTGATGGTGGCCCAGATTGGGATGCCTGAACACAGTGAGGAGGGTGCCCATTCCTGGAAGAGGAACATTACAGTGTGGTGTCAGAGCCTGAGTGGGAGGGTGGTTGTGTTGGTAGGGAAGAATGGTGGCAGTAGCAATGGGAAAGTGATTATATCTAGAGGACACTGACCTAGGAAATAAATACAGTGAAGATGATGGGAGCCAGAGGAAGGAAGTTATTTACTGTCAGAGGAAGGAATTACAAATATGGAAGAGGAGAAAAGTAAGAACTCTGTGGTGTCGTTTTGGAATTGGAGATATTGATGCGGTTGTGATTTTAAATATATATAGGTACAGAAATAAATGCAGATATGTATGTGTGTGCATGTTGCTATGTACATATTCATATCATTGTGTATATTAAGTACATATGTGTGTGTGTGTGTGTGTATTTGTATGTATATTCATACATATATTCCTTAGCTCTGTCACTGAGAGGACTGAGAAACAGCAGCATCTTAATGGCAATGAGCATTCCAGGTACCCAGATCTTGGTTTCTAAATACCATTCAGTGGGCCAAAAGGAACCATAACTTGTCGAAGAAATGACGACTACCTCCAGGGTTGGGGCCCAGAAAATACAAGATGGGAACGTACCAAAAGGGCAGAGCCAGCTTGAAGGGGATATCATTGTTCACATCTGGGATGGTTTAAGCATCAAAATAAATACTGATAGTAATCCATGGAATAACATGGATACATATAAATAAATGGATGAATAGATAGGGAAAAGGAAATACTTCTTCCTTAAGATAGACTGCAAACTAATAAATGGAAAAGAAATGATAGGATTACAAAATCATCACTAGACAACCATTACAGTGATAATTCACCCAAGAAACATCAATGGACATTAACGGGGGGAAGATTTTTAAGAAACATAGTCTCAATTGATGCCTAATTTATGAATTACAAAAGTAAAAAGAGTAACCTTACAGTGAAGAAACCTGACAGAAACCTTAATCAAGTGACCAACATTCCAATTCCAATAATGGGTCAAATCAAGATCTGATGGGATGCAGTGAGGACACACAATGGCATTATCACCTCTGCAATACTCCTACCAAAAATGTGTAGCCTAATCTAATCGTGAGGAAATATCAGATAAACCCAACATGAGGGACAGTATATGAAAGGCTTGTAACCTTCCAAAGTGTCAAAATTCTGAACGCCAAGAAAAAAGCTGAAGAACTATTCCAAATTGAAGGAAACGAGACAACAGTAACTAAATCCAGTACGTGATCCTAGATGATACCTTTTTGCTGTAAAAGACATTGCTGTGGTTTTTTTTCAAGATTTTATTTATTTGCGAGAGAGAAAGCAGGAGAGGGGGGAGGGTCAGAGGGAGAAGTAGACTCCCTGCTGAGTGAGGGAACCTGACGTGAAGACTCCACCCCAGGACTCCAGGATCATGACCTGAGCCAAAGGCAGATGCTTAGCTGACTGAGCCACCCAGGCGCCCTGTAAAAGACATTGTTGGGATACTTGGCAGAACTTGAACAGGGACTGGACTATGGATTAGATGATAGTAATATGGTGACTTTTTAATTTTTTGGATGATCATATGGTAGTTATGTAAGGGACTATTCTTGTTCAGGGTATTGGGGCGATGGGGCACAAGTCAGCAACTCACAGTCGAATGGTTCAGGATAAAGTTATTTGTATTCTTCTTGAAACTTTTCTATAGGTTTGGAATTATTTTGAAATCAAAAAAATTATAAAGTAGCCAAGAGTAAAGAGATTTACTTTAAAAAATTTTAAAAAAAGGAATAGATAAAAATCTCTTGAAGAACTAGAAGGGAGGACTTGCTGCACTAGAGTCATTATCAGGTTACACTAATGAGGAGAGTATGACCTTGGACAGACTAGTAGAACAGCATAGGGCATCCACAAACAGAACGATGCATAGGTGAATGGTTGCTGTATAACCAAGGTAATACTGCAGGCCGGAGACTGGTCCTTAAAAACATATGTCACCTCTTACCTGTTAGAATGATTATCAAAAAGACAACAAGTGTTGGTGAAGATGTGGGGAAAAAGGGAGCCCTTGTGCATGTTGGTGGGGGTGTAAGTTGGTGCAGCCACTATTGAAAATAATATGGAGGTCTGCAAAACAGTAAAAATAGAACTGCCATATGATCCAGAAATTCCACTTGTGGTATTAACTGAAGAAAATGAAAACACTAACTCAAAAAGATACACACACCCATGTTCATTGCAGCATTATTTACTGTAGTTTTTTACTGTCATAGCCAGGATAGGGAAGCAACCTGTGTCCATCAATAGATGTATGGATGAAGAAGAGATCTATGTGTATATACACACAATGGGATATTATTAAACCATAAAAAAGAAGGTAATCCTGCCATTTGCAACCACATGGATGGCCCTTGAGGGCATTATGCTAATCAGAAAAAGACAAATACTGTATGATCTCTCCTATACGTGGAATCTTCAGTAAACCCAAGCTCATGAAAATGGAGAAGATATTGGTGGTTGCAAGAGGTGAGGGGGGGAGGGATTGGCCAAATGGGTGAAGGTGGTCAAGGTACAAACTTCCAACTCTAAACTAAATCATGGGAATGTAATGTGCAGTATGGGGGCTATGGTTAATAATACCATATTGTATATTTGAAAGTCACTAAGAGTAGAAAAAGTAGATCTTAAAAGTTATCACAAGAAAAAAAATGTATATGTGTGGTGATGGATATCAGACGTAATTGTGCTGATCTTTTCACAATATGTGCAAATATTGTATCATTATGTTATATACCTGAAACTATTATAATGTTATATGTCAGATCTCAATAAAAAATATGTAGTGCTGGGTCAATTTAATACCGATATGGAGCAAAAGGGAGATTGGACCCTACTTTGTTCCATACTCAAGCCAGTTTTAATTGGAGTGTCATTTAAATGAATAAGCAAAAGACTAACACTTCTAGAATACAATACGGAAGAATAGCTTCGTGACCTCAGTGTAAGGAAAAATTTCTTAAACAGGATACCAAAAAAAAAAAAAAAAAAAAAAAAAAACACCATAAGGGAAAAGGTTGATAAATTGGATCACTTTAAAACTAAGAATTTCTGTTCATCAAGACACCATGAAGAGTGAAAAGGCAGGCCTTAAAAGACAAGATACTTGTGAAGCATAAGCCAACAAAGGGCTCATATCCAGACTATATAAAGAACTACAAATCAGTAAGAAAAAGGCAACTGAACAGAAAAATGAGCAAGAGACTGAAATAAGCACTTCACAGAAAGTAAATATCTAAATGGCCAATAAGCATATGAAATGTACTCAACAGCATTACTAATTAGGGGAATGCAAATTAAATTCACAATGAGATGCCACCATGTACCACAAGAATGGCAGAAATTAAAAAGATGAAAAATACGGAGTGTTGACAAGGATGTGAAGCAACTAGCTTCTAATACGTTGCTGGTAAGACTGCAAATTGGTACAACCAATTTGAGAAATGATTTGGCATTACCTGTTAAAGCTGAACATAACTGCTTTAGTTACAACAGAACTACTATAGATGACTGGGTGGCTTATAACAACACGAATTTATTTCTCACTGTTCTGGAGGCTGGGAATCCCAAATCAAAGTGCTGGCGGATTTGGTGTCTGGTGCAGGCCAGGTCCCGGTTCTTAGATGGCTGTTTTCTCCCTGGACCCTCACGTGGCAAAAGGGTCAAGGGGGCTCTAGGAGATCTCTTTTATAAGGACACTAACCCCATTCATGGGTGATCCACCCTCCTGGCCAAATCGCCTCCCTCAAGGTCCCACTTCCAGATACCATCACGCTGGGCATTAGGTTTCAACATTTGATGTTGGGAGGACACACATTCGTTCTATAGCACATGCCCATAACTGATGACCCAGCAATACCATGTCTAAGTACATCCCAGAGAACACCCAATAGCATTCATACTAGCTGCAAAGTGGAAACAACCAAATGTGCCTTGTAGTAAAAATATGTATGGAAGCATATGGAATAGTATACATTACTACAGATGAATGCATTAGGGCTATATGTGAAAATGGGTGATTCTCACAAACGAGGAAAAGTAATATTAATACATATTGTATAATTCCATTCATATAAACTGCTTAAAAAGGCAAAGTACATGATAGCGTTTATGGATGGATGCTTATGCAGTTAAACTTGAAGAAAATTGAAGTATTAGCATAAATGGATAGCTGTGACCTTTCTGGGGATCAGAGAGGTTACTGATGAGAAGGGACAAGAATGGGTCTTCAGGGGTCCTGGTAATACTCGTTCTTTGCCTGTGTGGTAAATCGATCTATTTAATTTATGATAATTCACTGGGCTGTACATTTATGTACTTATTGTGTCTTATACTTCACAATAAGAAGTGTTCGAAATAAATTTAAACAGGTTTAAAGCTATCCCTACTACAAAGTCATTTCTGCTCCCTTGACAATACCTACCAGTTAGTAACTGACATTTGTTGAGGGGTATTTTGAGCCAAGCACTGTATTGAGCATTTTATATACATCATCTCTTATTGCAGTAATTCTATAAATTAGGTACTTTTATTCCTATTTCACAGTTAAAGAAGCTGAGGCTTGGAGGGGTTAAGTAATTTGCCAAAGGTCATACAGCTAGTAAACTGGACCCAGTCCCGTTTCTCCTCAGAAGTCTGGCTCTTAATTGCTGCAGGGTCCCCTTTCTGCTCTTACCTCATCCTGCCACCAAGACCTTCAGGGCATCTCTGTTTATTGTAAACTGCTGTAACCGCACACCGCCCCCCACAGCCTCTAGTCCAGTGCCTTGTACAATATAAGCCTTCAGTAAACGCTCCATTCTTTTCATCCACGTTCTCTCATGTACTGGCTGCACTAGTGCAAGAGTTTTTTTCCTGTGCAAAGTTACTGAGGTTTGAGGCAGAGGAACAATCACAGAAAGCCTCCTGCCTCTGGCTGATGCTAGTTTTGCTTGCCGGCATTTGTCAGACAAATTCCCTATTTCCTTTTTTACCTTCCCTGAGCTCCAAGTCATCTGCTTAACTTCATCATGTTCCCTCCCTCGGCCTGCCACCCAGGAAGCGATGGAGAAGCAGCCAGGCTGCGTGCATGCCTGTTGCTTCTGCCTCCGGAGGGTGTCCCAGGTGCAACCGCTCCGCAGGCCCTAGGTGGGCCAGGAGGGTGCAGGGCGCAGAGCCCAGCCATTCTAAATAAAACTCTTACTTCCACATTCCTACTGGCTTTCCAAGGTCTCCTGAGGCAAGAAGACTTCCAAAGAAAAGTAACTTGGTTTGGAACTCTCAAGGCATGTTCAGTGGTGACTGGTCACTGGCTTTGAAGCCGGAGCTGCTCAATAATGCAGGTACAGAGCAGGTGCGTGGGGGCCCCATGAAATATCACCAAGTCAGCCTCAACCACTCGCCCTCACTGTGCCCTTTTCCTGTTGCTAGAAGATTAAAAAAGAAATCAAATTCTGAGAACTCTGCATGTATTTTCCTGGACAGTTTTTACCACCATCTCAAGTTGCCCAAAACAGCTAATTATTTACAGTTCCCTCACCTCTCCTGAACCTGCTGTTCTCAGGATTTATTTTGATACCTGCACCACCTACCTCGTGGGTCTGAAGTCTAGGGGTCCATAGACTTACCCCCCACCCTCCCACCCACCTTCTCTGGCTCACCTTCAAGTACCATCCATTTGGACCTGACAGTCGTTTAGAGCCAGGAGAACTTGGGCCACTGCCTGGTTTATAGACAGCTTGAAGTCACATAAATAATGTCCTTAGAGTGATCATTACTAGGCACTAAAAAGATTATGGCTGGTCTATAACATCCTTCAGGAAAATCTCTATAAATCGGTGGAGAGTAGTATAAGAAGGTCGAGGTCTCTTCCAGTGCTTTTCCCCATAATCTCACGCAGACTGTGATGATGTTCACTGTGGCCTGCCTAAAAGTATCCTTCTTTGAGTTTGTTCAAGTATCAGGTGGCCAGGTGTTTTCGGGGGCAACTTGCCTTGCCTTCCCAGCTGCCGGGATGAATCTTAAATAACCTAAGCCAATCATAGTAATTTCATTTTCCTTGTTAGTGATTGGAGTGGACATGTGATCTAATTCTGGCCAATGAGATGTGGGGAGTTTTCTGGGTGCTTCTGGGAAGGTTAAATAGGGACATTAGTGAGGCTGGGTTTAATGTCCCCTGATGGCTCTGGATGTTGCTGTGTGAGTGCTCAAGACTGGAGCTTGGGTGCCCACCTGTGATCATGGAGCACCAGGCTTGGGGACAGAGACAGACATGGCGGAGAGCAGAGGTAAAATGTGGGAAGAGCCCGTGCGTCCGCTGAAACTGGTCTACCATTGGACTTCTTGTTATGAGAGGTGATACATTTCTCCTTGTCCTTTATGTGGTTGAGCTGGTTTGGTGTTACATGGGCTGAAAACCTGATCCATCTGCATTTAACACAGATGCAGCCTCCCTCTCCCACTTCCTGAGCTTCCCTTATTGTGGCGCCGACTGCAGGCTAGCTTTTTTTTTTTTTTCTCTCCAGCAGGGGTTGGGTTTTTAATGATATCTTCACATTCAGTCACCTCAGCCTCTTTCTCGCCAACTGTTTGCTCAAGGTTAGACTTTTAATCCTTAGAAGGGAACAGTGTGAAATGAATTCCCCAATCAGGTACATCAGAATCACATGGGAAATGGGCAGAAGATCCAGAGAAGAGACACAAATGGGCCATAAGCGCAGGGAAAGACGTTCAGCATCACCGGTCATTAGGGAAATGCAAATCAAAATCACAGTGAGATACCACTTCCCTCCCCCTAGGACGGCTGTGATTAAAAAGGACACTAGCAAGTGTTGGCGAGGATGCGGAGAAATGAGAACTCTCATACGCTGCTGGGGGTGTGAAATGGTGCAGCTGCTTTGGGAGAGTCTAGAAGTTCCTCAAACAGTTAAACATAGTTACTATATGAGCCAGCAGTTTCACCCCTAGAAATAGACCCAAGAGAACTGAAGAGCTAGGCCCACACACGAACCTGTACATGAGTGCTCATAGCAGCTTTACTTATAATAGCCAAAAAGTGGAAACAACCCAAATCTCCACCAGCTGATGAATGAAGAAACTAAATGTGGCATATCCACACAGTGAAATATTATTTGGTAGGAAAGGGAATGAAATTCTGATACTTGTTATGGTACAGATGAGCCCTGAAAACCAGCAAGGAAAATCCACAGAGACGACAAAGTATACAGTGGGCGCCAGGGTAAGTGTTAGGGGGAGTGGGGAGTGACTGATACAAGGTACAGTTTCTTTTTGGTGGTAATAGTTGTACAACTCTGCATATACTAAAACCACTGAATTGTGCACATTAAATGGGCGAATTTTATGGTAGGTGAATCATATCTTTAAGATGTTTAAGAAAGAAATCCAATTAAACCTTTTTTGCTTTCTGAATTTACAAGAATTGGAATTGCCCCCGTTCGTTTGGTAAAAAGAAATAGGCAAAAACATTTGCTATATAGTATAATAATACATGTGACTTTTATGCATCTGAAAAAACAAAACACCTGGGGAGTTTAGATTATGGATTCCCCAGGCATCTCCTGAGACCTACAGATCAGACCCTCCAGGAGTGAGGTCAGGGAATGCTCGGCTCCCCAGAGACCCTTCTCATGCTCAAGTTTGCTAACTGAGAGACGAGAGGAGAGTTCTGGCCTTCAGAATAATGGTTCCTGCCTAGTAGAAGGTGTTTATTTGCAGAAAGAATGCTGAGTGTTGCGTACATAACCATAGCACACTGTATCATGAAGACACAGTTACGGCAGAGTTTTAGAGTCACAGACCTTACCTTGAGTTTTGGCTCAGTTAACCTGAAAGCTGTGTGAACTCTGGGAACTTACTTAAACCTCTTCAAGTCTGCTTCATCGTCTGTAAAATGGGGATAAGTATATTGGTTCAGAAGGGAGGGGGGTGGGGGAATGGGATAAGCTGGTGATGGGTGGTGGGGAGGGCACTTATTGCATGGTGCACTGGGTGTTATATGCAACTAATGAATCATCGAACTTTACATCAAAACCAGGGATGTACTGTATGGTGACTAACATAATATAATAAAAAATATTTAAAAAAAAGAATATTGTCCCCAAAAGGGCTGGTGTAATAAGGTGCTTCATACAGTGTCTCGTTCCTAATAAGCTTTAATTGGAATGGCAAAAAAAAGTTGCTATATTCTAAAGTATATCTTTACATCAATGTAAGTCTTAGGAAAACACTGTTTGAAGGAATTTCACTCAGGGGCACACAGAAATGTCTTTATTGAATTGTTAGCCATATGGTGAAGTCCATAGAATATAAACGCTATGAGAGCAAGGCCCTGTTTTTGGCTCCATGCTGTGTTACCAGTGTCTGGAGACTAGGGATTCTTAAATATTTGTTGAGTGCATGAGGGATACAGGGTTTTTCAGCAGTTGTTGTGAGTTAATGTTCCCTGAGTCCCTTGCCATAATGTGAGTAGCGCCATTTGCCTGATTGTGGACACCTGGTTTCTTAGTTGGATTCGGCTGCCAAACAAAATACCATTGCCTGGGTGGCTTAAACAAGAGACATTTATTTCTCGAAGTTCTGGAGATAGGGAAGTCCAAGATCATGGTGCCGACTGATTTGTTGCCTAGTGAGGAAACTCTTCTTGGCTTGAAGATAGCTGCTTCCTCTCTTTTTCCTCATAGCTGTGTCTCTTTTTCTTATAAAACCACTCATCCCATGGGGCGCCTGGGTGGCACAGCGGTTAAGCGTCTGCCTTCGGCTCAGGGCGTGATCCCGGCGTTCCGGGATCGAGCCCCACGTCAGGCTCCTCTGCTGGGAGCCTGCTTCTTCCTCTCCCACTCCCCTTGCTTGTGTTCCCTCTCTCACTGACTGTCTCTATCTCTGTCAAATAAATCAATAAAATCTTAAAAAAAAAAAAAAAAAACCACTCATCCCATCATGAGGGCCCCACCCTCATGACCTCATCTAACCCTGATTACTTCCCAAAGGCCTCATTTTCAGCTACCACCATGTTGGGGGTAGGGCTTCAATGTATGAATTTCGGGAACACAGTTCAGTCCATAACAGCTTGTTCTTCCCCCAGCCCCAACTCATCAGCAAATATCTGTGCTTCTTCCAAACCCCCCTGACCCCCCACCCAGGCCTGCCAGAGATCTGCCTTTCTTGCTTCTGCCCACTCCTCCCCGCAGCCCCGGCTAGCTTTTCTTCATTTTATGGCACCTGTTTGCTGCCCTGCTCAACTGACCAGATCTCATCTATAAACTCACAGTAGGCAACATTTGTAGAGTCTTGTGTCAGTCCTGATAAACCTTTGTTCTCAAAAGTTTCTGTTAATGCCACCCAAGAGAATGCCAGAGGATATGGAAATATCCCTGAAAAAATATCCTTCTATCATGATAGGACCAAGGTCTTTACTAGAAGAGTTGGCATGCTCTGCTTGGACTGGCTGAGCTAATGGCTCCACATTGCACAGCCTTTTCAATTGGCACGTTCTCATTTCATTTGCCGTAGATGATCGGCAGGAGCTGAAGTCAACAGTTGCGTCTCCTGAGCCTCAAGGAACAGGCTTCTGGTTCTTCTCTCTGCCAGCAGTGTTGGTTAACAGACACTGTTTTCCAACATGCCTCGCTTGGTGATCATTTGCCTTGGGTTTCTAACCTCTCCCTCCACAGATTGTTTGCTTTCTCCCTGAGGGTTGGTGTATCCTGCACCTCCCAAATTAGTATCATCTGTGAATTTCATCGCATACTGTTTGCCCTGCTTCTCCCAGCTCAGTAACAGGCATTGACGTGTAAGACCATCTCCATCATGGCAAGAGAGACCACCAAGCTGCCATGAGCTCTGGGGTTGGGTGGGAGGGGGTTTGCCTCCAGTGCCGAGAGGTAGGCCTCTGCTGAGATGGAGGTGACCCCTGTCTAGAGAAAGGAAACCTTGGAGCATTTTAGAAGCCAGTTGGGAGCTCGGAGAGTCAACGGTGGATAGAGCTCAAGTGGTCTGGCTCTTCCTCTCGAGTTGGGAAGCTCTCCCCAGGCCTGAACTGGGGGCTTAGAGGCATCATAGTATCCCCTGTTCCTGCTGGTGAAGTGAGAGACCACATGTCCTGGCCGCCTTCTTGGCCCAGAGCCTCCTACCCAGAAGACAGCCTTTTCTGCCCACTGTTGTCTTCATCTTGACCCCAGGCGTTATTTTCACTAGTGTTAGCCCTAGACCTCGCAGATGGTAAATACCCAAATGTGAAGGTATTTAGGTCTCCAAATCAACTTATAGTCAATATATGACTGTCAGTATTGCCAAACTGGGGGAATTCCAGTCAAAAGCAAAATTGGACATTTAAGTTGGCCTTTTTGGTTTCGTAATGGGGTTACGCTATTTTCTTAATCTTTAAAAAATAAGAATGGCTTATTGAAATATCATCTATATGCCATACAGTTCCCCCTTTTCAGGTATACATTTCAGTGTCTTTTAGCAAAATCACAAGGTTGTGCAACCATCACTACAGTCTAATTTTGGAGCATTTTCATCACCCTGGAAAGAAACCGTATGGCCTTTAGCAATCACTCCCCATTTTCCCACACCAATCCTCAGTCCCTGGCAACCACAAATCTACTTTCTCTCTGTCTCAAGTTCCTTATTCTAGACATTTTGTAAAAATGGAATCCTACATTATGTGGCTTCTTTTACTCAACACAATGTTTGCAGGGTTCACCCCTGCTGTAGCGTGTGCCACAGCTTCATTTCTTCTGATAATCAAATATTCTGTTGTATGAATATATCACATTTTGTTGATGGAGATTAGGGTTTCTACTTTTTGACTACTATGAGTAATACTGCTGTGAGTATTGGTGTACAAGATTTTGTGTAAACTTTCGTTTTCATTTCTCTTGGATATATACTTAGGAGGGGAATTACTGGGTCCTGTGGTACCTACCTATGCTTAAAATTTTGAGGGACTGCCACACTTTTCCAAAGTGGCTCCACCATTTTACATTCCCAACAGCCATATCTGAGGGTTCTAATTTCTCCATATCCTCATCATTGCTTATTGCCTTGTCTGTCTTTTTGATCATAGCCATCCTAGTTGTTGTGGTGTTACACTGTGGGTTTTTTTTTTTTTAAGATTTTATTTATTTGACAGCGAGAAAGAGCACAAGCAGAGGGAGAGGGAGAAGCAGGCTCTCTGCTGACCTGGGAGCCCAATGTGGGGCTTGATCCCAGGGTCCTGGGATTGTGACCTGAGCCAAAGGCAGCTGCTTAACCAACTGAGCCACCCAGGCACCCCTACAGTGGTTTTGAATTACATATCCCTGATGACAAAGGATGTTGAACATCTTTTTGTGTGTTTATTAACTGCTTGTATATCTTCTTTGGAGAAATGTCTGTTCAGATTATTTGCCCATTTTTTAACTTGGGTTACTTTTTACTGTTGTAAGATTTCTTTACATATTTTGGAAACAAGTTCCTAATCAGATATAACATTTGCACATATTTTCTCCCATTCTGTGGGTTGTATTTTCATTTACTTGATGGTATCATTTGCAGCACAAAGCTGTTAATTTTTATGAAGCCCAATGTATTGTTTTTCTTTTGTTTCTTGTGGTTTTGGCATCGTACCTAAGAAACTGTTGCCTAAATGAAGGTTATAACAATTTACTCCATGTTTTCTTTTTTAAGAAGACTTATTTCTTTATTTTAGAGAGAGTGTGTGCACGAGTGGGGGAGGGGCAGAGGGAGAGAAGCAGACACCCCACTGAGCACGGAGCCCAGTACAGGGCTCCATCTCACTACCCTGAGATCATGACCTGAGCTGAAATCAAGAGCCGGACACTTAACCTACTGAGCCCCCCAAGCATCCCACCTATGTTTTCTTCTAAGAGTTTTATAGTTTTAGCTTTTACATTTAGGTCTGTGACAAACTTTGAGTTGATTTTTGTATATGGAGTGAGGAAGGGGTCCAGTTTCATTCTTTTACAGGTATAGTTCTGAAAGAGCTATCCCTTTAGCTTGTGCTGTCAGGTTTTAACTCATGCCCTGGCCCATCCCACCTCTTGGGACATCTAGCAGCAAGTGAAATAGTGCCTGAGATGCTATTTGGGGAAAGATGAGCATGGAGGGTGTGCAACTAAAGAGCCAACAGACTGAGGGACCAGCTTTGAATTTTAACTGACAGCATCTCTTTTGCACCGCCCACTCCTCTCCTGTTTGTTAAATTGGGAGCAGCATTACACTGGGAGTCACTTTGGACGTTTTAAAAATATGAAATGTTAAGTAGTGCCTCAAAGTTTATGTCCTTGGCAAAATACTGCCTGGGGGAAACTAGTAAGGCATGGTGCTTACTAAGTCTCAGACACCATTCTGGGTGTTTTACCTGCATTTACTCATTGATCAAGGTAACTGTGAGCCCTGCTTTTCAGGCCCATGCATCTCCGCTTCAGGGAGGAGGGTGGAAGCTATAAGGAGGGGAGGATGGAGAGTGGAGGGGAGTGATGTTAGGAAAGGAAATCTACTCGAAGTGGAAGGTGGCACGTGTGGAAGAGAATGTTGGGGTAAGGGAGGATCTTAGAGCGAGCCTCCCAGGGCTGCTCAGAGGCTGTGTGCATGTACATGCATATGGAGGGGCATCTTGGTGTCTTTCTCATCCCTGTGCCTCGCCTTCCTCCTGGTGCCCCTGTGTCTCTGCTGCTCTATCTATGCTGCTCCTGCCCAGGGTGGGCCTCATGCTGTGGGTACCCACCCTGCTCTGCCCCAGTTCTTCAGGGAGGGTCCTCCCCCTCATCTGAGTCCCTAATTATCTAATGAGGTCATCTAAACCTCAGCTCTGGGTTAACCAAACCAGATGATTTATTTGCATCTTGGTTTATCAGGCTTTAAAATACTTTAGTTTGAAGGGGCCATTGTCAGGGCCGGTACCTCATTGGGTTGGGGAGGGAGATGGGCCCCTTCAAAGCTAAAGCATTTTAAAGCCTGGCTCCCCAACCCAGAGCAGTGAATCTTCCTGATGTACTCCCAGACCCTAGTCTCTGCCTGTCATGGACCTGCCCCAACCTACAGTTGACATGAGATGTGGGAAGTGGAAAGAGCACCGAACAAGGCACCAGGCTACAAGGAACTAAAGCCCTGCTAAGTCGCAAACTACCTTTGTGCCCCTGGGAATTAAGTCCTCGCCTGGCCTCATCTGCCTGGGGAACATGAACGACTTGATTAGACTCTGGCCAGGCCTTCACCCCCCAGCTCTGGTTTTCCATATTGTCCTCCCAGGCAGGGCTGGCCTCTCTGGGTCCTGCATTGAGCTTCCATAGCCAGTCTCCTCCTTCTGAAATGGACGTATGTGCCTTTCTCTTCCTCCATTGTCAGGGAGTGTGGGTCAGATACACCTTGACCATCTCTCAGGGGAGTGAGCTGCTGGGGCAGCCACTTACTAGCTCTGTGAACTTGAGCAAGCTCTTAGCTTGTCTTACTTCCATCTCTCCCTCTATATAATGAAGATGGGTTGTTGTGAGAATTAAATGAGTCAATCATAAAGCTTTCTGAACAGTGCCTAGTACAGGGTAAGGGTTAACCATGAGCTTCCGTTATCACAGCCACTGCTGTGATCTGTTTCCAGCTGATCCTGCACACAGCCTTGCCCTGTCTACCCTGGAAGGACTGCAGAGTGTCAGACCATGCTGCTGTCCTGCTCCCCATTTCCCACTTTGTAAGCTGAGTACTGCCCTGTGTCACATTGCCCTTCAAGCTCCCCGGCCTCGTCCTTCCTTCTGGCCACACGGGGACACACATAGGTCAGACTTGGGGTGTATGTATGTCTTGGATCTGTAAATCTACATATCTAAAACCTACATTTCCATACCTACAGAATCACTTTTGAACCCACGGTTTTTCAATACCTTCCAGTATGTTGTATCTCTACCTCGTAGGCTACACATTGAGATTTCCTCCTCTGTTCCCTTGGTCCCCCATGGTCCACTCTCGGTCCTAAATCTTTAGCTGTTGGGTGGCAGATTATTTTAAATCATTTGTTTTGGATAGTTTATAAATGATACCTATTTGTAAACTTGGAAAATGCAGGAAAGTGAGATAAAATAAGAACAAAAGTAGTTGATGTTTTGTTTATTAATCCTTTAAGTGAAAATACACGTAGACATGAGCAATGACATGATTTAATCCTTTAAAGTGATTTAGCTAACATATTTTTAGTGACAAGTTTTAAGAGAGGAATTAAGCATGCTTATTTGACAATGATAGTAGTTTTAATTCCTTTTAATTCAATAATCCTTTACTTCTGTCATAGTGAACAAATGCCCACTGTACTCTTAGCTAATGACACTTCAAAATCCTGCATCACGTTCTCTCTGAACCAAGATGTTGATAGAAAAATGTGTTATGTTGTCAAAAGACGAATTAAATGTATACCAGCTTCCTCATTGGACTTTTCAGAGCCTTGAAGGGTTAACGTAATTACCTCGAAACAACAGGCGCTATGCAGTATTGCCCAAACTTGACTATAGAATAGTCTCACTCTTGTTTTTAAAACGTATGTTGGAACATCTTGTTAGGAACTCCTGGAACTCCATCTGAGAAACACCACTTTATATTAAGTCTGTCCAAATTTTCACCTGTTCACTTCACACCCCAAAGCCAATAGCACAGGAGTACACGTGGCTGAGTTGAGGAACAGCCTAGAATCGTTACTGATTTCTGTGTGAAGCAAACCCCGGGTGAAATAGAACATTGGGTGTGCAATAGAACACAGGGCTTCATGTCTTGGCATTGCTGCTCAAACACTACGTGAATTTGGTTAATCACAGCTGAGGCTGTTTCCTTCCCTATAAACTGGGGATAAGATCTGCCTCCCAGGGTTGTTGTAAAGAATAAATGGCATTGTTTATGAAAGTGCTTAGTTAAATCTAAATGCTCTAGACAAGTAATTTTAAGGTGTTTATTAGTGTAGGAACAAACCCAAAAATTGTAACCTTGTTAGTATTGTGTTTTATCAACTTGGCTCATGCCTGGTGCTCCAGAATCCACAGGCCTCTCTAACCTGACAAATAGCATCCTCACTCTCTAGGACTTCTGGAGTGAAACACAGAAGCACCGACTCTGCTGTGCCAGGCCCACCGTGGCCCACCAAGGAAACCCGCTCCTTTCGTGTTGGAAGTCCCCCTGTGCAAGGATGCCCAACTGCTGGGCCACAAGAACTGCTGCTCCGTCTGTCCTGAAGGGTAAGACGTAGCCAAAGCACCAGGAAGCCATCACTTCCCTTCCCACACTCACTCCCTCAATAGGTCTTCTCTGAGCTGGGGCCCCAAAGGGAAATCGCACACTAGCAAACACTGAGAGGCAGAAATTGGAGGCATACCTTCTGCCAGTGGTCCTCTCTCCATCTGGTGGGGCTGGGTATGAGCCACCAATTTCAGAGTCTCCGTTTCTCCATCTGCTAAAATGTCTGATAATGCTGACCTCATGAACAGTTTTGNCAAAAAAAAAAAAAAAAAAAAAGTCAAACTTCCGGCCCTCAAGGGCTTCGTTTTAGTGCGGGATGAAAGATTTACCCTCTAAATAAGAGCAAGTGACTTTTTTATGATGCAGTAGCTGCCATAAGGCAGAATGTGATATCCACACATAGCCCGGGGGCTACCTCAGCTGGCCGTGGCCGAGGAACCTAACATCATGGTGTGATGGTGTCTCAGCTCAGGATGCCCTGACAAAATACCACAGACTGGGTGGCATAAACACACAGTTACTTTCTCGCAGTTCTGGAGGCTGGAAGTCTGAGATCAAGGTGCCCACAGGGTTGGATTCTGGTGAGGGCTCCCTTCCTGACTTGCAGACAGCCACCTGCTCACTGTGTCCTCACAGTCTTTGCTCAGTACACATGTGGAGAGAGACTCTCTGGTGTCTCTTCCTATAAGGCCAACAATCTTGTCAGACTAGAACCCTACTCTTATGACCTCATCCAACCTTAATTACTTCAAAATACAGTCACATTGGGGTTAGGATGTCAACACATGAATGGGGGAGGTGCACAACTCAGTTGTAGCAGATGGCAGTGAGGTCGAGTCTGTGCACCACGCCAGGGGATCAGCTGACTCACCCTGGTTCTAGGCACAGGTAACATTCTGCCTAGGTCTGCTCACAGCATAGGGGGGTCTGAATTTGACGCAGACCATCCTAACCCTAATCCTTGGAAAACCCCAGTTTAACCCTTACTTTAAAGGATGAGGCAATCACAACTCCCAGAAATGAAGTGGTACTCTTAGGGTCCCCCAGTCCAAATTCTTGACTCCCTCAGAGATTGCCATTTGGAGAATATGATTTCTAAATAACCGTGCCCATTTAAGCCACCTTAAATTAGTTCCAGGACTATGTGTTTCCTGTATCCCAGGCAGATGTTCACATTTGATCTTGCTTAATGTCAGGCCATTGTAAATAGATTTTTAGCAGCCCCCATGATGAATTCCCAAGGCAGGGAACCCCAAGCCCAAACTATTCTCTTCCTCCCCCCTTCCCCTTAGAAGCTTCTGGAACCTCCAAGGAAATCCTAGGGCTTCTAGAATAAACCAGGAATTCACTTAGGTCCAACATCCTTCTTTGAGAGGTAGGCAGGCCCAGAGGAAAGTGAGCTGCCCAGAGTTACACAGCAAGGACAGGAAGTTAGCTCCATGCCTGGGAGGTCTCCATTCAAAATCTTCATTTCTTCCAGTCCATAAGACTCCAAACTCAACCAATGTCAGAATCACTTGGGGATTTAAAATAGATGTCTTTTTAGGCATGACTTCAAAGAATTCAAATCAGGAGGTCTAGACTGGGGCCCTGATATGGAGATTTTTAAGAAACACCAGGTGACTAACGTGGCTGCTCTCGCTATCACCAGGCATTTGTGTTCAGGGTGTGCAAGCAGCTTTATTGAAAACAGCAGTAGGAGTCTCTGAGGCTCTCAGGCCAAGTTGTCATTGGCTTTTTATTTCCCTGTGGCACTAAGAGCTCTACCCTTGATTCCACCAAAGAACTGAAGGGTGATTCCTAGAGCTAGAGGTTATGTCTGGTGCACAGCGTCACTTGTTAGACTCATTCCCAACACATTCCTGTAGGTGGAATAACAGGTACAGACAGGCGATCCCACTAATTATCACCATCTGGATGAATAGACTGAAAAAAAAAATCCCCCTAAAATGTGTAATGGAATTTTCCTCTCTTTGTTTTCCTATTTCTGGTGGCTTAAATATTGTGTTTGGTTTAAATACAGGCATGATTCGACCACAAATATTATGGGCAGAAAAGGCAACACAGCAGACTCTGTGGAGAGACAGTTACTTTCAGGTAGGACATAAAAATAGAGCTTTTGCTGCGCCTGCAGGTGTTCCTGGCTCCTCCTGGCATGTGTCCCCTCTCTCCTCCATAGGACATCTCTGCAGAGCTAGTGTACTTGCATTTGAGGGAGAAATAATTGGAGGGGAAGAGGTGAGATGGCTTAAGGTCACAACAAATTGGTGATGGAATTGAGATGAACATGTGAATGGTGGGTCTTAGCTACAACCAGGTCTGGCCTTGTTTCTGGCCCCCTGAGGTGGGGCTGAGAAAGAGGCCTGAGTTCATGACTCCTGGATTAAAGGAACCAGGAATGGACCTCCAGTCAACCGGGCTCGTTTTTGTTTTGATGATTAAGAAGGAGCATTTGAAAAGTCATCATCTGTGTAAAGTACCTTCCAACCCTGTGCAACATCCTCTGGACCCTGGATAGCTGTTGCTACCCCCCTCATAACTGGTGGGCGGGGGGGGGGACTCATTGTTGAGCTCAGCTGCCAGGGCACCCCTGGCGCCTCCACTATTGGGGATGCTGAGATTGTAATCCTGAAGATGCGGTCTTGGCAGATGGTCATGGTTTACATACTGTTTCTGGGGGCTCTGCACCTGGCCTTTCCCCACATTCTACTCTTTTTGAAGAGAGTAGAACCGGGTCTGACATAGTCAGGAAATGAGAACAAGGCTGCCCGCTTTCCTCTTTTCCTGGAGCTGGGGTGGGGAGGGGGGATCAGAACCAGGGTTAGTGTAGCTAAGGCAGGAGCTGGCGATTCCATTTTGACCTGCTAAGCACCATGGGACTCAGAGATAGAAAAGGTGAGATCCCTGCCCAGCCCTATCCCAGTCTTCACAGGATAATGCCAGGCAGGGGGACGCAGGGCTGGGTCTGCTCAAGCAGGGTTCTGTGGGAATGTGAAGGGAGGATGGACCATGCTGCAGAAGGATGCAGCTGGGGTAAGACAGGGGTGAGTTGGCTTGTTCAGGCTTCTGGAATCAGATTCTGAAACATAGCAAATCCAGGTAACTTAGAGAAATCTCTTTATTTTTTATCTATATGATCTTGGAGTACTGTTAGATGGCATTGAGATACTAAGCCTGCCAGTTTCTTTGAGTCTCTTTGCTTCTGTGGACAGGGTTGGTGCCAAGCTAAGCCAATTACCTATGAAAGTGAAAACATCTCTTCTGCCTCTGGTTTCTTTTCAGTGAAGGCATCGGAGCCCTTATTAAAGAGAAAATGTTATCTGACCACATTATTGGTGTAACACCTTAGTTCCATTTAGCAAAGCAGAATTGCTACTTCCCTTCCAGGGCCCTGAGAGGGCAGGTCATGGGACAGGTCCTATTTAGTTAGTTGTGAGATGGAGTGAGGGAACCAAGAGGGTGACCTGACCCAAATGTCCCCATTCCTGAGGCAGAAAGAAGTTTGCAGGAGGATGCTGGGCAGATGCCTAGGTGGGGCTGGAGGAGCCCTCACACCTTGTCAGAGATGCCCAGCATCTGCCCTTGGGGTAGATCAGGCTGCAGTGTTTGTACCTGTTTATTTGGCCCTGCACCTGTGATCTGTCTGGCTGAACCCCCCACACAGCTCACCCACCTGCCTCCCTCGCAGCCTCCCTCACCACCCCTGTCAGTCATCAGTTCTGGCTTTTCTCATGTGAGTCAAGTCCTGCCTGCCTGCAGCTGCGTTCTCTTAGTCTGGGTCCTCTGCCTTGCAACGTGGGGAAAACGGGTGCATGGTTTGAGCCCCAAAGGAGTTCTGGGGTCTTCATTTGTAAAGCTTAAGCCACCATCTCACCACTTATTGTCAGTAATCTAAAGTTTGCAAATCTGGTCAATTATTTCTGACATAATTGTGATAAGCTAGGCAGTTGAAAGAAGAGGCATTTTTAAATAGATGAAGACCCACTATTGGTTGAGCTGGGGTTGCAATAAGCAGAAAGGAGTGAGTTGGATAGTTCATTGGGGCAGGAAGGGTTTGGGGCTACCCCTAGAATTGGGGCTGACCCCTGCATGAGTGTACCAATGAAGAAGGCTGAGGGACAAACCACAGCACCCCCTGGTGGGCCTCACGCTGACCTGCCATCTCATTAAATGGCCGCAGTGGGTCTGGTGAGCAAGGAGTCATCCCCAGTCCCTCTCCTGGACCCCTGAGGCAAGAAGCTTTCATTTTCAACGTTAAGAATATGGTATGTGGCTGTAGAATCCTGCAATCGAGTTGCTTGCCCTGACAAACCATGGGGATGGGTATATAGTAAAGAAATTAAGTTAACTCACAGGAAGATCTAGCTGTTGCTGTCAGCTCCTGGCAGGTGATCTCTAGGCCCTTGGAATATCCCACTTGATAAGAGTGTCTTTCTTTGCTTGGGGGCCTTGAGCCACAATGGACAATGTGATTTATGATGGGGTCTTTGGGCCATGCAATTTCCATTCTACCTCCAGAGGTGTCAGCCGTGTCGGCAGTCAACTGAGGAGCCCCCATGCAAATTATACACACCAAAGCTCAGGTGAGCTCCCTTGGTTGGAAGTGCTCTGTGCATACGTCCTTCATCATTGCTGGGAGGAGTTAACATGGTCTGCAGCTCCATGGGAGCTCTGCGTCTGGAACTTTCCTGGACTCCGTGCTATGTGCCTTTTCCCTTGGCTGATTTGAATCTGCATCCTTTAGCTGTAATAAACTGTAATGGAATATAACAGCTTGCAGTGAGTTCTGGAAGTCCTAGTAAATTATAGAACCTCAGGATAGTCTCAAGAACATCCCCACACCCCTAAACCTTGTAGTTGATAATTATGCAGGAGAGTAGAATCCTTTACCATCTGAATGTGTTTTTAATGCTGGCTATGTGACTAAGCTCACTGACTGCAGGCAGACAGACAGGTTGAACCTAAGAAAATTTCAAGAAAAAAGTGCTAGAGGCACAGGCTTTTAGAGGCAGATGTCACAGCAGTGACACTGGGCTATGGGCCAAGCTCACTGCATGATGGGCCATGTGAGCTTCAAGTGCAGATCCAAACTGAGCTAGCTGGGCTCTCACTGAAACACTTTCTGCTGCCAGGATGGAGAGAAATCCTAAATAAATATGCAAGGTTAAGTGTAATTATGGCCCAAATGGTTGTAGTGCATCCTCGCTGGAGGGGAACTCTGATTCCTAGGGTTCAGTGGGCTTAGCATCTGGATGGATTAGGGGTGGAAAAGTGGGTTGGTGACAGGAAGGAGAAGAATAAACAGGTGATGAGTCAGAAGAGGATTTGGATCCTAAGACTGTTATGGACTGTTAAGTGATGAATCACTAAATTCTCCTGAAACCAATATTACACTATATGTTAACAAACTAGAATTTACATAAAAACTTGAAACAGACAAACAAACAAAAGATTGTTACGGACTGGTCATGACCTTGGACAGGTCATTGCTATTGCTGGATCTTTGCCCCTTTGGCATCTTGCAAGCAGGTATTCATATATTTTATAGGTGGATGGAGATAGATTCAGGGTGGATAATAGAATGAACATTTGTACTTTCTCTGTCAGGGACCATGTGGGGGCTTGACTTACTACATTAATCAAGGTTCATAGAAACAGAACCAATCATACACACACACACACACACACACACACACACACACACACATATGCATACAAGGAGAGAGAGATTGAGAGGTTTATTTTAAGGAACTGGCTTGTGGGATTGTGGGGGCTGGCAAGTCTGAAATCTGTAGGACAGGCCAGCAGGCTGGAAATGCAGGGAAGAGTCGATGCTGTAGTCTTGGATCTGAATTTCTTAGCAGGCTAGAAACTCGTGGAAGTTTTCTATGTTGTCATCTTGAGGAGAATCCTTCTTTAGAAAGGGAATCTTGGGGGCACCTGGGTGGCTCAGCTGGTTAAGTGTCTGACTCTTAATCTCAGCTCAGGTCTTGATCTCAGGGTCATGAGTTCAAGCCCACATTGGGCTCCATGCTGGGCATGGAGCCTACTTTAAAGAAAGGAATCTTAGTGTTTGTTTTTAGGGCCTTCAACTGATTGGATGAGGTCCACCTGCTTTACTCAAAGTCTACTGAATTAAATGTTAATCACATCTTAAAAATAGGTCCGCAGCAATACCTAGACTGATGTTTGACTAGACAACTGGGTGCCATAGCCTAGCCGAGTCAACACACAGAAATAACAACCACACATTTCCGATTTCATGCTCACAGCAACCACTGGAGGCAGGGCAGTAAAGAACAGCAGCAAGGCTGAGTCTGAGGTATGTCTGGCTCCATTTTCATATGATACCGTGCTGTATCTTGTAGATAATTCCTAAGGTCCTCCAACTGGGTCATTTAACTCTTTGTAAACCTAATGACAGACCATTTTTCTTATTGTCCCTACCCCGAAAGGAATTGCTAGTATTACCACCCCCTCCAACAAAGTAATGATTTCCTAGGAGCCTGGAAAGCTTTTTAGTAGCCAAAGACTTGCCCTTGTGTCCAGACTCTAATACTTTCTAGCTTCCTCTTAACCTCTAAATTTGAATCTCCACTGAATGCTTCAGGGAATGCATTTGTTCATTCAACAAAGTCTATTAAATATTTATGATGTTCTAGTCAGTATGATAAGGCTTGGGGTTGAAATATGGCTAAGACATATGGCTCAGTCTAGCCGGTCTTGAGAAGATGATGATAAGATGAGCAAATGTTTGGAAAGTGCTTTTGTTATTGTGAAATGCTGGCTCTAAATTTCTACATGTTCATTGTAGCCACTGAATGTATAAGCTTCCATAATCCTGTGAAAAGATGTAGTTAATTATCAGCGTAGCCTAAAAGTTTAAGTATATCAATTGCTTAACCACCTGTAAAATCTCCGGATTCCCAGAAGAAATGCTAAAGAAAGATCTGAGCTGAAATTCAACCACGAGCTTCACCAAAGAGAGGAGAGAGTGAATAGAAATGAGGGGTGTCATTATGGAAGGACTGATTTCTTAAAACTCCGGATGTTAATAATCAAACTTTCACTAATGGAGAAGAACATAGCAGAGGAAATGTTACGTTTGTGAACTTAAAAACTCTTCTCATGCCCAAATGACTCATTCCATTTGGGACAAATGTCATATTCTAAGGATGATGAATTAACTAGGTAAGTTGTCTCATGACTGGGGAGGCGCACTTGTCATTTATTCACCTGTAATATCACGGCTGAGTCATTTTCTTAGGAGTGCTACTTTTGGGCTCAAGGGTTGTAACTGGAATAATATTTTTACCCTGAAAAGTATGAATAAGTAAAGTATATATTTTACTAGTGAAGAGCAGTGCCGTTCCTTCATGAGTGACTTTGAAGATATACTGATGGAGAGAAAAAAATCTGTTTTATCAACCCATGTGGGCCCTGAAGTCAAAGTGACCAGGAATAAGGAAAGAAGCCAAATAGGCCTGCCAGAAGCCTAGGTTGTTATATATATATTATATATATATTTTATATATATATTATATATATATTTTATATATATATTATATATATATTTTATATATATATTATATATATATTTTATATATATATTATATATATATTTTATATATATATTATATATATATTTTATATATATATTATATATATATTTTATATATATATTATATATATATTTTATATATATATTATATATATATTTTATATATATATTATATATATATTTTATATATATATTATATATATATTTTATATATATATTATATATATATTTTATATATATATTATATATATATTTTATATATATATTATATATATATTTTATATATATATTATATATATATTTTATATATATATTATATATATATTTTATATATATATTATATATATATTTTATATATATATTATATATATATTTTATATATATATTATATATATATTTTATATATATATTATATATATATTTTATATATATATTATATATATATTTTATATATATATTATATATATATTTTATATATATATTATATATATATTTTATATATATATTATATATATATTTTATATATATATTATATATATATTTTATATATATATTATATATATATTTTATATATATATTATATATATATTTTATATATATATTATATATATATTTTATATATATTATTATATATATATTTTATATATATATTATATATATATTTTATATATATATTATATATATATTTTATATATATTATATATATTATATATAATATATATTATATTTTATATATATTATATATAAAATAAATAATTTAAACATATATATAAATGTTTTGTATGTGTGTATATTATATACATTTGCATATATATACACCTGTAAAATGCATGTTTTAAAATGTATGGATTTCATTGCCATGTCAAGTGATGAAGGATTCAGTGTGATTGTGGAAGAGAGGTAGGAAAATTAGAGGCAAGAATAGAGACCATTAGGGAAAAACTCAATGTAAGTAACATTGCCAGTTGCATTAAGGAACCGGTTTCGGTTTCAGTTCCTGAACATGTGAAGGGTGGGGGACCACTGAGGACCTGCTGTGTGGGCTGCAACACAGGCAGATCTGCTTCTGCTTTGCCCTCTAGAGGCCCCTCCCAGCTCTGGAGCTGCTGCCCACCAACCCCTTTAGGGGTCTGTAGTGGCTGGAGGGACTGATGACAGCGCTTCTGAGCCTCTGCTCCAGCCACCGCTGCTTTCACTCTGAAGAAGTTAGCGAGCAGATCCTCAGAACAGCCTCCGCTCTCCACCGCTCCCCTCCTTCTCCACGGCAAGCCTGTCCAGGCCGAAAAGGCTTCTGTTGTCCCAGCAGCTTCTGGGCCACTGAGTTGTCAAAGCAGGCAGCTGTTGAGCACTGTATGTGTTACCCACGTGAGTTCTTTGGAGTCTGGTGTGCGTGGCAGAGCCTCCAGTCTGTTCCCTCAGCTTTTTTCTCAGACTCTCTGGCTCAGAAGAGAGCTCTGGCTTTCATATCGGTATGATATGAAAACAAGGTTCTGTGTATGCTATATATAGTTGTGCACAGGTGCTGGATAAGAAATACATGTGTTGTGAGTATAAAACGTGGTCTTAAGCCTCAGATGCATAAATCTATTTATTTCCAGCCATGTGCATCTGTTTACAAATGACCCGGTGGTCTCTGCCCTAGTCCAGAGAATTACTTAGGACCATTCAAAATGAACCATACTTGTCAACATGTTCTAAAAGCCAGTTAATAAAAAAAGGAGAATGTCAAGTTGCTTCCACATTGATCTAAGTAGGATTTTTTAAAATATATACCCAGTGAAAGTTATTTATGAGACAATTTCTGTCATTTTACACCAAGAAATTTCAGTGACATTTCATTGCCTGTAGTGAACAAACCAGATTCTGGCTGGTCATTCAAGGCCTTCTACAGTTTCAACGCAGCATTATTTATCTTTAAGACATGACCTCCGTTGCTCATACCACAGAGATTATTTTTGGTTGTACCCTTTTGACCACATGAAAAAATCTGTTTCTGGGACAAATATATAGTTGACACACACATCCATTTTTGCAGATGGTCCAAAGCTGGAAGGGATAGTGAATTCATTTATCAACTAATATTGACACCTAGGCTGGGCTGGGCTTGGTTCCAGCACTGGGGATATAGCAGGGAACGAAACAAAGCCTCTGTTCTCATGGAGCCTGCATACAAGAAGGGGAGACCTGTCAGATGGGGTAAGAATAGATATCAAGCAGCTTGTGATAGGGGTTATTGCTGGCCTCAGAAGAGCAACTTCTCCGATAAGGTGACCTTTGAGCAGAGACTTGTGTAAAATGAAGGAGAACACCAATTAAGATTCAGGAGAATGGTGTTTTCAGGTAATGGGAAGAGCAAATGCAGACTCTGAGGCAGGGGTGTGCTTGGAGGGTTTGTGCAACAGCAGGAAGGCCAGTTGTGGCTGTGGTGGAGTGAGCGGAGGTGAGCATAGTAAGAGGTAAGATCAAGAGATAGCTAAGGCCAAATAGTATAGAGCATTCTGGTCATGGTAGTGACTTTAGGATTTTAATGACTGGGTAATATGGGAAGCCATTGGAAGGTTTTGAGCAGATGAGAGAGATGAATGACTTACGTACTCATGTCTTAAGTGGTTCCTTTGGTTGCCATATGCAGAACAGGCTACTGTGGGCTTTAGGGGTGGAAGCTGGAGAGTATTCTGACAGTCTGTGTTAGGGACTAAGGTGGTTTGGACTAGGGTGTGGGTGGGGCAGTGGTGAAAATGGTAAGACATTGTAGATACTTTGGAGGCTGAGTTGTAAGGATTTTCTGATAAATTGTATGTGGAATGTGAGAAGGGACTCTGTGATTCTAAAAGTTTTGGATTGAGCAGTCAGGAAAATTGAGAATAAAGTCACTATTTATGGAGATGGGGAGAAGTTTGGGGGCAAGTAGGGGTAGAAAGCCAGATGTTCTGTTTTGGATAGATTACATTTTAAGATGCCCATTCTGTAGTTATAAATCTTCAGCAGGCAATGGGTTACAGGAGTTATAGGAGTCTGAGTTTCAGGGGGGAAATGAAGGTGGGAGAAGTAGTGTTGGGAATTGTTCAGCCTATCGATGCTTTAGGGAGCCAAGACAGATAAAGAAGGGAAGAAGTCCATAGACCCAGCAAAGACTGAGAAGAAACAGCCAATGGGATAGGATGGAAACTAAGAGAGAGGGATTTTTGTGAGGCCAATGAAAGACAGCATCCCCAGGAGGAGAGAGTGATCAAGTAGGTCAGATTTTGCCAAAGACGGAGACTTGACCATTGAATTTAAAGATGTAGAGATCCATTGCTATATAGAATTTGAATTTAGAAAGTCCCCAACAGGCCAAAACTATTATGACTGATTAAATAGGAGCCCACATGTGGGTTCAAATTGTCATGTTTTCATGTACAGGATTTTGAAGATGTAGCTTCACAGTGGTTCATGGGAAAGGGTCTGTGATTTAAGACCCTGAGTGCCATGTGAGTCACTATGTGACAGGGATGTCAAAAACGCCACACTGACACTGACTTTGCCACATGACCAGAAGCACAGCATCTGGACCAATACGACTGTGGTCTCTCTAAGAGGTGCACGGCCAGAACACAGGTGAGCGTGTTTCTTTACTGAGCACCACCCTTGTAAAGGAGACGGACAAACCAGGGGGCCTTTAGGCCTTTCACTACTGTGAAAATTTGTTGAACTGAAAGTGTTCAGGAGGGCATTTCTCCATTTGAAGGACTGGCCTACAGAAGAAGGATCATTCTTGCTTTTATAGATGGAGGGTAGAAGTTAAAGGGGAAGTACTTGAGTTATCTGTTTCTGTGTAACAAACCACCCCAAAATATATTAGTTTAACATACTGGTTTATTATTTCTCTCAATGTTTTGAGTTGGTTGGGTGGCTTTTCTGCTGGCTTTGCCAGGACTGATACAACTAGAGTCTGATTGTGGATTGGCGAGGCTCTGGGCTCAGCTTCCTATGTGGTCCCTCAGACCACATGGTCTTGTATCTTCAAGGAGATGAAATTGGACTTCCTCAAATGGTAATGGCAGTCATCCAAGAGGGTGAGCCCAAGGCACAAAGACTTATCAAGCAAAGACTTGCATCATATCTGTCCCATTGGCCACAGTGAATTGTAGGGACAAGCCCAGGGTGAAGGTGGGAGGAAACAATATCAGCATATGGATCCCAGAAGTGTGATTCACTGGGGGCCATTAGTGTAAAATCTCCACCAGCAGATTTTGATTTGATACGGGAGAGAGGCTTTAAACAACTATAGCCATGCAATTAGCTGCCTTGTGCAATAGTTGGTTCGGTGGTGATGGAGATATTCCAATTCTAACTCATGTTTATTCTTGTACTCATAACACTTTATTAAATACCTATGATGTGTAAGACCCTGGGTTAGGTAGTATGGGGGATAAAAGATGGATAGGATAAAGTCTGTGGAATGACTTTTACAGACCACTGGGAGAAATGCAAAACAAAAACAAAAAGAGAGAGACTTGGGAGAGACCTACAGATAAAGTGCGGTGGGAGAGCAGAGAAAAGAGAGAACTTCTGGCTAGAGTCAGGGTGTGGAGGGTAGAGGAAGCCTCTAGAGCCTTTACATGAAAGGTAACATTTTAATAGAGGGACAGAAAGTAAGCTAATAATCCTTGAGTTCTTTTTGCCAGGCACAGCACTAGATTCCATGTGAATGTTTTACCCTTTAATCTTTATGGCAACTGCATCATTCTCATTTAACAAATGAGGACACTGGATCTCAGAGTGAGTTCACAGATGAATTAGCAGGCCAAGAATGTTGGTCTGGGTAGTCCAAAGTCTGTATTCTTCATGGGAAGCTAGGCTGCCTCCATAAAATTATCATGTATATTATGATTCAAAGATTTTCAAGTACTTTACATACAAAATTTCATTCAATCCTCACAATAGATATGAGGAAAATATTGTCCCCATCTTATAGATGAGTAAACTGAGGCTCAGAGAAGTTGAATCAGACAGATATGGAACTTTTGCTTTAACTCTTCCCTCTGCCTGGAGTGCTGTTTCCCATGACTTTATGGGACTCACTCCCTTCTGTCATTCAGATCTCAGCTTACATATCACCTTTCATGATCACCAAGTCTGACGTGGCTCCCACGTCCTAGGCTTTCACATCATCCTATTTAAATTCTTTGTATGGCCCATGTCACTGAATGATCTGGGGTTTTTTGTTTTGTTTTGTTTTGTTTTGTTTTATTTTGTTTTGCTAATTGCCAGTCGTCAGTTTCCCCTCACTAAGTGTAAACTCGATGAGTGCAAGATTTTTTTTTTCTATTTTTTTAGTTCTCAGCTTGATTTCTACAGTTTTATTATGATGTGTCCTCCTTGGAATTGGTTGGGTTTCCTGAAACTGAGAAGTGGTGTCAACTCTGGAAAATTCTAAACCATTAACTTTTCAAATATTTTTTTTTCTCTTTCTAGTTACATCTTCTGTAATTCCAATTATACTTTGGTTGTATCTTTTCATTCTTTCATTCAAGTATCTTAATTATTTTTTTTCTTTTTTGCTGATGCATTCTGGATAGTTTTTCAGCTATTTCCTCCACTCTACTAGGTATATTTTTCCTGAGTCTAATCTGTTGTTTAGCCCATCCAATGAATTTTAAATTTCATATAATTTTTATTTCATGAAGTTATATTTGGTTCCTTAAAATAGGTTTGTTCAACTTTGATAATCTTTTGCTCCTTTGTAATACTGTGAATTCCTTCTTATTTATGTTAAAAATCTCTGATAATCTAATACCTGCAGGCTCAGTGGGCCTGATTCTGTGATTTATTATTTCAGTTGGCTCTTACTCATATTAGTTTGTACTCCCATGTGTTTTGTGATTTTGTTCTTCATTCATGAACATTTCAAGAGACCTGAGTGGAGGGTCCATTCCTTCAGAGAGAATTTGCTTTTCTTCTGCCAAGTGTTTGGAACACTGTCAATCTGGGACTACTTTTAAGTTTGGCACTTTTTCGTCCTTCTGTCTTCCACAGGTGGTATGAATTATAGCCCCAGATCCTAAAAAATATTGGTTTGTGGTAGGAAATATTAGGGGAGACTTTTCTTCCACCTGCCACTTTCCTGTCTTAAGGGTCAAGGCTAAGCCAGACAAATCTCTAGTTGACCACTGAGGTATCACTTTATAGAAGTCTCAACTAATAAAGTCCCATTCTGCTTGAGACCCGGATGTTTTCTCCATTTCCATATGTGTGTGACTCTAGATCACTAGGAAATACACAGATATCCACAAGGAAAATGCCTGTGTAGCTTACTTATCCCCACTGAATTCACTCCCTTATTTTTAATTCCTCTGATTGGTTTACTTCTTTTCCTGCTAGCTCAGCCATACTTTGAAATATGTTTTTCGTTTTATTCAGCATTTTTAGACATTCTATACTGGGAGGATGCTCTCTCCTCATTTAGTCCAACATATTGCCAGAAGCAAAAATGCCTCTTTTTTTCCCACACTATACTGTATGGCCTTCAAGCTTGACAAATACTTGTCAGAGATGTAGCAAAAAGTAATTTCTGTTTTGAGCAATGTTACCAGGATCTTATTCCCCTGATATTAAAAATGTCCCTTTCCCTCAGCTTCTCTAGCCATAATAGAAAAGCCAGGGTCTTCCTATAAAATTAAGGTATAATGTGGCTGGAACACAGTAAGAAAGGGGAAGAGAGGTACAAGAATAAGTTGGAGATACAGATTGGAATCAGATCAGGAAGGACTATTGTGGGGAACTGGGTTTTATTCTAAGTAGAATGAGAAATCATTGAAGGGTATTAAACAGGGAAGAGATGTAAGCTAATTTTATTTAAAGAATATAAATGAGGGTAACAAATTGTTGGAGGGCAGAAATGGGAAAAGAGAGATCTGCTAGGACACTATCATAGAAGTCCACAGTAGAGAAGAAGTGGAGGTAGGTTGGAGGAACGTGATAGCCATGAGATGTAAAAATGTGGATGAGTATAGTGTATTGTTGAGTAACTAATTACCTGCAAATTTAGCAACTTAAAACAGCACTTGTTATAGTAGAGTTTTTGAGGGTTAGGGATCTAGGAGCAACTTAACTGGGTATTTCTGGCCCAGGGTCTCTTATGTGGTTACATTCAAGCTGTTGGCTGGGGCTACAGTAATCTCAAAGCTTGACTGGGCTGGAGAATCCACTTTCAAGCTCACTCATATGGTTGTTGGAAGACTCAGTTCCTTTTCTGACTGTTGGCCAGAGGCTTCCATTCCCTACCACGTGGGCCTCTCGAAGGGCTATTCACAACATGGCAGCTTGGAGCTTAATTCCCTCAGAGTGGGAGTGGTGGTGGGGAGAACAAGATGGAAGTCATTCTTTTCATAACCTAATCTCTGAAGTAACATACCATCAATTCTGCCATATGCTGTTGGTCATAGAGACCAACCCAGGTAGAATGTGGGAAGGGACTATACAAGGTTATGAATACCAGGAAATGGGGATACCAGGAAATGGGAATCACTGGGAAATGGGGATCATTGGGATCATCGTACCATAATGGTTATGAGATCTACTTTGGTTGTAAAACAAACAGGACTTTGCTGGTGAATTTGATGCAACATATCAGGAAAAGAGAGAAAATTAGAATGGCTTCTAGGCTTTGGGTTCAAGCTACTTACTATAATGAGAACTGTTGGAAGAGAAACATTGGAGGTGGGGAGGAGAGTTCTACTTGGAACTTGTGAAGTTTGCAAAGCCTTTTAGATACCCAAGTGGGCATGTCAAGTAAGCAGTTTGAATGAGTGATTCTGGAACTCAGGGGAGAGCCCAAGACAGGGGATTCAATTTACGGGTATAGCCTATCGCTAGGATTTAAAGCCTAGGCACTGGATAAGATCACTTAGTTGCAGTCATTCTTGACCTTAGCAGGTTAGAATCATCTGGGAAGCTTAAGAAAACAATTGACACCAGGCCATTCTCCAAATCAACTAAATCTGGGCATGCCACACAGCCAGTGGGATTTTTAAAGCTCCCAAATGATCCCAAAATGCAGCCATGGTTGAGAAGCCTTGACAAGGGAGAAATGCCAGTGGAGAAAAGAAGGGATCCCAGGACCCTTGCGTGTGTGTAAGGGTAGAGGATGACACAGTGCTCCAGAGAAAGTTATGGCAGAGCTCATTTTGCAGTGTCTGAGAATTGGTTAATTTTGTGGTTGTGTGCCATTGAGCCACTAACCAGCTGGTGAGAACAGTTTGTGTACTTCACGTGCAAAGGGCTATCATCTGTGGCCAGTGGAGAGCCTAGGATCACTTTGGAATTTCAAAATGTTAAAAGTTGGATACACTGATTCCATTTCGTAATGCAATCAGACTTAATTAGAACCAGAGTATTTACCAAGTATTCCTCTGGCCTTCTTAATTAGGGATAAAAGTTAAGCAAATTTGAACCTGACACTCTTTAAAGGATGGATGATTTTGTGCAGAGATGTAGCGGGATTCCAGCTGGACGCTTCTGAAATCAGGCTGCAAGGGAGAAGAATAAGTGTCCAACCCAGTTTAACTTCAAATGAGCAATTATAACATGCCGATCTTTGCATGCAAAAAAATTGGGGGGCAATCCATTGTCTGGTAGGTGTTTCGAGGTATTTTTCCTTCTGTGGGGATTTGTGCATTGAGAAACCTATTTTCTAATATTGAGGGCTGTATTTGTTACTCGCTCCCCACCTCAGACTTTTGCAAACTGGTATACCTGAGTGAGCTAAGAGAACAATGGCTTGCAGCTGTATTCTCAATCCTGTTTCCTGAGACACTGAAACTGTGACCTTGCTATCATTAAGTCATTTTCTAGGACTCTTGACCAACAAATCAGGTAGGTCAAGTTTATAACTGTTGAGTCCTTCGGAAGTATGTAGCACACTACCTTACCCTACACTTGCACTTGACCCAAGTTTTTTAAAAAGCTGTCACTTTGTCTATGTTCCTATTTCTATTCAGATCATGAAGGGAACCCGAAAATGCTCTATAGTTGGAGTTCAAAGTCCTCAGTTCAAGATTTAGCTCTGCCACTTGTTAGCTATGACCCCTAAGGCAAGCCACTTAGTCTACTAAGTCCTTCTCTCCCTCTCTAAAATGGAGAGGATCCCTGCCTTACCTCTTTCCTGAGGTCATTGTCTATAGAGAAATGAGTGAATATAGAATAGCTTTATCTTGCTGATGTAAAGACTTGCCTCTATCACCGTAACCCCTCTTCTGGGAATATGCAGAATCCATTTACCTGCCTTGGATGTCTGCTTTCCTTATCTTCTCACCATCAAGGCTTGCTTTCCTTCCAAATCTCATGGCACAAACCTCCCATTTCTTCAAGAAGTCCTTCTTGATTTAGCCCGTCTTGTTTAGATCATCCTTTTTGTTTTTCTCCAATGCCAGAAGAATATGGTATTATTTTTAAATTGAGTACTATTTATTTATATGTTTCTCTATAGATGTCTTAATTTTGTCCCTAGTGTTCATTATGAATCTCATTAGATTGTAAGTTTTAGGGGGTTAGGGACTGGAGATTTCTCCCAGCTTTGTAGCACTGATCAATGTGAAAGTTCTGTCCATCAAGGTGGACTACTAACTTCTTACATCTGATTTATATTTCTCACTGATTTTCACAAATCAAGATCACCCAGAAAGCAATCGAGTTTGGAATGTTTGTAGACATTTTCCTCTATCTAGAGCTCAGTCCTTCCCTTGTTAAAACAATTCTTGCTACCACAGTCCTAGTGATAATTGGGTATCGGCCAGTGAGGGAGGGGATGGAAACATTCA
Source organism: Ailuropoda melanoleuca (assembly GCF_002007445.2). Classification (NCBI taxonomy): domain Eukaryota; kingdom Metazoa; phylum Chordata; class Mammalia; order Carnivora; family Ursidae; genus Ailuropoda; species Ailuropoda melanoleuca. The sequence goes on along the minus strand of NC_048218.1, from coordinate 192,926,836 downwards.
CTTTCACCTTTCATTAGCAGGAGCATGTCTTTATCAGCATACTCCACTGAGATTTCAACATCACTCTCTCTTCCTTGTCTTTCAAGTTGTTCCAAGCCCAGTGACATTTGAAATGATGAGTCATTGTCTAAATGTGGAGATCATCATTCTGAATGCACAACTGTGTGTGCTTGGGTGCTATCCCAGTCTGTGATGGGAAGCATGACTCTGACCTCACGGAGGAGGGCATTCTGAAAATGATCCTCTGTGAGCTTGAAAGTGGCATAAACCATGATCTGATATTTTTGGAACCCCCACAAGGATGAGAGGACTCAAGCTGATGTTTTGTGTATTTTACATAATAAACATATATCATAGGCTTCTTCGGCGTAGTAGAAACATCATCCTGGAAGACAGGAGACCCGAGTTGGGTCTTGCTCTTTCACTAAGTCCTTGCGTGAACTTGGGTGCACCTTGTCACCCCATGGGAACTCAGAGAGGAAGCAAGGGGAACTGGGTCATCTTAATTTCCTTAAAGCTCTTAATTTCTAATGAGTGCTGTGGGATAATATGACCCAATCAACCAGGACTTCACAATTTTGTTCTTGTCTCATAATGTTTCTACTGATTAGAGAGGTGGGAAGGGGGGACTATTCGAGGGTAGCTTTGGGGAGGTCTCATAGATACATATGTAACAGATAGTGAAAGGGGATCAGAAACCAGAAGGTGGAAATGGGGAAAGAGAGGAAAGAAAAGTAAAAAAGAGGATGTTCTTGAGTTTCCTTCCCTACTACCATTTTTCTGGTGAATAGATTTCTGGTCATTCCCAAGCGGTCAAGTGTGCTTGCTGATTGCTATGGACTGAAGGCCTGTGCTCTCCGCAAATTCTTATGGTGAAGCCCTACTGTGATGGCATTTGGAGGTGGGAACTTTGGGAGGTAAATAGGTCATGAGACTAAAGCCCCCATGATGGGATTAATGTCCTTATAAGCAAAGGAGGAGAGCTAGCCTTCTCTGGCATGTGAGGCTGCCATGAGAAGATGACCTGTGGAAAATGGGAAGAAGGGCCTTCACCAAAAACCCAACCGTTCTGGCACCCAGCCAGCCTCCAGAACTGTGAGAAATGTTTGTTATTTAAGCTACCCATTCAGTGGTATTTGCTGTAGCAGTCTGAGCTAAGACACTGGTAACCAGTCCTAAGACACTGGTAACAGGTAGGAACCTGTTTCTTGACTCCAGGACCGGAGTGATCCCCCAAATCCCTCTGTTTCAAAGAGAAATGTCTGCTCAGAGAGGCTGAATCTATTGCCCTTGGACCTCTGTGCTAAGCCTTCATCCTTGCATACTTTTAAAATGAAAACTTTATATAAAGGTACCATTTGGCTTAGCTTTCTGAAGCTCACTTTGTGTGCCTGTGTGTGTGTGTGTGTGTGTGTGGGTGTGTGTGATGTATCCATGTTGATACATGGAGCTCTAGCCAGTTCATTTTAACTGCTATGTACTTTTCCATTGTAAGACTATCACTATGCATATATTCTTCTTTTGATGGACATATATGTTGTTTCCAACCCCTTTTCTATTAAAAGTAAAACTACAATACACATTTTTAGTCATATCTTCTTGAGTACATGGCATTGCTGGATCAAAGACTATGCATATCTTCAATTTGTTATTGCCAGAATGCTCTTAAAGGGGTCATATGAGTTTATACTCCCACCAGCACTACAGGAGAGTTCCTATTATTCCAAAATCCTCATCGCCACACAGTATTTTCCAGGCCTTTTAGGTTCTGCCAATCTCTGATATAAAAGGCATTTAATCTGGTTCCAGACTTTCAAGGAAATGATTTAAACATTTCAGTGTTAAGTAGGATGTTTACTACAGGTTCTTGACAGATGTTGTTTATTAGATTAAGGAAGTCACTAGTCTTATTTTTTGACTTTTTTAAACCACAAATGGATATCGAATTTTATCAAATGTTTTTCTTCTGCTTATGTAGAGGTGATCATCTAACATTTTAAATAATCTTCCTCATGGTATTAGATGCAGGTGACTGGTTTGATGGGAAACTGAGATGAGGTAAAGATTCTTATAAAGACAAATTCCTTGTAGTTTTTCAAAACATCAGCCTCCAATAGAGCATCTCAAAAGTCACCTCCCACTGTCAGAGGGTTGGAAAGGAAGGCAGGTATTGTCATGTACCACAAATAATTCATCATGTGGTAAGTGGGGATGTGCTGGGGTGTTGTTATAACTGGAGACTATTACCCAGAAGGACTGAAGAACAGCACGCTTCACAATGGGTTATCTGAACAATATACGATTATTATGGGCCGATGCCTCTGGCTTGGATATATTTTTGTTAAGGTGAAATTTTCTTTGTAATGGAGTTGGTTATAATAGGATTTGATCTCCATCCATCTCACTTACCCGTTCTCCCTCTGGCGGCTGTGATAGCCTTGCTCCCTTTGCAGCAGCCAGCCCAGCTGTGTCTACGGAGCCAAACATGCCTCTAATTTGTGACCAAAAACTCTCCAGTGGGGCTCTCCTCATAAGTCCCAGATCTCTTTGATTCAGCTAATGTTCATCCATCATGGGTAGCTTTACTCAATCTGCTTTCCCAAGGTGTTTATGATCTTACTTAGCTCATCTCCCTCTTAATCCTCCCAGCCTATTTAGACACAGTTTGAGTCTGTCACACATCACGGATGATGCACAGTGATGTCCTAGAGGGTTCTGAGTTTTTGCCCCTGGCTGGAGTGAGTGCCCCGTCTGTCTGGGTGGGGTAATATGGTCGTATGGGGAGGATGATGCTAACAAGACTCATATCACAGGTTTTGAATAGAGGTGCACCTGCCACCTACCCTGCAACAAAATTTGGAGTTAGTTAAGTTTGGCCTAGAAGACAATGCAGGGCAGCAAATCAGCGCTCCAGCCTGTACAATTCAGAGGACATGCCCCGTGGGCATCTTTTGGTTGAACAATCTGTATGCAAATTAATAATTCCTCTTCTCCCGAGCGCTGTGTTAAGTGTGTTAACCTCATCATTCTTTTCTTATTTTTACATTGCCTGATTCTGCCAGAAGTTACAATAGAGGCAGTAGTTTATGGCATTTTACTTGAGGGGTATTAAAAGGCCCCCCTCGTCAGACATGTTTCCTCTGCCGAGGTGCTTGGGAAAATGTGACTCTGTCATCGTTGGGGGAAATAGATCGTTGTCACTCTCAGGCTAAGATGACTTAATTAATAAGCTTAGCTAGAGAGTCGGGGTTCATAGGAAGTATAATGCAACATTCATTCATTGGGAATACTCTCAATAGATAGTGAGCATGTGCCAATGCTCGTGAGTGTCCAGCGATGCGAAGATGGGGCCCATGTCCTGCTCTGTGCCACCCCAGAGGAGCACGTGGTCTAGCCATGTCTCTGAAAGAGCACTGAACTGGTGTGAGGGCCTGGGATTCTTGGCCTCGTCCTCTACCAGATCTGAGAGCTGGGTAGACCAGGGAACGTCTTTGGGTCATGATTTACACATTTTAAATTTTGAAGTGGAGAGAGGGTGGAAGAAGCTCCTTGAAGTTCCTTGCAGGCCTGGCCTGTTATGAGTGGAATAGGAATAGGAATTACAGTCACTTGCTCCCACATCTCACAGAAATCTCTCTTTCCCCTTCCTTGTGTGTCATCTGTCCAGTTCTATCTTCCTATTCAAGAGATCACTGTTGGTGTTAGTGCCTTCTTACCCTTCAGAGATTAAAAAGAAAAAGTATGTACTAGCCAAATGAAATCTATATTCTTTATCCCTTTTTCATTTAACACAAGATATAACATGCTATCAACACTGTCCTGCCGTTGCCTTTTTTTTCTCCAGTTAACAAGATGCCCTGAAGATTTTTTTTTATGTTAACAAAGAGCTTCTTCGATCTTTTTTTGTTTTTGTTTTTATCACTATATAGAATTCCACTGTATGCATGTCAGCAGGTTAGCCAGTTGCCATATAGATGGCAGTCTGGCTGTTTCCATTCTTTTCTTTTTTTTTTTTTTTTAAGATTTTATTTATCTCTCAGAGAAAGAGGAAAGAGAGAGTGCACAGAAGCAAGGGGAACTGCAGGCAGAGGGAGAAGCAGACTCCCCGCTGAGTAGGGAGCTCAATGTGGGGCTCGAGGCCAGGACCCTGAGATCATGACCTGAGCCAAAGGCAGATGCTTAACTGACTGAGCCACCCAAGCACCCCCGGCTGTTTCCATTCTTTTGCTATTCTAAACCATGCCCAAATGTGCAGGGTTAGGCTTACATCATTGTGCATGCTGGCGAGTGTAACTGGTGATCTGCTGTATCTAGGTCATTCCCAGAAGCAGAGTTTCTGGGTGGGTCAAAGATACCCATATGGGTAATTTGGAAAGACTGATGTCTTTCTTCTGACACTGAATGTGTGGTATCTTTTCCTACCCCAATTCCCTGATTCTCTGACACCAACTGGGTATCCAACAATTCAGTTCAAGTCTTCCACTATTTACCTGGAGTTAGCGTCAGACTCCGCAGGCTCAAGTCCCACCACCGGATCTCACTGTAGATTCCAGTTGCAAATGAGGTGTCTGCTGACTACAAATTCAAGAGCTCTCGTGGCAACCCTCCCCTTCCCCTGTTCAGTGATTCTCTGGAATGACTCCCAGGACTCAGGAAAGGACTTTACTACTATGCCTGGTTTATTATAAAGGATGTGACTCAGGAACAGTCCAGTGGAAGGGCCAGGTATATGGTGGCGAGTGGGAGCTTCCGGCAAGTTTGGTGATTTTGATGACCGGGCCCAATTCTGAGTCACCCTATTAGCATAAACTCAGGTACGGTTTACAGGGCCTCCTTAGGAGGAGCAAAAGACACTCCTATCACTTAGGAAATTCCAAGGGTTCTAGGAGCTCTGTGCCGGGAACCAGGGACAAAGACCAAACATCTTTTTTTTTTATTATATTACAGAAAGACACAGTCAAAATATCCTAATACATCAGTTTACACCCCGCTCCTGCCATTAGTGAATGAGACTGCGTGTGTCCCCATGGCTTGGCCAGCACTGTGGGTCGTTGAGCTTTTGGCCTTTTGCCACCTGGGTGGTGCTAAGTGGGCTCTCACAGTAGTTTGAATTTGTATTTCTTTTATTCTGAGTGAAGCTGAGCATCTTTTCATATATTGGAAAGCCATCTCTCTTTTGAATAGGTAAGTTTGGAGGGGAAGAGAAAGGAAAAGTCCAGAATTTGGTTCTCCTTAGCAAAGGGGAGAGGCGGGGCTGCCAGGTCAGAAATGGACTGAAGGTCACTCCTTTTTTTTCTTACCATTTGTATTAGAGTCGGCCCCTTTTCCTCATCTGCTGCCCACCCCTGGACTTCACAGTGACCCTTTGAGTGGATCAGTCACGCCCCTGCTATTAGGACATCTCAGGCTCCCTGACAGCTCCTCCAGGACGAGGTTTCCTGGGTGAGCTGCAGTGACCCTGCCAAGGCCCAGCTGTGAGAGCCCGGCTGCTGGGTTTTGCTGATCACTGTGTTCTGATGCCCTTTGGAGAATCAAAATTACAGGGTGAGGAGACCCAGCTTGTGTCACTGTTGATGCTGGAGGGTGGAGCTGTTGTGGGGGGCTGGGACCTTGAGAAAAGAAACAGTAGGAAGAGGAGAGACAGAGAGGGAGGGAGAGAGAGAAGGTAATGCTGGTCTAGCAACCGATACTCACTGTCAGCCCTAGTTGGCCCAGATGCATTTACGTCTAGGGGCCCCCCATCCCAGGATGTGGGACTGCTGACAGCCATCAGATGTAGTCTGTGTGTGTTGAGGGGTTGGGGAGGGGGGCGGCTTGCAGGTTTTGTCTCTCCCTGGCATCCAGGGCTGGGAGAGTGAACTGTCCATGGGAGGGGACCCCACCTACCCAGCCAGGGTGTCACCCATCCATTCCTGGAGGACAAGGGACTGGCCTCTTCTGCAGCATGGATGAAGGGCAGGAGCCAGTCTCCTTGAGGGAGTAAGATGCTGCCCGCAGGGCGATTGGTCTCATGTGCAATTCCCATGTCCCTCCACCAAAGCGGAACCCCAAAGCAGTTCTAGGCAGAGGTGCTTGGCAAGTGAAAGGAAAAGTGCCCCCTGCTCGATGATGGTTTCCACTCTGTCCCTTCCAAAGCACTGTTAAGGTGCAGCTGGGGTTTGTGTTGGCTTCTAGTCCACGATGCTCGACTCAAGTTTCCACTTATGTGAAATGCTTGTGAGTGTTCCTGGAACATTCTCATTTCTGGAAATGTTAAGAATCCCAAGGACTAGTTGCTCAAATCTTCTCCAAGAAGCAGCACGACTGCGTGGGAAGGGTCATTCCCCAGTGGCCGTGGCCTCTCCCTACGTCTCTGTGGACCTGAGGCCGGGTGTTCCCGGTACTGTGATGGATGGAGGTCCTGGGCAGCAGGATCTTTGGGCAGCAGCCTGCCCGAAGTCTGATGAGCGGCCAACTCAGAATGAAGATAAAGCACCAGTGAGCTTTGATGGACGACGGGCAAAGCTTGTCTTGAAATTGGCCTCTCAAAACAATATACAAACTAATACACAAATCAATGCAAAGTGTTTAAACCACCAGGAAAACTCGGCCCATCTATCACACTTAAGGGGAAGAGGGGGCCATGGAGTTTGGCAATTGCCTGAGTCCCCAAGGCCCTGGGGAAGGAAACTCTATCTCTGGGAACTGACAGCTTGATTCAGCATCTCCCTCCTGAGCATGGACCCCAATACAGCCTGAAGTGGGTAAAAGGGAAAGAATTCTGACCTCAGCCATGCTGTCCGTGTTTCATAGGAAGAGCTGCGGCCCTTGTCTCTTGCATTCCTCCCAGTGACCACGGATGGCGGGGCCCACGGTTCGGGGGTGGCTGTTGTATCAGGGGGCCTGAGGTGATGGTGATAACACAAGAGTTGGTGACTGAGAGCCCAGCAGCACAGGTACCTGTGATAACTAACACTGTTCACTTCTTGTGTGTTTTTAAATATATATATGTGTATATATTTTTATTTTTAATATAAAAACTTGTCTATCTTTAAGGTATGAAACGTGTTTTGGTACACATACAAAGTGAAATGCTGACTTCAGTCAGGCTGTTTTACATAGACATCACGTCACATACTTGGTGTGTGTGTGTGGGGGGGTGGGGATGATGAGAGCCCCCGAGATGTACTCTCTCAGCGAATGTCCCGTATTCGGAACAGAATTGTTAACAGTAGTCATCATGCTCGTCAGCAGATCTCAAGACTTTGTCATCCTACAGAGCCGCACCTTTGCGTCCTCGGCTCACATCTCTCCCGCCCCCCACCTCCCTGCCCCTGTTAGCTGCCATTCTACTCTCTGCTTCCATGTATTTGACTTTGTCAGATTCTGCATATAAGTGAGATCATGCACTATTTTTCTTTCTGTAAGTAGCTTATTTCACTAAATAGAATGTCCTCCAGGTTCCTATATGTCACAAATGGTAGGATTCCCTTCTTTCTAAGGTGGAATAATATTCCATTGTGTATGTGTTTGTATAGACACCCTCCCCCCCCCCCAATTTCTTTATTCTTCTTCCATCAGCAGACACTTAGGTTGCTTCCATACCTTGGCTATTGTGAGTAATGCTGCAAACATGGATGATTGCTTCGGCGGCCACTCTGGCCCCATTCCCCTGCCCTCTCCCCATCTGGGATGGCTCACTTCTTTCTCCATTCTCTGAATAATCACGATGTCTACTTTGGACTGTTTCTTTCATTGACATTAAGGTCTCAGAAATTTGTATCAGCCTTCTTCATTCTAGATTTCGCTTAACTGGAAGAGGAAGTGAATGAACATAACTCTTTACAGCATGTCTTGCACTTCGCAGTCTTTTCATGTTTATGACTGACAGTGTGAACTCCACTTAACAGGAGAAGAGATCGAAGCTGAGAAGTCTAAAGCTGTGACCAGTCTGCCAGAAGGAAAAACCTTGTAGGAATATGGAGCTGTAGTTTTATTTCTCAAATCCTTGACCATAGAAGTTGGTTTCTGGTGAGGACTCTATTATTCCAGCTTCCACAGAGCCTCTGGGGAAGGGCTAGCAACTTCATCCTTCCCTTTTGCTGTTATAGTTTCTGAACTCCTCTTGTGGCAGCAGGGCCTTCGTGGCCTAGGAATTTGGCCAGAATGAAAGAGGGTTACTTTTTAAGGATTTTACTCCATAACCAAAAACTGAAAGAACAATTCTGTTTTCAGCAATAAAAATAAAGAGAGAGGTTTAGAGAGCCCCCAGCAAAGGGGCCATATAATTCACAGGGGCAGAAGAGCCCCTGGACGTTTCTCACTCATCTAGTTCCAGGCTGCATCCACACCATCCCAGCCAGGTATGCTTCTGACTTACCCTCAGAGGGAAGGAAAAGAGATGACCTTCTTCTGGAGCTTATCCTAGTGTTTTTGCAAAGCCCTCTCTTGGCAGTTCATCCTAAAATTCCTCTTCTGTAATTTTGATCTGTGGTCTTTGGTTGGACTGTGTCCTGTTATGATGTCTCAAAACTGCAGAGTCATTCCTGGAATCTCTGGGCTATTCTCAGTGCCATTTGAATCAGCCCTAAAATGTATGGTCAGTTGTGGGTGTCTTTCTGTATAGAAGATATAGACAAACTGGAGGCCTCCAGAGGAGAGTGAATAGGACATGGAGTGGACAGGCCACCCTGCCACATTGAGCATAGTCCAAGAGTATGAATTCTACGGAAAAAAGGATTTAACTTACTGGCTGGGATTTCAAAGGAGCACATTTGGAGAAATGCAGGGATGCATTGGGATCAGAAGCACGAAGATAGGGAGGTATGGGGAACGTGGCTACAGGGATGGGCAGGGATCAGGGCGTGGATGCTGAGTGTCATGATAGGGATTTTGGTTCTGAGAGTGGTAGGCAGCCAGTGAAGGTCAGTGTATGGCACTGACCTACTTAGATGTGTGTTCAAAGGTCGCGAGGAGGCTATGTGGAGGAGAGCTCCAGAGGGGACAAGACTAGAGGCAAGGAGGGCCACAGGAGGCTGGCACAGTGTCTGTGAGCACGTAAAGAAGAAACTTCTGGCTCTTCCTTTGGGCTCATGAGAGGCTCTGTGGGTTGTATGGGCTGCCGCTCTCTCTTGGAGGCCCTGGCAGTTGCCCTCAGAGGGTACTGTGCCTCTGCAGTGGATCGCATGGGGACTGTCCATGGAGCTGCTGTCCAGAGAACAGCAACCATGTGAGAGCCCACATCTCCCTTCTTGGGCCCCAGAGGATTTTGGGAAGGCCAGCTGGACCGGTTCACAGGGGAGAAGGGTGTTTCTTGCTCCTGGGTTTCTGTTGGCAGGAAGAAAAAAAAAATCAAAACTCTTATTTTTATAGACACATAATTAAGAGAGACTGAGACTCATTCCAGGAAAGCCTCTGGGGCAGTGGCTCTGGTCTGTACACTATCTTTACCTGTTGGGGCCCATGAAGGCCCAGGCCTGTAAAATACACATAAGATAACATTTATCGTCTTAACCGTTTCTAAGTATAATTAGTGTTAGGTACATTTACATTGCTGTGCACATAATCTCAAGAACTCTCTTTCTGGCAGAAACTGTGCCCATGAGACAATCCCCATTCCCCCCTCTCCCTAGCTCCTGGCAACCCCATTCTACTTTCTGTCTCTGCCAATGTGACTACAAGTGCCTTTTATAAGTGGACTCATACAGTATTTGTCTCTTTGTGACTGGCTTATTTCACTTAGTATAATGTCCTTCGGGGTCAACCTTGTTGTAGCGTGCATCAGAATTTCCCAGCTTTTTCAGGGTGAATAATATTCTATTTACGTATATACCTCATCTTGTTTGTCTCTTTGTTGACGAGCACTTGGGTTACTTCCACACTTTGGCCACTGTGAATAATGCTGCTGTAAACATGGGTGTACAAATGTCTCCTTGAGACCTGCTTTCAGTTCTTTTGGGTCTCTACCCAGAAGTGAAATTGCTAAATCACATGGTAATTCGACTTTTATATTTTTGAGGAACCACCATACAGCTTTCCACAGCAGCTACACCATTTTACATTTCCACCAATAGCCACTACAGACTTTTTATGACATGCCCATAAGCTACAGGGCTACTATGGGAGTTGAGGACACAGGCTGAGTTATAGCCACTCTGGGCATATCATTCAACCCTTAACCACACCATGACACACTTGTGAGCCCTGGAGGTAAGAGGCAGGGGAGCAGTGGAATCTCTAAGCCAACTCGGCTCAAAATGACTCTTGTTCAATTTCAGAGCCTTGGGTTTGAATGTAAAACTTTTCTCTAAAAGTCCACTTAAGCGACAATAAAAGTTTTGAATAAGCTCCCCAAGTTAGAAAACTATAGGTTGTTTTGGGGGCTAATTGCTTCCCTTCCTTTGTTTCCTTCTTATACGGTGGGAAATTTCAAAGTGTCTCATTCTAAAAAGGACTTGTTTCTGAGGATCTCAAGCGACTGCAAGAAGTTTCTTGCTACTCAATTCCATGAAATTACCTTGAAGTCAGAAGATGAAAGAGCTAATACTCCCAATTTATGGTTGCTACAATGAGAAGTGATACAGTGGACCCTTACTGGGGAGTCTCCTCAGAGTCTTCTCCGAGAGCTGCGTGCCTCGGCTCCAGGCTTAGGCTCCCTGCAGCCATGCTTCTGGTGTGTTTCCCTGACTAGCTGGTTACTGACTAAGGGACTGACTACTAACTCATGCTGCACCATTCAGATTCTTCCGAAAATTTGGGGTTGTGTGTAAGGCCGGGGTCAGCAAACTAGCCAAATCTTGCCTCCTGCCTGCCTGTTTTTGTACATAAAGTTTTATTGGAACACAGTTACATGCCCATTTGTTACCTGTTAGTTGGGACTGCTTTTGCATGACAATGATAGAGCTGAGTAGTGGTACAGAGACTGTAGGCCCCGCGAAGCCAAAAATACTTTCTATCTGGCCTTTACAGAGAAGTTTGCCAACTGTCAGTGTAAGGGAAAGTCAATTAGTCTCTCTGAAAGGCTGGACCAGGGTCTGCGAACCTCCAATCTGTGGGATAGCCACATTCTGCCATGGAGACTGAGGAGAAGAGAAGGCCAGTCTGCAGAAAGAGAGAAACAGAAAACAGAGACCTGGAGATGGAAGATAAGAGAAGGAGAGCAAATCCTTCTCAGGATAGTCCCCGAGGCCTTTGTTCTATGCCTTTCTTAAGGCTACTGGATTTCAGTAGTTACTCCCAGACCCTTATGATAAAATCATCTTTTTTTTTTTTTTTTTTTTTTTTTTTTGCCTAAGTTAGCTAAATCTGTTTCTGGTTTTGGCAACTGGACCTCTGACAAATTCTCTGGAGAAGATCTGTGCCTCCTGCTACTCACAGATCAGTGGTGGACCAGCACATCAAAGCTAAATCCAGAGATCTGGCCTTCCCTCTGTCTTCTCTTCTGAGCCGATGAACCTCTCCGGGCCCTGCCGGGGGAAGCAGGCGTGCGCTAAGGTTGGCGGCTGAGCTGACGCGGAGAAGAAGTTGCTGGTGAGGAGCCCAGGATCAGAACCTCAGTGCATGGCCTGTTGCTCTTGACTGACAGCCACTGTGTCCTCCTGGCAGGAGCTGGAATGGCCTCCAAACCTTGTGTGCTCCAGCAGCTGCAATCAGGGGAAATGCCAGAAGCTGCCAACCCTGGCCTTTCTGCCCTTGAACCTTTTGAAACATTTCTCTCAAGTCTACCTTGAATTTCCTTTGGAACTTTTTAGTAAAAATGGACTCAAATGTAATTTTTAGTCAGATATTTTTTTTTCAAGTAGGCTCCACCTCCAAAATGGGGCTTGAACTCATGACCCTGAGATCAAGAGTTACATGCTCTACTGACTGAGCCAGCCAGGCACCCCTTGAACACTTCTTATACCGGCAGCCTAGTAAAGTTAAACACAATGTTTGGCACATCATGAAACAGCATTCATGGTTCAAATTCACAGTAGAATTCCAACAAATTTTTAATGAGAACTTCCGGTTCAAGATGGTGGCTTGAGCTCATACTTTCATCTTTGTTACTTAGATTTCACTGGACTCAATCTATAAATAATGTCCATTAAGGCAAAAGAGTGGAGATGAAAATTGCCACACAGCAAGAAAGCTCAACATGTTTCTGGAAGATGGAATGAATGGGATTTGTGACGCATGCAATAGTCAAAAAAGGCACAACCTGGGGTAGAAGGAGGCTGCGATAGGATGTGGGAGCCTAAAAACCTGTTAGAAACCAACAAAGGAAAAAAAAAAATAAACCAACAAAGGTTCTGGGCTCAGACTTAGCAGGTGCGATGGAAGACAGGAGTAAGAAATGGGGCTTATGGAGGAGGGATGGTTAAATTGGTATATGTTTGCATGGGTCACTTGGTGTGTGCTCCAAGACCACATACAAGAAGTATGTCTTTAAATTTAAACCAGAGCTCTGGAGAAGGCTGAAGCATCTAGTGCGGATTTTGGTGCCCGTTCTGCCCTTCAAGGAGTCTGTAGCTTGACTTCAAGTCAGCTCTGTATCCACTCACTCTAACACCAAACCTGCCAGACAGCCAGCATACAAACAGGCAACCCTTCATACCCCATGGAAAGCTAATCAGACTTCTAGGGTAGAGACCCGGTGAGAAAATAGAGCTCTTGTGTTCCAGCACAGTGCAGAAGAAAACCACATTAGCTGCCTAATCCTTTTAAACTATGGAATTACAACGAGGCATCACAAGAATTAGACAAGAACCAGAATCTGAAAGAGACCGAGATAAATAGACTGACCCCAGTGGAAATCTGGTTATTCAGAAAAAAAAATCATACACTCAGATTCAAGGTTATATTATATCCATACAACAAGATAAAATACAATTTTAAAAAAAGGAGCAGAAAGCAAATAAGAGACAGTTCTTAGAGATTACAAAATCTCGCTTATTAAAATAAATTCAAAACATGCTCGGGATATAAAGTCAAGGGGACCTTTCAGAATGCAGAACAGAAATATTAAGAGAAATATTGGAGAAAAGGCAGGAAACATGAGAACTCATCCCGAGGTTAGACATAAAAGGAAAAATAACCACAGAAAGAGAGAATAGAGAAAATAGAAATGAGCAAAGAAACAGTAAAAGAAAATTTCTCAAGGCTGAAGAGGCCCTTAATTTTAAAGGGCTCAGAGTATCCAGCAAAATAAATGAAAGCAACAACAGCAAAACAACCCAACACTTAGACACTTCTTTGTAAAATCTTAAATCACCAAGGAAAATTGGTGGATCCTAAAATCTCCCAGAAATATCAAATAAGTTACTGCCATGCACTGGGTGTTATACGCAACTAATGAATCATCGAACTTTACATCAAAAACCAGGGATGTACTGTATGGTGACTAACATAATATAATAAAAAAAATATTTAAAAAAAAAGTCACTTCCATGGAACAAAATTTGAACTGGCAACTGACTTTTCATCTGTAACCCTCAGTGCTAGAAGGCAATAATGCCTCCAAAGTTCTGAGAGAATAAGACCTAACTTTGTTTTTATCCAGCTCAAATTATCAAGCATCAGGGCAAAATAAGGACATTTAATTTTCATATACCCTTTCTTAGGAAATTACTTGAGCATGTATCCCAGCAGCATGGGGAAGTAAACAAAGGAAGAGAAAGACATGGGATTCAGGGGACAGGAGAGCAGCCCAATCAAGGAGAATTGTTCAGTGGACCCCAGTCTAACAACTAAGGCAGCAAGTCTTCAGGACAACCGATCTCACCAGTCCAGACTGAAGAGGAAGAACAGAGTGTTCTTCCAGGAAGAGTGAGCAAAAAGGCAGCTCCTTGTGGTAGATGATACCCTTGGGAGGATGGAAAATGGTGAGGATCTGAAAAATGCCCATCGTTCACAGAAAAAAAAGAATGTATTTGGAAACTTCTAGAAAAACAAGAAGCTGTACCAGGAAGTTATTATCCAAATAGCAAGAATAGTGTATCATGATTTTAAGCAATTGCTGGACTATCAGAAAAAAAAAATTCATTGAGTTTTATGCTGTGACCATTCTTCCTTCGGTGTCCTGGGGATTGTAATCTCAGATTTGTAGAAGAGAAACTGATTCGGGAACCTTACTGAATTTGGGCCATGAGCAATATGTCTATAGTGATAGTAATGTAAACACTATTAAAAACAACATTTGGAGTCACCCTGTGGAAGCTTAGAAGATGGGCTCGTGGTTGCAGAATGTAAATGCTAACCTTTTCAATTCAATATAAAAATACATCTGAGAGTAGGTTGAAGATGGAAGAGAGAAGGAAGTGTAGGGACATAAATATTACCATCTTTACATGAAAGAGAATCCAAATACTGACTCAAGTTGATGGAACAATAAAGAAGTCACAGTATATATGTTATTTAATGTTATGAGAGTAGCCAAATATATTCATAAAAAATAATATGAAACCGCAAGCATTGAGCTAGGTCTTAAAGGCAGGCAGTTGAAACAGGTTTAAATCCTATTTTTACAGTGGGAAAGCAATGGATATTGTTTAAAGTTGACAAACCAAGATGTGCAGTTATCCATACCATTTAGAATAAGACAGTGAGCACCAGTAGGGCACGACCTTGATCGTCCGGGTTTGCTGTAGGGCCCTGTGGGGCCTAGAGGGCTGAGCTCTAGGCTGGCCCCTGGCCACTGTGGGCTCTTTCTGCTTCCCCAGATGCACTGTGTGAGTAATATCACTTTCTGTTTGTGCACTCAGGAGAGCAAAGTCAGGGAACTTTTTTTTAACAGAATCTGGCAGGCCTGGCTCTTTTCCACCTTCACTGTGGTCTCCTGGCTACCGGGCACCTGTTTGCATTCAAGATGGAGCACTCCACAGGGTTGTATGGGGTCTGTTGTGGCCTACAGGATACTGGCATTCTAAGGCTGAGCTGCCCTGCTCTTTGGAGCCATGGAGGACCTGCTGAGTGCCCCAGAAATGTCCTCCTGGCTAGTCCTGAAGTGCTGTGCAGTGTTCTGGTGATGTCTGCGTGCTGGAGACAGGCCCAGGTCTCTGTGGTTTCCCTGTGAGATCCTAGTGTGTCCTGCAGTGGTGGTTTTTTTAGTAAGGAGCTAGCATACTTTAAAGAGGGAAGAAGAGCTAGCCGAAAGTCCTTCTGCCCCCATGAAAGTGTATTGAAGAGCCAGGGAGTAGCCTGGACTAATGACAAGCCCATGAAGTCCCCCACCCTCCTATGGTGGGGTCAGTCCTCTGCAGCCACAGATGCTGTTTTTGGCAACACTTAACAAAACTCAGAACTGGCCTGCACTTGAGGCCGTGCTAGACTTGCTTGGAAAAGGACAGAAAAGCAAGGCTTCTAGATGATGTAGTGTGACTGGCCCACACTGGTGTCATCTCACTGTGTTCAGAGGGGCCCAGTGTGCTGCCAGAAGAAAGGGTAGATACATAACAGAACCCGCTGTGCAGTGTCACTTTCCTGAGAGCTAAACTCAAAATCGATGGCTAAAAGAGACCGGAGAAGCCACACCAACCTCCCAACCAATGCAAGATTCTCTTCTATGCTATCCCAGCTTCCGCCTGCCCGGAGTTCCAGCTGGGAAACTCACTCCTCCCCTGGTTGACCTGTCTCCTTTCTCAACAGCGCTAATCATTTAAAAAATAAATTTGCTGGTCTTCTGGGGGAGGGATCTGTTGCGCTACTCAGGCATTACAAAGAATGAAATCTTACCACTTGAAACAACGTGGATGGAACTAGAGGGTATTATGCTAAGTGAAATAAGTCAGAGAAAGACAAATATCATATTATTTCACTCATGTGGAATTTAAGAAACAAAACAGATGAACGTAGGGGAATGGAAGGAAAAATAAGAAGAAAACAGAGAGGGAGACAAACCATAAGAGACTCTTAACTCTAGGAAACAAACAGGGTTGCTGGAGGGGAGGTGGGTGGAGGGATTGGGTGACTGGGTGATGGGCAGTAAGGAAGCCACTTGATGTAATGAGGACTGAGTGTTCTATGCAACTGATGAATCACTAAATTCTACCCCTGAAACTAATAATACACTGTATGTTAATTAAATTGAATTAAATAAAAATTCCCTCCTTATCATTAAAAAGAAAGAAAAAAATGAGCCCTCTAAACTTGACTTCATGGACTGAGTTCACCTTCAAAGACAGATGTGATCACTTAAAGCTGCATCAACGTCCCTCCAATCCCAAGAGACAGAGGCAAAAACAAAAATGCAAACACACCTTAAAAGCATCTCACAACAGTGGAGAACGCTTCAGAAGAAGATGACAGATGACTTAAATGAAAACACTAATCTTCAGGGGAGTCTAGAACTCTGTGCCCAAGTAACTGAGGGATGGAAGCAAAGGGCCTGCGAACAGAAGGAGCAGAAAAAAGGCTTAAAAACACAAACGCACGGATGAAACAAGTCATGGGTGGGAAAGAGAGCTGGTTGCAGTCTTGGGCTGAAGCCATGCTGAACATCATAGGTGTGCCTGCTCTCTCTAGAGCAGATCTCTACATGGATGGTGGCCACTTGGAACGAGAGGAAAGAGGGCAGAGGACAGTGGAGATCACCTGGTGGCTCAGTGCAGGTTGATTGGAAGAGAATCAGGGACCTAATAATTTAGATATGTCCTTTAAAAGACATGGAGGAAAACAAAATATATCCAAAAATTATGTGAAGAAAACAGAATGAAGAGCCTCCAGGACAATAAAAAGCCTCCAGACCACGCAAGTGTCTCTGCAGTCTGCAAGTTGTAGCTTGAATGTGAGTTTGAAAATGAAATTCGGAAGTTCCAGCTGAATCTTGAAGTATACTAAGAACCTGTAATGCGAATTCAGGGAAAATACATTGAAAAGGAACTATCCTGCTTGGAAATAGAGAAGAATGGTCTCAAAGCGCATAGAAACATGAACTGCACAAACCAGAAGGGCCACCTCTATGGGAAGATGGCCGAAGACTCCGACAGAGAATTGGAAAGCGCGACTTCCTTTTATCAAAACCAGATTCTCTTCTATGAGAAAATGCTCAAGGAAGTTGGACGGCAGTTCTGTCAGCAGAGAGAAAGCTCAGTGAGCTGGGAAAAGAAAATGCTCATAGCCAGCATTGGCTAACGTTGAGTTTCAGTTCCAGCCTGTCTCATATGGCCCTTTCCCATGCGGCCGACAGGGCCTGGAGTATCACAGCCCTCCCCCACCCCTGCCCCGGGTCATCAGGCCCCCCAGAGGAGAGGAGACTTAAGTTGTGGGGGCTAGGGGATCTGGGGCTTGAGGCAGATTTAATTCAACTGACCACAGCCAGACATTTTCCTGTGTTTCCTCTTTGTAGAAGTAATTTTGATTTATCTCTTTGTAGTTTAACTGCTGTTATTTAATTGATGCTATGGTCGCTCTTGTTAAAGTTTGATAGCATTAAAAAAAAAGGAATGGTCATCAAAAGAGCTGGAAATGGATTGGTTTTAGAAATTGTCTCTGGGAGAGGAGATGAGGATGATTGGAGGGGTCAGGTCATCTAAAGCTGGAGGAACAACAAATGTGAATGGTCCTGGAGCTCATTCTTGCCCCTGGAGTGTCTGGTCTAGCTAGGCCTGGCTTCGGCCACCTCTTGGGGGATGATGGGAGCCCAGGGGACCAGGCACCCTGCTACCGATCAGACTTGTGAATGTTCCGTCGATAACTCTGTGTTATATTTACACCACCTGGCATTAGCTGTTTATGTCTTCACATTCCCTTTGCACAAAAGGGCACTCCTGCAATATTTGATTTGTTACTATATACATGTTATTTTGAGAAAAGTGGGAACTATAAAAACCATTTATTGAGATTCTACTGGGTGATAAGGATGGTACTGAGTCCTGAGGACAGGAAGGTAAACAAAGAATTGGAGCTAAAATATGTTTTGAATGACTAAAGATCTAAGATCTGTGTTTCATGGAGCCTTAACTAACATGAAATCTTTGAATCCAACTCAAACAGCTGCCTGTCCTCCCTACCTTGTACCCTTGGCCTTCCTGTGGAAAGAGTTCTTTGTTAAGGCCGAGAGTGGGGGCTCCTAAAGTGACCAAACATTTCATTTGTACACATTTTTTGACCAGCCTTGAGGAGGTCCTGAAAATGGCCATAGATTTGTAGTAATCAGAGGCTCAAGCTGATAATGTGTGTTTAGGCCGAAGAAGGGATATGCAAGTTGATACAGAGATGGGATTTTAGTGTCTTTTTTTATCTGAGTGACTTGCTGTCCTTCTAAGCTAGAATACCTGAGATGGCCTTCAACAGATGAACGGATAAACAAGTTGTGGTCCATATATACAATGGAATATTACTCAGCCATCAGAAAAGATGAATACCCACCATTTGCATCGACATGGATGGAACTGGAGGGGATTATGCTAAATGAAATAAGTCAAGCAGAGAAAGACAATTTTATGGTTTCACGTATATGTGGAATGTAAGGAATAGTGTGGAGGAGATTAGTATAAGGAAGGGAAAAATGAGGGGGGACATCAGAGAGGGAGATGAACCATGAGAGAATATGGACTACGGGAACAAACTGAGGATTTCAGAGGGGAGGGGGTGGGAGAATGGAAAAGCGCAGTGATGGGTATTGAGGGCACGTATTGTAATGAGCCCTGGGTGTTATACACAAACAATGAATCGTAGAACACCACATCAAAAACTAATGATATACTGTATGGTGACTATCATAATAAAATAAAAAACAAAAAAGCCCCACAAAACCAAAACCAAAACCAAAACAAACAAACACAATCCCAACCATTTTTGATTTTTGTTCTGGAATGGTTTAGTTGGCTGGGGTCCATGGGGCTGACATGATAAATTCGCCCCATGTTCTGTGTCTGGGCGTTAGTCAGTTCCCCGGAGGGCAAGGACTTGATTTTATTTATTCTTGAACCCCTTGTACTGAGGATAGTGCCTAACACCTAGTTAAGTGCTCAAAAAATTGTTAAACAAAAAGTAATTGGCCCTCTATACTAAAATAAAATGTGTCAACAAATAATTCACTAATAAATGTATCCCTCAGTTGTAAGATTTGGTCCTGAATACATGGAACATGTGGTCCATCCCCTCTCCTCCCACAAAAAGCTGAGTGAATGAGTGGGTAGAAGAATGGATACCCTTGTTCCCAAGTGAAAGTTTGCCACGAGGGTGCAGTTTGAGCTCAAAGCCCCCTCCGCTGCGGCTAAAACTACAGAGGAGTAGACATACTGTATACATGTGAGAAAGACAGCATCTATTTTATTGTCCGTAACATTTCAATACAATTTCTTTTGTTTTTTTTTTTCCATATTTTCATGGTCTGATGTAGTGCCTGGCACACACTAAATAGTAGTTTTCTTCCTTCTCATTTTTTTCTTTGTTTTCTCAATAAGGCACTGATGAAATGTTTTAGTGTATATTGCCCTTAATTTCTCCCCCACGCCTCCCCCCCCATTTTAATTCTATTCAGAGAGCTGGCATGAACCAAAGCAAAGAACACACTCTCTCAGACTCGGGCATAGGGCACGAGTGTTTAAGGGTCACTCATGGCCAGCTCCAAAGCATCTGCCACTGATAAGACCTGGTCCCTGGTTGTCAGAAGAGGCAGGTAGCCTGTGCATCAGGATGAGACTGCAGGATCAGAAGGGCTTTGGGAAGGGACAGAGACCCCAGCTGTTATCCTCCTGACTTGGACGCAGCTGTCACCATGAAGTGACACAGTTCCCTGCTCACATTCTCCTGCTCTGATCCCACCCACCAAGTTGTAGAGAGGCATGGGCAATGCTTTCTTACAGCTGAAGATGAAGATGTTTTTTGCCCCCATGGACTGGAGGAAAAGATTTACCCTGTTGGTCCTCTGTTTTCCCATCTGTAAAATGGAGCTCCTAATTTGTGCTTGCTAAGCGAGGCAAAGAGGTCCGGCAAACACTAGCCTAAACGAAACTGACCTTGTCATCCACTATGCAGAGAAACTGAAAGCCACGGGCAAGGCTGGCTTGCCTCCTGACTGATATCTGAGCCCCTCCGGGAGGGAGCTGCTTCCTGCTCAAAGGAGAGCCCTTCTGCGGGATATTTTATGGGCACTGCTGAGAACATAGGGGATACAGTAAAACACAAAGACACAAGAGCATTGAGCGGGAGATCTCATCCATTCTGCTTGACAGACATAAATTAGTGACCAGACACAGGCATTTCCCCTCTTGGTCATCACCCGACGAAGGGGAGAGCTTTTATTTTCTAAATGATATATTGATCTGATAAAATTATTATTACATCACCTCTATTGCCCATCACCACTCACAGTGGGAGAGCATTATAGGGAAAATGAATGTTCCCACTGGAATGGGGTGTAGAGGGGTGTGTGTGTGTGTGTGTGTGTGTGTGTGAGAGAGAGAGAGAGAGAGAGAGAGAAAGGAATGTGTGAGTGTGCATGTGTGTGTAAAGATTTCTGACAGAGGAAGATAGAGAGTTTCATTAATATTAGTTGATGGCATTCCAGCACTCACATGCCAAACCAAGCATCTCTCTCAGGGCCCTCCTCAGAGGGTCACAGGGGAAATTAGATGCTGTTAGGGAGAGGTGTGGAAAGCATGTCGTAGACCAGGGCCTTCAGGGCTAAAGGAATGGGACTAAAGGGCTCTTGTCAGACTCAATATGTCTTCCTTAAAGTAGGGAGGAAGGGAGGGAGAATCCACAAAGTAGAATTTCAGACATCTGCATATGCCATGCAGGGGAAAGGGGTAGCTTAGTGAGGGTTCTCAGGCTCTTAAAGCACACTTTATGGCCATCTTGGGGGAGAGCCTCCTTCACTTAAGAACTAAGGTAGCTCCATAGATCATGGGAAACTGTCTTTTCCTGAGGCAAGTTATTGGTGGATCAATGATCTTGAGTCAAGTTGGCTGTGTGGAACAAGGCCCCTCCATGTCAGCAGGAGGCTGGGACGGGCCAGAGTGGTGGAGGTGTGAGTCGGACCCCAAAGCAGGACTAGCTTTAACCACCTGACCTCTGAAGGTGGCTGCATTGGAGCCCTCAGTGACTTCTCTGGTCTTAGAAAGCTGAGGATATCCGCAGAGGATTTCTCTAACTTCCATGGGTCCGAGGGAACAGCTAGACCTGGGGAGTTTTTCTCTCTTTAGTACGTGGACCAGTTGCCAAAGCATCACAGCAGCCTGCCTGAAACTTGGGCCTACCTGGGAGCTCCAGGATAGAGAAACAACCACACAGCCAAACCTTGGCCACTGGGAGGACAGCTGTCAGTCCTGGGTAATCCATGAGGCAGACTGGGTACGTGCACGAATATGTATACACACACACACACACACACAGACTTTCAAAAGATGGAGATATTTGATAGTATGAAGTAGTTATCCTGGAAAAATATCTCAACCAGGTTGGGCTTTCTTTCCCTATGGTTTAGTGCTATTTTGATTTTGAATTATACACGAGGGGGCTCATAGTGTTTTTAGTGCTTGGGGCCCTGGCCAATTTGGACGCTTTGTACTTGGAGTTCCTTGAGTGGGAGGAGTTGTGAGAACTGGGGTGTCCTCTTAGGGCATCATGGGCCTGGTAGATTTGCGTGCAGCTTGAGGAATCCTAGACCTTTTGGGGTCCCTTGTCTCCTAAATTCTCATTAACCGTATATTCAAGTTTATCCTTTCAGCATACAACTTAGTGGAGAAAGGCATAGCAATACAGGTTTAGATAAGTAACCCCCTTTACTCCCCCTCTAGGTCAGTTCAACTTTATAATACTTACACTATCACCAGTCCACATGGCTCTGCCCCTTCAGTGCCTTGCCTGCCCCTCAGAGGAGAGCCAACAGGCTCCCAACAAGCCAGGAACCGTTGACCTTCAAGGACATTGCTGTGGGTTTCTCTAGGAAGACTGGGGACCAGCACGCCCTACTAGGAGGACCCTGTATAAAGATGGGATGGTGGTGGGTTTGTCCCAGGGAGTATCAGCTTTCCAAACTGGAGAGAATGCCTCCAGACCTCTCTCTGTCCATAGGTAACTAGCAAACATATCCTCAATAGCAGAGTTGTCCTTCACTTTTGTTTCAGAAAACCTATTTCTGAACACCCTATTTGGGGCCACAGACATGGGAACTCAGCTTTCAAGGTCTACCTTCTCAACATACCTTACCTACACAATAATGTTGGTTTCTCTACCCACTCAGACGCCAGCTCCATTCCTTTAAAGATGGTTTCCTTAGGGTTTCTACATATGTTGGACTCAGCTGCGAAGTTAGAGCTGTAGGGCAGCTCCTCTGCTTATGGCCAGGCCTCTTTCTGTTAATGGCACCCACCTCTTTAGCCTTCGGTTATGTTCTTGGTCAGTGTCCGCTGCTATGATACACATATTATAACAAATGTTAGTTCGTTGACGAGTCCCACATTGCAGGGTGAGTCTAATGAGTTTTAATTGTGATTCTGGAAGAGCATGCAGGCTCTGGAGTCCATCACAAATGCCTAATGAAAGAAAACCTCCTTGAATGTACAGGCAGACAAAACCACCTGAAATTTGAGGGTGCACTGCCTTAGCTGTTGCGCTGTACCAACAGGCTCAGTAACTCTGCAACACTCTACGGCCTGGCTGTCTATTTCATGTTGAACTTAATCCATCTTATTTTCACAGACCCAAGCATGTTTCAGAAATGTTCTTTGTAGCTATCTTGAGAAAGAGCGATGTGGTTATCTGTTAGCTGAATAGTGCCATGGCCTTTACTGACATCGCTTTGTTTTTTTGGAGTTATCTTAAAAGCTTTCCAGAGATAGTAGGGAAGGATGGGACTCTAAAAGAAGAAGGGAAACCAAGAGGGAACTGAGGGGCATCAAAGCGAGGGCTCTAGAGACCCATTATCCACGAGCATGATCTTGGAAGTCAAGACTCAGAGATCTGAAAAGTTGTTTTCCTCCACAATGGATGATTACTTTATAGCTGATTTGTGTGGCTGTAAGAGTTTTTTTGAAAGAAGAGAAAATGGAAAACAGAGCCACAACTCTAAAGATTGTATGTCGCTGGAGGAATTCCCTCTTCTGATGTTATCTGTAGCACATCAGTTTCACAGAAAGAGGATCAGAAACTTCTAGATCAGACAAGCTGAGCTTTTGTCTGACCCTGTCCTCACATGTGAGGGTACCATCAGAGCTGATCTTGGCAAGTCTAGAAGACTCTAGCACCCACCTGCCAGGATGCCAGGGCCCACGGGATTCTTCCCACTCCCCCCACTAACAACTGTGGTCAGGCTGGTTTTGAAGAGTCTGCTAAGCCCATTGACATGGAGGAGCATGTGATTATCAGTACTTTAAGACTGCCCTCTTCCAACCATGGGTGCTCCTGAAAGTTGAGGCAATGCCTTCACCGGAAGGAATGAATCTATAATGGCAGAATATCAGGCCTCAGGTGTATGCTGTGGTGTGAAAAGCACTGTGGAATGGGTGACTTAGTGCAAGGCTCTTCTGAGAATCTCTCCAAATTATACCACAGAAGTGACTTTTACTCTGCCGGTGGTTGAAGGAGATAGTGGCCATCATAGTCTGTAGAAAGGAGGTACCTAAAGGAAAAAGGAGGTTTAGAAAATGCAGTGGAATCTTGCTATATAGCAGATCCCTGACATTCTTCAAGGATACGGCCTCACAGCTCAGTGAACTACCAAGTTCGAGAGTGATACTAAGTCCTATGTGCTACCCCCGCAAGGCAATAAAATGTAATTGAAAAATCTCCTGCCTCCTTTAGATCCATGATGATTCTATAAAGATGGAACTCAGGTAATTTATAAAAGCTACTTTCTGGCCCAGACTGTCACATGGTTAGACTTCTTCTCTTTCCTCCCCCATGCTAGATTCCGCCTTCCTTTTCAGATACATTTTTCCCACAAAGCAGCATAGGCCTTGTCACCTCCCATGTGTTCCTGCCTACGGATGACAAATGGAGGAGAACAAAGGCACAGCCAAGTGCCCTGTCCATGCACTGGGCTCAGAGTGCATGATTCAAGTTTGTGCCTTGGCAAAATGAATAATGACTGCACATCATGTGTCATAAATTATGGGATCATTCATGAATAGTTAAAACCATGAATGCTAAGGCCTTGAATGCCAAGGGCCTCCTGGGCCGATATCATGGAGATGACTTTAATACTTGAGCTCAAGGCTGAGAAACACAGTGCCCTGTCCCAGGGCTGCCCAAGGGAAGGGCATTTGACCCTTTCTATTGGCCACAGTCGCCTTTGTCCACTGACCTTCACATTAGTTTCTTAGGGCTGTTCTGACAAAGGGCCATGACCTGGGAGACTTAGAGCAACTGAAATATCTTGTCTCACGGTTCTGGAGGCCAGTACGAGATCAAGCTGTCAGCAGGGATGTGCTCTCTCTCAAGGTGCTAGGAAAGCCCCCCTGGTCCAGGCCTCTGCTAGTTTCTGGAGGTTTCCTGGCTTGTAGATGATTGTTTTCTCCCTCTGTCTCTTCACCTCTCTTCTCTCTGCATGTCTCCGTCTCTTCACACGGCCTTCTTTTTTATAATGACACCAGTTATATCGGATGAGGGCCCAGCGCAGTCCAGTATGACCTCTTCTTAGCGCATTACATCTGCAATGACCCTGCTTCCAAATAAGGTCAGGTTCTGAGGTGCTGGCGGTAAAGATGTGAACGTGTGAATTTGGGGAGGGGGGCATGATTCGATCCATAGCAACGTCATAAACTTCTTGCAGACCCTTGCTGATGCTTGTGAGCCAGCCACTTTCAGAGACTGACAACGCCTCATCATTTTAACACTCAAAAGAGTGATAAACCTATTCTAACTTGTTCTTACCCATCTCATCACACACATGCACACCCACACACACCCACACACACCCCTGGCTGCTTTTAAAGAAGCCTTAGCACCACACACCCACCAGGGTGGCAGAAAGCTGTGTTGTAAAGCGTGTGGGAGCCCCAAGCTGGGCGTGAGGGGTTAAATGCGGAGGCTGGAGACTCCCTTCAGAGAGCAGTATTCACAGCCTGAGGCCTTTGGGGAGTTCAAAGTCCAAGACAAGGACCATTTCCCTGTTTACATCTGCCTGGGCTTGTTGTGAGGCTGTGTCCTTTGAGAGAAGGAACCCATGACCCTAAAGAATGACCCAAGTGCCACAGACCACAGCCTCCGCAGTGCAGACAGCCCCCCACCCCACCGCCTCCGCACTGTGGCAGGGACGAGTGAGCAGTGAAACCAGAGCTGTCTAGGCTTCTAGGTAAGTCTGTCTCTGAGGCCGAGAGGACAGAAACCCTTCTCGGGACATCCCATCTAGAGCTGTGCTCCAGAGCTGCAGAGCTGGCCCCCCCTTAAGGCGCTAAAGCTTAGCGATGGCTCCGGGTCCTGAGGAGGCAGGTGAGAGACGGCTGGGAGCCGTCAAATCTAAATGTGCACCTGGTGGTTCATGTTCCTCCTCAGCGTCAAGACTCCATCTGACCAGAGGAAGGAGTAGACTCCCTGGTCCGTCCCTCTGAACTCTTTTGCTATCATTTGCATTCTCCTCCTACTCACACATTTGCTACCAACGAGCTAGGAGCCAACACAGCCCCCAAGCCTGAGACCAGCACCTTCTTCAAAGGGAGTCAGGGCCACTGAAGTCTGTCTCCTTGAGAGGAGCCCTGTCCCCTCGGGGAGGGGTGTGAGCCAAGCTGGAGCCTGTCACGAGCCCAGGGTCAGTTAACCGGTGCTCCCCAAAGCCTTTGACTGAGGCTGCCATTTCCCCCTGCGGAGCCAGTGTGATTGTCTGGGGGCCAGCGGTGCTCACGGAGTATTTACCTGGTAGAGAGGCTGGCCCCATGGGTGGTCTGCATGCTTGCCCAAACCCTCCTGGCCGGAGGGTCGGGAGCCATGGACAGGAGCCACTCTAAAGGGCTCAAGGGGTATCAGCCCCAGTGTCAAGAGCTGCCTCGATGACACAGTCGTAGACTTCAGAGCAGGAAGGAGGGCCCCACTGATGGCGCACCCCGATGTGCTTGGTGACATCAGGTGTCATGGAGGCAGTCTCCCTTATTCCTCACAACGGTCCTGCCCAGCAGACCTGGGCACNTATGCTGTGGTGTGAAAAGCACTGTGGAATGGGTGACTTAGTGCAAGGCTCTTCTGAGAATCTCTCCAAATTATACCACAGAAGTGACTTTTACTCTGCCGGTGGTTGAAGGAGATAGTGGCCATCATAGTCTGTAGAAAGGAGGTACCTAAAGGAAAAAGGAGGTTTAGAAAATGCAGTGGAATCTTGCTATATAGCAGATCCCTGACATTCTTCAAGGATACGGCCTCACAGCTCAGTGAACTACCAAGTTCGAGAGTGATACTAAGTCCTATGACTGCTACCCCCGCAAGGCAATAAAATGTAATTGAAAAATCTCCTGCCTCCTTTAGATCCATGATGATTCTATAAAGATGGAACTCAGGTAATTTATAAAAGCTACTTTCTGGCCCAGACTGTCACATGGTTAGACTTCTTCTCTTTCCTCCCCCATGCTAGATTCCGCCTTCCTTTTCAGATACATTTTTCCCACAAAGCAGCATAGGCCTTGTCACCTCCCATGTGTTCCTGCCTACGGATGACAAATGGAGGAGAACAAAGGCACAGCCAAGTGCCCTGTCCATGCACTGGGCTCAGAGTGCATGATTCAAGTTTGTGCCTTGGCAAAATGAATAATGACTGCACATCATGTGTCATAAATTATGGGATCATTCATGAATAGTTAAAACCATGAATGCTAAGGCCTTGAATGCCAAGGGCCTCCTGGGCCGATATCATGGAGATGACTTTAATACTTGAGCTCAAGGCTGAGAAACACAGTGCCCTGTCCCAGGGCTGCCCAAGGGAAGGGCATTTGACCCTTTCTATTGGCCACAGTCGCCTTTGTCCACTGACCTTCACATTAGTTTCTTAGGGCTGTTCTGACAAAGGGCCATGACCTGGGAGACTTAGAGCAACTGAAATATCTTGTCTCACGGTTCTGGAGGCCAGTACGAGATCAAGCTGTCAGCAGGGATGTGCTCTCTCTCAAGGTGCTAGGAAAGCCCCCCTGGTCCAGGCCTCTGCTAGTTTCTGGAGGTTTCCTGGCTTGTAGATGATTGTTTTCTCCCTCTGTCTCTTCACCTCTCTTCTCTCTGCATGTCTCCGTCTCTTCACACGGCCTTCTTTTTTATAATGACACCAGTTATATCGGATGAGGGCCCAGCGCAGTCCAGTATGACCTCTTCTTAGCGCATTACATCTGCAATGACCCTGCTTCCAAATAAGGTCAGGTTCTGAGGTGCTGGCGGTAAAGATGTGAACGTGTGAATTTGGGGAGGGGGGCATGATTCGATCCATAGCAACGTCATAAACTTCTTGCAGACCCTTGCTGATGCTTGTGAGCCAGCCACTTTCAGAGACTGACAACGCCTCATCATTTTAACACTCAAAAGAGTGATAAACCTATTCTAACTTGTTCTTACCCATCTCATCACACACATGCACACCCACACACACCCACACACACCCCTGGCTGCTTTTAAAGAAGCCTTAGCACCACACACCCACCAGGGTGGCAGAAAGCTGTGTTGTAAAGCGTGTGGGAGCCCCAAGCTGGGCGTGAGGGGTTAAATGCGGAGGCTGGAGACTCCCTTCAGAGAGCAGTATTCACAGCCTGAGGCCTTTGGGGAGTTCAAAGTCCAAGACAAGGACCATTTCCCTGTTTACATCTGCCTGGGCTTGTTGTGAGGCTGTGTCCTTTGAGAGAAGGAACCCATGACCCTAAAGAATGACCCAAGTGCCACAGACCACAGCCTCCGCAGTGCAGACAGCCCCCCACCCCACCGCCTCCGCACTGTGGCAGGGACGAGTGAGCAGTGAAACCAGAGCTGTCTAGGCTTCTAGGTAAGTCTGTCTCTGAGGCCGAGAGGACAGAAACCCTTCTCGGGACATCCCATCTAGAGCTGTGCTCCAGAGCTGCAGAGCTGGCCCCCCCTTAAGGCGCTAAAGCTTAGCGATGGCTCCGGGTCCTGAGGAGGCAGGTGAGAGACGGCTGGGAGCCGTCAAATCTAAATGTGCACCTGGTGGTTCATGTTCCTCCTCAGCGTCAAGACTCCATCTGACCAGAGGAAGGAGTAGACTCCCTGGTCCGTCCCTCTGAACTCTTTTGCTATCATTTGCATTCTCCTCCTACTCACACATTTGCTACCAACGAGCTAGGAGCCAACACAGCCCCCAAGCCTGAGACCAGCACCTTCTTCAAAGGGAGTCAGGGCCACTGAAGTCTGTCTCCTTGAGAGGAGCCCTGTCCCCTCGGGGAGGGTTGTGAGCCAAGCTGGAGCCTGTCACGAGCCCAGGGCCAGTTAACCGGTGCTCCCCAAAGCCTTGACTGAGGCTGCCATTTCCCTCTGCGGAGCCAGTGTGATTGTCTGGGGGCCAGCGGTGCTCACGGAGTATTTACCTGGTAGAGAGGCTGGCCCCATGGGTGGTCTGCATGCTTGCCCAAACCCTCCTGGCCGGAGGGTCGGGAGCCATGGACAGGAGCCACTCTAAAGGGCTCAAGGGGTATCAGCCCCAGTGTCAAGAGCTGCCTCGATGACACAGTCATAGACTTCAGAGCAGGAAGGAGGGCCCCACTGATGGCGCACCCCGATGTGCTTGGTGACATCAGGTGTCATGGAGGCAGTCTCCCTTATTCCTCACAACGGTCCTGCCCAGCAGACCTGGGCACCATCATTTTTACAGAGAGGGAAACAAGGCACTAGAATCACTCAGGGGAGACTTAAAATGTTCACTGACCGCACAGGAGCAGCACTGAATTAAAACAACAACAACACTATTTTGGGAACCACCCTGAGAAAGACTTTCTCCTTAAAGAAACTCTAATCAGTCTTCTCTGATTTTATTCTCCAATTTTAGAAAGAATCCAGCTAAATTGGTTTAGCCAGAGCTACCCCCTGCCATATCTGATCACCCTAAAATCTGAACAGATTCCTCATCCTCTACCATTCCTCACAGCCCCCCAGGTGATGTTCAATGCCATCAGCAAGAATCCTGTTAGGTCACTTTAGCCAGAATCCCCTCTTAGCCCTGATGTTTCCTCTCAGTCATTTTCTATCCACTGACCCCACGCTCTGCTCCTTGGCTATAAATTCCCACTTTTCCTTATTTTATTTGGAGTTGAGCCCAATCTCTCTTCTTCACTGTGAAACCCCCTTGTACTGGTCCCTATGCATATTACATTGTGATAGTTGACCTTACCATTCTTTTTTTTTTTTTAAGATTTTATTTATTTATTTGAGAGAGAGAGAGAGGGAATGAGTGTGTGTGTTGGGGGGGCATAGGGGCAGAAGCAGAGGGAGAGGCAAGCTCTCTGCCGAGCAGGGAGCCCAACCTGGGGGCTCAACCCAGAACCCTGAGATCATGACCCAAGCTGGAGGCAGACACTTAACCGACTGAGCCACCCAGGCGCCCTGACCTCACCATTCTTTAACAAGTGTCATAAATAATTCTTTCTTTAATAACCCTGAGTGAATTACACACCGGTGCCTTTAGGGGTAGGAGAGGAGGAGGCATCTATAGTCAGGGAAACCATTCCCAGCATTTGTGATCTTCTTGGCTGGTGGAACCTTCTGGAAATCTTCAGCAAGCAGGCTCATCACTGCCATTAGGGTCACAGAGAGAAGGGAAGCCTTTGCTGAGCAATTCCAAGTAGCAGTAGCTTTTGTGGACAAATGCCCCTTCCATGGAAGGGTAATCGTAAAGCCCCAAGGACATTTCTGTGTGTTTTTTGTGAGGGTGATCAAGGAGCACACAGAGAGGAAGGAGGAAACAGAGCAATTAGATGCCACACTGCTCCTCTCTCTCCTTCTATACATCCTTAAGTACCCAGTTTCAAGGAGACATCTAATATTATTTAAACAAGCAAAGAAAAGCAATCTGGGCTTTCATTCCTATTTTTCTCCTTTCCCCAAGCACTTGTGGAGTAGCTGCTGTTAATCAAAAAATATCACCCAAGGCTCTAAAATGAGACAAAGCTAACCACCCCATGATTGCCCCAGTACTTGCTCTAAGTCTGGTGGGCCAGGAATCTCTTGTGATCAGCCACCTCTGCGGTGACACCAGTAGCCAAGGGCGTGTGCTGAGGCTCTGGTGAAATGTGGCAGAGGTGACCCCTGTTTAGCCATCCTCACGGACCCAGGCACACAGGTGCAGGAGCCAAAGCACAGAATGGAAAGCTCTACACCAAAGCAGCAGTGCGAGGCAAGCAGAGGGCAGGGGGGAGCACATACGTTAAAACCTCCAGATGCTTAGCAGCCAAAATGTTTACAACCCTGGTGAACAGCAGGGATTGGCAAATTATGGCCCTGTGGGCCAAGCATGGGTTTTTACATTTTTAGATAGTCGACGAAAAAAAAAAAACCAAAGAAAAATAATACTTCGTGACAGGTGAAAATGATATGAAATTCTAATTTTAGTGTCCATACATAAAGTTTTATTGAAACACAGCTGGTTTGTCTACTTACTGGCTATGGCAGCTTTTGCACTGTGAGAGAGAGTTAAATAGTGGCAACAGACTCTATGACCCACAAACCCTAACATATTTATTGTCTGGCCCTTCATGGAAAGATTTTGTTGGCTCCTGGCTAAGCAGGGTTTAAATCCCAGCTATAACACTTAGAGATTGTGTGACCTTGGGCTGGTTCTCTACCCTTTGTAAGCCTCGAGTTTCTCATCTATAAAATGGAGATACCAGTGACACCTGCATCTTGGGATCGTTCAGAGGATTTCCCACCACAGCTGATGTAAAGGAAATGCTTAGCAAAAGGCCTGGTATAGAATGAATGCTTAGTAAAGGTTTGCTGTTGTTATTCCGTTGGTTACCTTCTCAGCGCAAAGGGTTTGGCCCCTGTGATGGAAATTGGTGGTTTTCCAACTCTATGGATCCTCCCAATATGCTACTTTCAAGGCTAGAGAAGCTAAATATTTGCTTTCTCAGTCTGCTTCCCATCCAGGAATGGCCATATGATACCATATGACCAAAAAGACAAAAATGAAGTTTGTTCTGAGTGTTCTGGGAAAGCTTTTGGTTTATTAATAAAAGGAATGGCGTGGTTGAACACTGCCACTTCTCCATCTTCCTGCCTTGACTATAGATGTGATGCCTTGAGCAGGGGCAGCCATTTTGGGCCCATGAAACCAATGCTCAATAGAATTACAGAGACCACTTGCCCTGGCATCATTAAGCTGCTGAGTCAGTGTCATCATCTTCCTACCTTCAACTTTTTGTTGTTTGAGAAACATAAAACCCTATTTGTTGAAACCATTGTNTTTCAAGGCTAGAGAAGCTAAATATTTGCTTTCTCAGTCTGCTTCCCATCCAGGAATGGCCATATGATACCATATGACCAAAAAGACAAAAATGAAGTTTGTTCTGAGTGTTCTGGGAAAGCTTTTGGTTTATTAATAAAAGGAATGGCGTGGTTGAACACTGCCACTTCTCCATCTTCCTGCCTTGACTATAGATGTGATGCCTTGAGCAGGGGCAGCCATTTTGGGCCCATGAAACCAATGCTCAATAGAATTACAGAGACCACTTGCCCTGGCATCATTAAGCTGCTGAGTCAGTGTCATCATCTTCCTACCTTCAACTTTTTGTTGTTTGAGAAACATAAAACCCTATTTGTTGAAACCAAGTCAGGTTTTTTGTTACTTGTAGTGGAAGACATTTCTAATTGTTATGTCCTTTTGGAAGTTGAGTGGAATGCCGGAGAACCATGGGTCA
This sequence comes from Ailuropoda melanoleuca, assembly GCF_002007445.2. Classification (NCBI taxonomy): domain Eukaryota; kingdom Metazoa; phylum Chordata; class Mammalia; order Carnivora; family Ursidae; genus Ailuropoda; species Ailuropoda melanoleuca. Next base: position 192,895,106 of record NC_048218.1, on the reverse strand, counting down.
GAAGGGAGGGCTTCTGAGCAAGGAAATCTGAAGTAACCAATAGATATAGGGATATAAGTGTGTACCTTTTGAGAAGTCTGGTTCAGAGACAAAAAACCCACAGAAGAGAGACAGGAGCTCAGAGCTCTGGTCAAGCTCAGCTTTGGTGAAGAGAAATGGCATTGTAAGTGATAGCAGGGACGGGTTGAGAAGATGGTTGCTTTTCTTCAGTAGAGCTGATAGGAAAGAACAGGGCCCGTGAGCGCTCTTGAAACTGCTAAGAGGACAAGGAAACTATTTAAAATATATACTATTCATTTAAATAAATTTATAAACTTCTAGAAAACACACATATGTTATATTCTTCCTTAGACAAAGTTAGCAGCCTGAAGAAAGTCTATGCGTTGGATCTAAGCAACTCAAGATCAGGACAGCCCCCCCGGGGGCACCTGGAGAAGAGGTATAGGCTGGTGCAGGGAGGGGTAATTCCTCTCTGAGCTGGCCTTGACCCCCTTGGATTTCTAAGAGTGCAAATGGTTTGTGGGAGGAGAGTAAAAAAGAAATGTCCTCGATGGAACAGGAAATAACCATTTCCCAGCAATCTTTGCAAGTTGTTGGTTCACCCTGGGCCAATCTGGGAAGGCTTTGCCAAGGAAGGGAGGTTTTAGCTTAAATTTATGGCTTTTTATCTATTTTCTGTTTGGAGAGGTAATGTGCGTTCATTATAGAACATTCAAATGATACAGAGAAGTATAAAAAGAAGGGAAAATCACTCTGAAATCCCCACCTCCATTCCAGGCAGCCGCAGCATCCACGCCTCCCTCTGGGCATATATACATGTGTAATTAGAAGTGTTGCACAAATGAGGTCCCATTATGCTGAACATGCTTTCTTTGTGTTTTCTCCTCTCTTCCCCTCCCTCCCTCTCTCTTTTGCATTCTGTTTTTTATTTGTTGAATTTTTCTTGTCGGTGACTGTAGGCATGTATCATCCTTTGTATTGTCCATATTGTATTTCTTTGTATGGCTCCTTTGGGAATGGAGTTGGGGAAACTATTTGCATGGTGGGAAGGAGTGATGTGGGAGATCCGTGGCTGGAGTTGAAGCATCAAGATGATGTGGAATGAGTTCTCAATGGGCTTTCAAGTGAAGATGGAGGTTAAGTTGGAGACAACGGGGCAGGGAAGAAAAAGGCGGGGGTAAGTGGTCTGGGAAGAACTGAATAACCACTCCCCCCACCCCCCGCAACCCTCCTTCCCAAGCACAGAGGGAGCGCATGTCATCTTTCCTCCATGAGCCATTTAAGGGACCCACTGGCCGGCTGCTTGCCCAGCTGCACCTTGGCACAGTCTCTCGTTCCTATTCTGTGGGCAGGTGCCCTGATGCTTAGTTACCTGGTTCTACCTGAGGTGGTCAGAAGTGGGGCACATGCTTCACTCCCCTGAAAGTCCCGGGAGGCTGCGTTGCCAACCAGGAAATGAAGTGGATGAATGATCCTGGCTGGAGAACCTGCCAGGTGATTTGCTCCAGGCACACCTCCCCAGGTACATAGGTCCTTTCAGAAAAGAAAATGGTAGCTTAGACACTTATTTTATGGACACGGACCAGAGCAAGGTGTTACAAAATAACTTCTAGATTCTATGCTGATTTGACACCTCAATATTCCACCTGACTGGTCTTTGAATTTGTTTTAATTGTTCTTTCTTACTTGTCCTTCATTCACCCTTTACTCCTTCCTGTAATGGTCATCAAAATGGCAGAAGGTACACTCTGCAAGAGCAGGGGGTTTGGAGTCTGCCTGGCTTTGCATCCTGGCTTCATTGCCTACCAGCTGTGTGACCTTGGAAAAGTTATTTGACTTCTCTGAGCATCCACTCCTTTATCTGTAAAATTAGGATACCAGTGTTACTGTATCACACAGGTGCCTTGAGCATGCTTTTATTTTCCTGGCTCCCATTCATACACAGGGAGTGTACATCCACTTGGTTTCCCACCACCCTCTCCATGGGCATCACTCTCCAGTTGCAGGCACTGTGCAGATCATGCCTGGGCGCTCCGCTGTATAACTGTGTTTTTGCTACTTCTGGTTTCAGGAGCACAGCACAGTGCTTTGGTTTAAATGCCTCCTACAGGCACCATAAGGGGCAGGAGAGAGCACAATGCAGGGATTTGGGTAACTTCAGGACTCCATCCCCAGCTCTGCTTAAATATGTTAATGGGAACCAGAAATAAAATTTCAAAACTGGAAGTAGGAGATGGCAAGCAATAGGGCCAATGAGATTAGGTGTGGGTGGGAGAAGAGAAAGAGACTTCTCCTGAGCACTGGGGTTTCGGGGGGTTGGAGAAGGCACCGTCCTCCAATTCTCCATGTGCCCTGCGAAGGACCACCGGTCCAGTGCCATGCCACGCACCAGTCCAGCTGCAGTCATGAATACCCAGCCTTGCTGGGTTGGGGATTGAGCTGCTTCCTCCTTTAAAAATTAAATGCTGCGGGAAGATCCCTGAGCACCGCAGCTTAGGTCCCAGGACCCCTGGGCTGGCCGAGGCCTTGGGTTCTCTATCTCTCTCTTCCGCTTGCATGTTCCAGTGGCCTGACCCGGAGAGCCAAAGAGACTGTGCACGGACATTGAGAAAGAACAGGCAGAGAGTCAAAGCTGGCTGACTAGCTGATCCTCTGCCACTCAGCACCCAGATTTTAACCCAGTGTGGCTTCTTGCTGCCCCAGGAGGCTCCTTTTGCCCTTAGCTGCCTCCTTTCATTGGCTCCCTCTCTCCTATCCTTAGAAGGAAAAAGGAAAAGCTTCACTTGAAAAAAGGCTCCAGTGAATGAGAAGTTTTTGTTTATTTTTTTAAAGATTTTATTTATTTACTTATTAGAGCGAGAGACAGTGTGAGTTGGGGGAGGAGCAGGGGGTGGAGAGAATCTCAAGCAGACTCCACGCTGAGCTAGGAGCCCGACATGGGGCTTGACATGGAGCTCGACATGGGGCTCGACATGGGGCTCGACATGAGGCTCCATCTCACGACCCTGAGATCATGACCTAAGCTGAAACCAAGGCTCAACAACTGAGCCACCCAGGCACCCCTGAATGAGAGTTTTAAAGGACAGATTCAGCTCCTGTAAACTTTGAGAAGGAAGAAGAACTCCATCAAATTCAGAGGCTGAGAAAAACTCCCCAGGCCCCCCATTTCACAGTCAAGCCCTCAGCTCATGCTTTGCTACGTGGTTTGGGGGAAGGGGAGCATGGGGATACCCCTCTTTTCCCCCTTGCTCCCCATTCTCCATGTCACCCACAGCCAGATCTCTGGGCTTGAGAGCTGGGCAGTCTGAAGTCGCAGGTGAGCTCTTGGAAGGATCTGGCAAAAGAGAGCACAAGAAATGCTTCTGGGGAGAGTCAGACTCCTCTCCTACGATTTCGTGAGCCACGAGGCACGAGAAACACATTCAGCCAATTTCTACCCCGAGAATGCCACTCAGGTATCACGAGTGCTGCAAAGATCCAGCACATTTCCGAGAGAGGGGCCTGAGTCCGGTGAACAGGGCTGAGCCACTTTTTCCCCAGTTGACAGGAACTACTATCTGGAGTTGGAACAGCCTGGCCAGTCACCACCACCAGTAGGGTCTTGTCTTAAACAACTAACTTAATCCATTTCAGAATAGAAAAGAAGCATGAAACACACTTTATATCCCTCTAAATTCTTGTCCCTGATTTGTCAGTAATTGTATACCTTCTCATATAGTTGTAGACACTGTGTACACAGTATTTTATGATGCTTTCCCACTTAACATGATTTAGAATACATGTTTTCCACGTATCGACTTCGTTTCAGTACTGCCGTTTAGGTGGCTGGATGACATCCCCTTCGACTGATACCGGTTCATTTGTTTAACCAAGCTATTCCCCCTGTTGGTGGACATTTGGGTTGTTTCCAGTTTTCCACCGTTGTAAGTAGCAAGGCAGCAACGTCTTAAGTTGGAACAATGAGGATAAAGAGCTGAAATGTTGCTGACTTTATTTTCACTGGTGACCGAATTTAGAGAGAGCCTCAATGTTGCTCCTCTCCAATGCAGGAGTAATTAAACAGCTGCCTTGAAGGGTGGCTGGATGATTTATAGGCAGCGAGATGCGTTCAGTGGGTTTGTCAGTATCCTGCAGCATTAAGGATACGCTTGTTAATTATCTGTGGTTAATATGATAATTTAGGAAAAACAACACCTATTAAGAGTTCTTCATTAGGCAAAGGGCTTCTCATTTTTGAACAAACAAAGCCTCCAAAATTAACGATCTTCACCTCTGATCTGTCACTGGGCAGGGACAGCAAAGAGTCCCACTTCCTTTTAACGTTCCCCCCAGTGTCCTTGGTAAAAAGAGGCTCCCTCTTGGAAAATCCTTCTAGGCCCCGCCCCTGCCTTTATGGTTGGTTGCCTCTTTTTAGAGCCACCAAATTAACCGTCAGGGGACCAATTCCTGTTTTCCTGGTGTCTCAGTAAACTTTTGCGCTATCAGCTCAACTGAGAAACTTTTGCCTGTTGATTCCCTGGCACTTAAATGGAGCAAGAAGTCATATCCTGATTGGTAGATGAGCAAACTGAGATCCAGGGATGGTGGGGGGCTTGCCTGGGGTCCCAGAGCCAGGGAGGAGATGGGCAGAGGGAACTGGGGGTGCCTGCCTTCCCGCCTAAGCCCTACCCCAACCTCTGTCCTTTCCCTGCCGTATGCCCTCACTCCAGCGGATTCATCAGATCAGAACCAAGAGCTCTAAGGATCTTCTGATTCGTAGGGCAGCATCAAACTTGTTTCAGCCCCCGAGAGGGAGGGAGTGGGCAGAGAAAAAGGGCATCACATAATGTGATGCCGGAGACAATATCTGGAAGACCAGAGGAGAAATAACCCGTCGGCGCATAACCTCATCTTTATACTTCAATAAGTATTGAATGTAAGTCATGGGCTGTATTCAATCACTGCTCCCTAGTGTTACCCCGTCACCCTCCGCTGCCCCATCTTCATATTTCATTTTGGCCTGGACAGTGCAAACTCCATCGTAGCTATCAAGAATAATTTTTATATATGGGGCCTCTGCTGAGCCAGCATCTTGCTGCATGCATTCCCCATTATCCTGTTTGGTGGTGGTGGGCGCAGGGTCAGGAGTCATGGGGTAAATGGGGAGAAAACTTTTCTGAGCAAGAGGTCCCTGTGCAGATCAGCTGGTCTAACATAGAGGCTCCCTGCCTCTTTCCTCTAGGGCAACACCAGCCCTCCTTTTAGGGAAACACCAAGACATCCCCCACTGCGCTCCTCTGGAAGAGTTAGGAGGGAAGGGGCGTGCCGCTCATGTCTATGTTTGGGGTTTTCAATCACTGTCACATTCACTCTTCAGAATACATCCAAGAGGCTTGTGTTCCGATACCCATCTAATCAAAGGAGAAGGTGATGCTGGAAGAAGTTCAGTCCTTGGTCAAGGTCGCCCCAGGATTCAGTTGCAGAGTGGTGGACTTACACTCAGATGCTGTATTCTTGAGGTGCTCTTCCCTACCCCACCCCCTTGCTGACTCTGCCGCTGCCTGGGCTCTCTAGTGGGGGGTGGGCAGGACAGCTCGGTGTCACGGCAGAAGCCACAGGGCAGAGGCAACTCAGGGGACCCCTGCGGGCAGCAGCACCCCACCAGCACTCAGGGGCCATGCCCGTGGGGCGTCAGGGACAATGCTGGACAAACAGGGTACCTCCCTCTGTGTCTGAGTGCCCACTCAGCTGCCTGGGGAGGGCCCAGGGGAAGTCAGAAGAGAGATGCATTGGTCCTGGGTCTCAAGTCCCCATTGCTATTTTGCTAAATATGTGGCCCCAGGCAACTACTTAACTTCTTTCAGAGCCTGCTTCCTCTTGGCAGGACCGAGGTGATGAACGCGTTTGGGCTACCTTGTCTGGGTGGTTGGGAAAATCAAGTCAGATGAGCTGCAAAGTGACTTGGAAACAGAAGCATCATTATTATTACAATCAAATAATGTGGGTGCTGGGACAAATGATTAAACGCTGTCTCACGCTTCCTTTTTCTTCCTGACAAGTTAGCCTTCTGCGATTTCTGTAAGTAACACTCTTGCCGGGGTTTTCCAAAGCACAGCCCAGAGACTAGCCCTGTCGGAGCCTGCGGGAAGAGTTTGCCAGAAATGCAGATCGCTGAGCTGGAACCTGGGGCGCCCGGAGCCCGGAGCCCAGGCTTCTGCTTCTCCCACTTGCTCCCTGGATGGGATGATTCTCACGCTCAGGCTTTTGCAGTTCCTTAGACCCCCTTGTAGAGTCTTGTTTCTCTTCCTGGGACTTGGGGAAGCTAAGCAGGGAGGGAGTATGTGGGTGTTTGGGTTCATCTGTCCGGTTTATGCAGATGGCCAGCCAGGGTCGAAAACTTTGGTCAGGCCGGGCTCCCCGTTCTATAGAGTGACAATCCCCTGACCTCTGGCTTGTCCCTCAGTCTGACAAATCAAAAATATCAGCCCCAGCTTGGCTCTCCCTTTTAAAAGTCAGCTAAGCCTCTTTCTGGGGGATGGAGTGCTGATTTGGGAAATGCTGTGTGATGTCACCCAGTCCCTTGAGCTCACTGCCTTGTGGCCTCACCCACCCCCATCAGGAAACGGACATGATCTTTCTCCTTGAGTGGAGGGAGGCCCGGCTGGTTTTGTCTGTCAGGCCTCCAGGGCTGTCACGCCAGTTTTCATCATGTTCGTACCTTTCTCCTAAAAGCTGTGGAGCTCGAGGGAGCCCCGTCTTGGGTCAGAAGCCCCTCTGCCAGAATGCAGGGCTGGAGGAGACTTGCCATGTTCTGAATAGTGTCCGCCCCAAAGTGGACACCTGCACTCCCCTTTTGCTACCTCCTGCTTCCTTCAAGTAGGATTCCACCTAACGGAGGGCCTCCCCTCAGAGTGGGGCAGTGAGGGTGCAGAGGAGGGCAGGACGGGCAAGGCTGGAGGTTTGCATTACTAAAGAATCACCGGGACCTCGTTCCCAGGCAGTCTGGACCCTCAGGCTGCATGGCGTGTGTATATATATACACATGTATACTTCTGCACGGGAATGGAACACAGGGAAGCACTAGTTTTGCACTGGGTTCATAATGTAGCACTTGAACACAAGGAGGCAAGAATGATGTCACTGTGACCACAAAAGGCCCAGCAGGGGGTGAAGAAGGGCAGACACTGCCCCATCCTGGCTACTGGAGAAGAGACTGGCTCTGCCACCCACCTAAGGTTAAGCCCTTAGTGTCCAGGCGCCCCATGCCTTCCAGAAAGCCCTCCCCCTGGCAGAGCCTCTGCTGTGCCAGGCAAATGCAGGGCACCATGCCCACTGCCACCCAGCCAAGCTTTCCTCCCCTCCATCTGCAAGCCACGGGCCTGTTTCAAGGCTGCCCTGCAAAGTGCGGCCAGAGGAGGGTTGATTTCATACTTCACTCATTTCATCTTCCTCCCTGGTTTTGTGTCGCATTCGTCACTCACAGTTCTCTCTTTTCACCCCTGACTGATCAGGCCCTCTCTTCTAATTCTAAAATCTATTTTTTCCTCTCCCCACCCCCCAATCTGCCACCAAACTGCATCAGCGTTATTGTCTCTTTCTATATTGCTTTTGCAATTCAGCCTTTTCTTCCTGTCAGTGCCTCTCAGACCCGGTGTGTGGGCTCAGGTAGTGGGGATTGCCCCTGCCATGTCTGCCTCGAAGGGGCTGTGTGGCCTGGCCTGGACCCTTGGTTTCTTTAGTCTTGGGTTCGTCATATGTAATATTAGATGACCTGGTCATCTATAAACTCCCCTGTTGTTTTAATATTGGTCAATTCTGTGGTTCAGGGGGCCAGGCTGATGGCATATATTCACTCTAATACCTAGGAAGGTATTCAACTCATAACTACCTACACAGAGAGTCTCTGTGTCTAATTTTGTATGCCATGGTGACTCCCCTAGGCATCTAACCACCACCTGGTTAATGTGGGCTTAGGAGGTATAAAATATTGGTCTAAACCTAAGAGAAGACCAAGACAGCCATGACCAAAGACCCCAATGCTAAGGGTGCTAAATGCTGCTTTGATTTTGGATCCAAGTGTGTGCTCCCCTCCCCTTTAGGGCACCCTTGAATCTCAGAAGTAGAGCAACTTGCCCAAGCTGGTTGAGCTTGTTCATTATGGAGTGGGAACTGGAACGCAGGCTTCAGATCTGATAGAACGTGGGTGACGCAAAGCTTGGCGCTATGGTATCAGCAGGCTGGACACATTCTGGGTTCTTGCTGGCCAGTTTGATGATTCTGAGCAAATCTGAAAAAGGTGTCCCATTTGAGTGGATGTTGCCCTAGCTATTGTTCACGGCTTGGCAAGTCTACATGATGGTCCTGTCCAGGATGTCTGCCCAGATCCAGGTCCATCTGCCATCTAGTCACTGCCTGAGACAGTGGAGTTCTTTTCATTCCCCGAGGCCCAGTAGACCTGGGCTTGCTGTTACCCATGGCACCGCCAGATGGCTTTATGTATCACGGGACGTCTCCCCTCCATGAAGACTTCCACTTGCCCTTTGCTAGACCTCAGCCTTTTAGATTCCTTTTTGGAAATTGGTGAGGTATAAACAAAACCCTTTGTAAAACGTATTCTCAATTCCACCAGTGCTCACGTGCAAAACCTATACCAGCCCTTAGCTAGTTGACACATGACTCAAGAGTTTGCCGGCTTGTTTGTCCCTTGAGTCTTGACTTTCCTATTAGCCACAAAGGACAGTATTTCCACTTAAAAAAACCAAATTCTCAAACAGCCCACAGCTCAATTTCTTACTGTATTTAACAAATACTGTTGAATTTGGTTGAATTCAAGACGACCATCCTCAGAGGAAAGGAAGAAGGGTGGCCTAGACTTAGGTGGGCCTAACTAAAACATCCAAGACCCTGCCATTGCCAGGAGAAGCAGATGTCCTCCTTCTCTCTATTGGCCCCTTTCTCTCCCCCTCCTCCCCTGCCCTGGCTCCAACAAAGGTTCCGAATGTCTTCTGGGGAAAGTCCTTGGTCTTACTGTCAGTGAAAGTGGATAATGTGTTAAAAATTGACTTCTCCAATGTCTGGCTGACTGCTTTCAGTATTGAAGACATTTTCCTGACAGAAAAGAAGGGAGGTAAACAATGGGGTGGTTTCTTCCTGAAAGTGGCTCTGACAGAGCTTGGAAACCACTGGGACTTGCTTTCCTTCTTTGTCCTTTATCTCTACAAACCACTTCAGAGTGCCGTTGGGGGGGAGAAGGGGATGAGCGGATGGCCTCCAGGGCTGGTAGAGAAAGGTGGGGTGGATGGGGGTGTCTCTGTGTGAGTCACGACTGGACCCTTCCTTTTCACCTTTGCTCTGGGGACTTGGGGCTCCCTGGTCCCAGGTGGCTCACAGGCTAGCTCTAGTGTTTCTCCACTCTGTGGCAGCTTGGAATCCCGGGGAGACAGTGGTGTGCTGAAGCCACTTGCTACACTATTGGTTGCTTGAAATAGGCCACAGTGATGGTTTTGACACCATGGACATTGGCAGATGCCACACGTGAGGACTCTTCTGTTTTGAGAGCTGGTTTACTGGCACGCCACTGCAGGGAGAAAGGAAGATCATTGCATGTCCAGACTGCACACCCAGACCAATTCAACTGTAGTCTTTGTGAATGGCGCTGAGACGTGGAACTTTCTAAGGCTTCCCAGGTGATTCCAATGTGCAGCCAAAGTCAGAACCACTTTTCCAATCTAATACTCTCATTTTACACAGGCCTTTGGATCAAAGAGGTAGCAGCTCCCCACTCAATCCCAACAGCTTCCAGGAGTCAGTAGCAATTCCTGGACTTTAGAAAAAACCACTCTTCTGTGGCAAGAGAAAGGACCTCCAGGTGGTAGAGACTCACTTCTGTGTCACCTGTCTTCTCTTTTGCTGTCCTCCCTCCTTTCACATTTCCATTTCTGTCCCTTCTTGCCAGGGACTGAGATGTGCCCCTTAGGAACTGACAGCTGGGATGGTCCTCAGAGTCAGGTGTCTCTGAGGACACAAGGCCCCTGGAACAAGTAGGAGATGGTAGAGGCAGTCTGTGATTGTTTCCGCACATGACAGCGGAGCTGTCACTGGAGAAAGACTGGATCTTCGCTGCAGAGGATCTAAATGTCATTTCCATTCTGCAAAGTCAGAAAAACCACTGGCCTGGGATTCCTCAAGGTTAGGCCTGGGGCCTCGCTCGTCCCTCTGTCACTGGGCAGCCCCCCCGCCCCAGAGGTTGGCTGGAAAAGTCATGGAATGAGTAATAAAAATAGTTTACGAAGTGCTTTCACATGCATGATCTCATTTGGGTTGATGACCCTGGGCTCTTGAATGGAGAGGGAAGTGGGAGACTTGGGAATTCAAATTGCAGCTCCATTGTCTTGGGAAACCCTTTCCGGCAAATAGGAGCCAGCAAATCCCCACCTTGCCATCCCTCCTTCTCAGGCCAGGAGCATTTAGAACTAATTGAATCACTAGATTAGCTAATGCAGCCTCCATTAAGGCAGCAAGATCCCAGAGGAGAGGCCACTGAAGAGAAGCTGAAAGATCCACACCCAGCCCGGCCACACACCCAGCCCAGCCACACTCCCAGCCCCCAACACCACTGCCTCAGTCTCAGTAGTCTGAAGAGAGCCTCGTGGACCCCATGGCTGACCCCTTTGGACTTCCTGTGGTGCTAGGATTTGAGGACAAGAAGGATTTATACCCTCCATTGCTGCCAGTTCTTTGCCCTAAGGAGCAGAAAGTTTATAATAGCTGATGTGTTATTTCATTGCTAGATTTCGTTTCAGGGTAAGCTCTTCTGATTGGGGGGAAATCGAATCCCAAGGTAACTAGCTGACCTCCCAAAGGTCATGAGATGGGTTGCTGGAAGGTCAGGGACAAAAACTCAGGTCTTCTGAGTTTCTTTCCATCTGGCCCAGCAACCTGTTCTGGTACAAGGTGGGACAGTGGTAGGATTGCTCATTCATTCTGTTTATTGGGTGTCTACCAGTCCCCAAGTTAACAGCTCATGGCGGTGACAATAGTACATAAGGCCATCGCAGTCCCTGAACTCAAGGGTTTACAGCCTGATGACTGGAACAAGGGCGCTCAATTTAAATGTGTGGAATTCACAAAGGGCAGCTGGCTGACTTGAACAAATAGTTCCCTTCTCAGCACTCCACGTGAATGGAAACCCCCCCAAATGGGATGACGATGAAATGTTGTCTATTGCTGTGCGTGAAGGCTAAGAATTTGCCCATTTGTTCCAGAGCCCTTTCGTGGCATCTCATCCACACCTGCGGCCTGTCACTACAGTAAGGGGCCCCTGGCTCTTCTCCCAGCCCCTCCTCCACCCCAGTGCACCTGTGTGCCCAGTTGCTTGGTCTGGCTTTTCAAGCTTCTCTTCCTTGTACTCACCTTTCCTGTCTCCTCTACCTGGCTCTCCTGCACTGCTAGGTTTCGGGAAGAGTCAAGCTTGCTGGCAGGAATGGGGTTTTCCCCACTTCCTAGGGGTCCTGGTGCTCACTGTCTGGGTTTCAGTTAACGATGAATTCCTCTGAAGAGGAATTGATTGATTTCTTTTTCTTTTTCTTTTTTCTTTTTCTTTCTTTCTTTCTCTCTCTCTCATTCTCTCTCTTTTTCTCTCTCTTTCATTTACTTATTTTAATCTTTATTTCTTTTAAAAAGAATAATGCTTTTGCCTCTTTCCACAGTAATATTTCACTATGGAAAAAATTAGAAAACATGGTAAAACACACACAAAATAGAGATATTATCTACCACTGTCAAAGAATGCTCTTAACTTTTGGTGAATTTCTCTCCAACCTTCTCAACACACACACACACACACACACACACACACACACAAGTATTTGTTAATATATATTTATACACATAAATCTGTGTATGTGTTTGTATATATGTTGTGTATATTAACAAAAGCAAAACAAAAATGAGGTCAAATGTTAAGGGGTTTTGCTTTCACAGAGAAGGGTTCAAGGTTGAACTGAGACAAGCACTGCCCATTGGGTGTTCTCTGTGGTCGAGGCGCCTCTTCCTGAGCCCACTGATATTCCAGCTCCCAGGCCTAAGCTCTGTCCCGGCCAGCTCAGTGAAGGCTGGCTGTGGTTGCATCCCCAAGGACCACTGTCCTTGTGGGCAGGCAGGATGGGTGACCCGTCTAGCCCAAGTCAGGCAGACATAGCCTGGCTCCTCACCTGTAAAATGGGGCATTAATTGTGACCGCTTCAGAGGATTTGTGTTTATAGCTGAAAATAGTGCCTGAGACAAGGAGTGGGGTACCTCTAGTTTCTTTGGGAGGTGATCCCAGGAATCAGGAGGAGGCAGCAGAGAGAAGGAGGGCCACAGGGTTGGTTCTTTGCAGCTGGGGCCTCCCGAGTAGTTTAGTGAATGCCCAGGATTGGGAGACTGGGGCCTTTCCCACCAGCTCCTGTCCCACTGTTGGAGAGTTGCTTGCAGATCAAGCCCTGTGCGTGCTGATGGGACGCTATCAGTTGGGGGTGGGTCTGAGCTCACGCTGAACCCTCCACTGCAGCTGCTGCTGCACTCAGAGGTGGGCCGTGCGTGTGCCACAGGGCACTCCTGACACAGGGCACTCCCATTCATCCCTCTACGGCTACCCTGGCCTCGGGTGAGAAGCCTAGCACGAGGGGAGGAGAGAAGAGAAGCCGGCTCTGAGAGATACATGACAAAGCCCCAGGAGAAAGATTGCAAGGCAGTGATTTTCTGAGGGCACTGACTAGGAGAAGAGAGAAAAGAGCCAGGTGGGGAGGAAAAGGAGAAAGTCTTCACAGGCCATTCAGCCTCCTGAACTAAAATCAGACTGCTCTGGAAAGAAGAGCTCTCCTCTTTCCTCCCCTGGCCTGCCCTCACCTGCCGCTCCTCTCCAGCCTCTTCCAAGGAGAAGGCTCACATCCAACCTGACGTGTGGGCCACAGGCGGAGAAGAGGCCCTGGCTCTGGCCCGTGCTTGACTCTTCTGGATCTCAGGCAGCATGTCTGTCCACAGAAAGGAGGCATCCTTGGCATTCCATGGCTTATTGTTTGGTTCAAAGGCATTATTAGTCTCAGAACTACTCCAGACCTCAGTTTGCTCAGTTGTAAAATGGGCACACATTCAGAACAATGTCACAGCCTGCTAGCACTGGTGCGGTTGAGTCTGCGCATGCCCTCAGAGCCCAAGGCGAATACCCCTTCCTGCATCTGCATTTGGTGACCTCTTGAAATTGGCACAGTGGGAGTATTCAAACCAGGTAAATGCTGCAAACCAGGGCTTTTATTTGGAGGGCCAGAGGTTCAGGATTCACCAGCACATACATCACCGTACTCTGGGAACTCTATCAGTCTGTCAAGGAGACTGGCAGCACTTGACCTTCCCATTCACTGTCCAACAGCCCCCAAGGAAGGAAACGGGTAAAGGGTTGCCCTCTGTGTTAAGGGCCAGAGATTGGGGCATCAGGAAAGGGAGTCGAGGAAGCTGGTGCCCACTCTTGCGCGTTTACAGCGACTCCTGCTGTATCTCGAGCCCCACACTCTCTCAGCCACCACCGCCTCCGTGCCCATCCCAGGCAGCCGCTCCTGAGCCTTGGCTTTGCGTCGGCAAGACGGGGTAATGACGTCCTCAGTTGTTAGCCTGACCGTTGTTAGCTCAACATAAAAACCAGGTACCGTAGGCGAGCCTGTTGTGGATGGTGACGTGCGTTCACGGGCGTGGGGTGAGGAGTATCCTGGCCCAGGGCAGTGCTGCGTCCATCAGAAAGAGGCACCGCGGTGAAATCTCACTGGGTGGGGCCCCTCGGACACTCTGGCGGTTCTGTCTGTTCTCTCTGCCCTTTAAATGTTTGATTCCCAAACACTTAGCTGCCTTGTACAGACACAGGCTGAAATGCCCCTTGGTCCTTCCCCCGTCCCTGCAGCCCCCCACCCGCGCCAGGAGCCTGCCTGCTACCAAATTGCCATGCCAGCAATTTCCTCAGCCGCTTAAAAGGCCATCAAGACAGCATCAAACTGCCTGTACATGCTAAACCCAAATGCTTATGGAGCAGAGCCCAGAGTGGGATGCTAAATTGGATTCTATCAAATCAACATCAGCTGCGTGCAAGCCGCTGCTAATGAAAGGCTCCTAATGATGGCGTTCATCACTGTAAGGAGATGACTAAGCCGGGCAGGGATGGCTGCTGGCCCGGGCTGGTGGGGGGAGGCACAGGGGAGAGGCCATGGGGTGGGACTGCCTCTGGGTGGGTGCTGGCTGGAGGGAGGAGGTAAGAAGCCAGGTTCTCCCTTCCTGGAATGGAGATGGACATAGGAAAGGCATTCATTTTGTGTGTCTGTTGTACACACAAAACCCCAGAAACACACTGAGATCGTGAAGGTAGGTCCAGCACAGAAATGGATATAAATTCTAAGTTGTGATCTGGAAACTACTTTCCCATCACTCCCTGCCTGAATACCTTCCTGAGCTCCTCAAGCCCGGTGGTGATTACTTAAAGAAGAGAGGAGGGGAGGAGAGCCTGTCCAGGGAGTTGGGGCCTGTGGTTTTCTCTTCACGCCTCCACCTTCACCGCAGGTCACACGAGCAGCTTCCTCCGTCTCCTTCTTGGCATGAGCACTAGCTCCCTAGTGCCGCTCCAACAAATGACCACGCGCTTAGTGGCTCACGAGGACACCGGCGTGTTGCCTCATGTTTTTTAAGTGACTAGCCTGACGTGGGTCTTGCCAGGCTGAGATCCTGGTGTAGGCAGGGCTGCAGGGACGGGGGAAGATCTGCTTCCTTGCTTTCTCCTGCTTCTAGAGGCAGCCTTCCTGCATGGCTTGCTCCTGGCTCCTCCTCTGTCCTCCAAGTCCATGTTGTCGCATCTCTCGGACCACAGCCAGGAAAGGTTCTCCACCTTTAAGGACTCGATGGTTAACTCAGGTCCACACGAGTGATCTAGGCTCATCTCCCTATCTCGAGGGCCTTAACCTGAATCACATTTGCAAAGTCCCTTTTGCCATTCATAGGCTCTGGTGGTCAGCACATGGGCACCACTGGGAGCATAAATTGGAGCCTTGTTCCTCAATTTCCTTTCATGTAGCCAAAATGCCTGGTGACCAGGTGGAGCCAGAAGCGATCTACATGGACAGCCTCAGGTGCCATGGCTATGAGCAGACGACACTGTAGACCCCCGTGTGCGAGCATCCCTGCCAAGGTCTGTACCAGATGGGATGGGAGAGAGGCCCGTTCCATGGGGACTGCCTTGAGTCTCGTCCTCAGCATAGTAAGCCAGTGATAGCGTTGCCCATCTGTGGAGTACTCAGTGCTTTTCAAAATGCTTTCAAAGTCGTGTTGAAACTGTATTGTGTGCAGCTTGTTGGACTAGTGGAAATTAGACCCATGTTGCAGAGTGAGAGTTGAGTCAGCCCAAACTCCCAGTATGCTTCTCTGCTTTCTGTGCTTCTGGCCTGCTACCCCAAGACAGGTTTCGGTTGCTCCCTTCTAGAGAAGGTTCATGTACCCCAGTCCCACTGTCTTGCTGGGTCCTGCAGACTCTTACCCACATGTACATATAGGCCACTGGGTAGCTGAGTTTCTGAGGGCTTGTGTTGTGACTGGCCTGGGAGCAGAATGTGGGATCTCAGGCTCAGCTTCACCATCCCTCACCAGATGACTCTTGATGAATACTCAAAGGATAGCCTCCTGCACATGGCAGAGTGTGAGCAGGCCCAGCCTTGCCACTGAGAGCCTTCGTGGTTGGGTCACACTGGCCTAGACTGAGGCTGGTAATTATGGAGGTGTCCATGATCACAGGGAAGAAAAGTGTTACTCTGGGCATCTCCAGCCAGGAAGCAGCTCCTCTGGTCTCACATCTGCATGATCTTTTCACAGGTACACCTGTATTTTAGTTTGCAAGTATTTATGAGCACCCATGACCTGCTCACATGCTGGGCACTCTGCCTGCCTGTATCCTGCTCTCTAGCCATCTTGTCCCCCAGACTTACCCTCTGTCCTCACTTCTGCCCAGAGGCTGCAGCTCCTGATAACTACGTGGTCCCAAGTAGCTGTAGGGTGGAGTGGAGAGGAAATTGGCTCCGGAGTCTGGCTGAAGTGGTCTTGGGCAAGTTACTTTATGCGTTTAAGTCCTAATTTTTTCATCTGTAAAATGGGGCAATAATAATTGCAACTCTTTACTGAGTGCCTGTTATATATCATGAACTGGTTTAACTGAAGTCGTATGTTGCTTTCAGGTGTGGCTCATTTAATTCTCACAGTGTCATTGTCATGGTCAATTTTACGAGTCAACTTGGCTAGGCTATGGTGCCCAGTTGTTTGGTTGAACACCAGTCTAGTTGTTGTTGTGAAGGTATTTTTAGATTAATATTTCAATTAGTAGACTTTGAGAAAAGCAGATTACCCTCCATAATATGGGGGTGGGGAGCCTCCAGTCAGTTGAAGGCTTAACCTTAGAAGAAAGACTGAGTTCCCAGAAGAGGAAGGTATTCTGCCTCTAGACTGCCCTTGGACTCAAGTCTGTGACATGAGCTCCTGCTACAATTTCCAGTCTGCCTGTCTACGCAGCAGATTTCAGATTTGCCCATCCCCCTAGTCACATGAGCAATTCCTTAAAGTATCTCTGTCTACATATTTATGCATCTATGTCTCTCTCTCCATCTATATCTGAGAATCTTGACTAATACGGACATAATGAGGCAGGAAATATTGTCAGGTCTATGACAGACGAGTAAGTAGGTCAGACTGTTTGCCACCTGTAATGTGCACCTGTGACATTTCCTAGCCTCCTGTACATTGAAATTGGTCATGTGACTCATTCTGGCCAATAGGATGTGGGCAGAGGATTGTATGTCAGAACTGTGACGGCTTTGGGATTCCCCACCCTGTCTTTGCACTTTGGCTGAATGGAGAAGACTCGGGAGACGTCTGAAGGAGAACCACTAGATATCAGGAGCCTGGGTTCCCACACCGTCCTGCAGAAGGCCGCCCGTGGGATTGGCTGTGACATGGGCAAGAAGTGAACCTTTCTGGTGTTAAACCACTGAAATTTTGGAGGTATTCACTGTAGCAGGTGGTCTATTCTGACGAATCCACTGTCCAGTGTCGCCTGACCAGCAGTGGCAAAGTCGGTACTCAAACCCGGGCAGCTCAGCTTGCTTAACCACTGCCTGGCCGTGCACAGAAGGTACCCGTGGCCTTGTGAGGGCAAAATGAGATGGCACGCAGTCGGCTCAGCGCTTGGAAGGCCTGAATACGATAGTTGTAAATAGAACAGGGAGGTTTCTTTGAGCTAGAGATTTGACAGTGCCTCTTGTAGTGTCGTTGGGAACAAAATGGAGTAATGTGGTAAATGGTTTCTTTACTGGTTGAACAATTGTCCACAAGATGTGTCAACTAATGAACTGACACTAGCTGGGAAGTTCCCAAGTGCTGAGTCATGGTAGACTTGTCCACTTCCCTAAAGAACCATACAACGTGTCTGTCTTCTCTGACATTTCATCCTCAGATACATGAAGACATAGGAGGCATGCTTAACACATTGATAGATGGAGCAAAGCTAGATGGGAGAGCTAATATGTTAGATGACAGAGTGAAGTTTCAAAAAAAAAGTCTGGGCAGGCCAGCACAATGGACTGAATCTAACAAGATAAAAAAAGGTAGGAGGGATAAATCAAAGGCTGCCTTTCGTTCAGAAGCGAACTGGAGGAAGACAGGATGAAGGCGGCTTGACAAAATAGTGGCTCATGTGTGAACATCTTGGAGTTTGCATTGTCTGTTAGCCTGGTATGAGTCAAGGGAATGACACAGACTCTTTAAAAATGGAGAACATGTTAGGCTGCTCTACCAGAAGCGTCATGCCCAGACTTCAGTCATACACTCATCAGCATATATCGAGTGCTTACTGTGTGCCGGGCGTTGTGCTGGGTGCTGGTGATAGGGCGGTGAGTGAGACAGACAGACCCTGCCCTCATGCAGCTGTCCTTTAGGGATGCAGTTATCCTGAGCTCTCTGCTAATTGGCGTTGACACCTTCCTTCACTTCCTATGTGCGAACAGATGGTAAAGGGCTTAGAAACCATGTCCTGGGAGGAATGGTCCAAGGAACTAGGCATGATGAGATTTAGGGAAGCTTAAGAAATATGAAGGCTCATCCGTGTGAATGAATGCTACACATTTCGGAAGGAGAGAGAGGACCAATGTCTAAGAAAAGATGTTTGATGTTTGTTGAGCTCTGGGCAAGTCACTGTACACTCCTCCTTTCATTTCATCTTCCCCTTACCTCTGTAAGGTAAACAGTGTCTCCCCATCTCACAGATGCATAAACAAAGGCCCAGAGAGGTTAGTGTGACTTGGATGGGCTCCTAATGCTAGCAAGTGGCTAAGATAGGATCTGAATCTCATCTGTCTGAATTCAAAACCTTGTGTTCTTTCCCGTTCAGCACCCTGATGCAGATTTCACTTTAATTTACGGAAGAAGTTTCCCCCAACGGCAGCTGTAGACAGGTGGGCCACCATGTGCGTCCTTCACTGGGAGTGTTTTAGCAGAAGCTAGCTGACAGCTTCCTGGAATAACCCACAGGGGGCTTCTCCATCTATGCGTGGGAGGTGGAGGGTACCAGGGGAGGCAGGCTGGGGTGGCTCAGCCCCTGTGCCTTCATCTCTGGCCTCATCTGCTATGTTCTAGCCATGCTGTACCCTGAGATCTCCTCAAACAGGCCACCTTCTTTCCCAGCCTGGGGCCTTTTCACACATCAATTTTCCATGATTAACTTCTGCCCATCTTTCTAGTTTGAACTGAAACCTCACTTTCTGCAGGAAACTGCCACTGATGCTTGACACTGGTTGAAGTGCCCCTACTGGAGTCTCTAGTGGTGACTGGTTTGATGTCCATCTTCTTTGATATACTGGAAGCTCTGTGAGGATAGGGACAGGGACAAGGGCAGAATGTGTCTTGTGTTCTACCCTCTTTCCTCACTACCTAACACACAGTAGGTACCCTGTAATAGCTTGGAGATTCATGACATCTTCTAGGATCTGGTGGTTATTTTGAAGCCATGGGAACAGCCAACATCTGTTGGGTTTTCCAGGTTGCTTCTGTCTAGGCGCGAAGCTGGGCCTGGCCTGGGCTGGGTGCATTCAGTGTACGCTGTGCTATGGGAATGGGGCAGCTAGGAGCAGCGTTCTGGCCCCAGCCCCATGGTCTCCCCCATGGTGAGGGGATGGACGAGGACCTGGGCCTGGCTGGGAAGAGGTAGTAAGCTGCCCAGGGATCTCAGAGAGTATCTGGGCCCCTTTGTAGTTCTGGGCTGCCCAGCGCATTTCCCTTATCTCACAGTGTCTCCAAGGGCCCTGCCCCTCTGGACGAGGGGGCTGCAGCTCATTTCTCTGTGTGTCCCTGGCTTGATTTTCTGACCAGCAGACAGCAGGGAGAGAAGGGGGTTAACCATGGGACTGAGATGCGGGGGAAGGGAGAGTGATGTCAGCCAGGCTGCCCAGCAGAGACAAAAGCCTCTAATTGCTCTTTTCCTTCTTGTCAGAGGCTGACTCCATAGTTACTGTAATAAAGGCTTGTGGATGGGGAGGAGGCCGACTAATAAGGGAGCCATTGTCCAGTGATGAGGAGAAGTGGGAGATGAGGGACAGTCCAGGGGCCGGGAGAGAGCCCATTGGGTCACCTGGCCTGGGCTGCTGGGGAGCGGTCAGCAGGGCCCTTGTGGCCAAGTTGTATGAGAGATGCCTTGAGCAAGGGAGCATCTGTTCCTCCCCCCCCCGCCCCCAGGTGACAAACTTGCAGGCCCTCACCGGGAGGCTGCACTGGGGAACGAAACTGGGCCTTGAGGGTTTTGTTAATAAGCAGGGATGACTTCTTCAGGGGACAGATTTTGAGAAGCCATTTGGTTTGTAGGGGATTGTCCTGGATGCTGGGTCACTGTCTTCTCTTGTGAACGTGTCATAATTGCTTTCAACTGAGCAATTCTCCTTCCTGAAACTGCTTTAGAATCAGACACTCCCAAGAGCAGGAAGACGGTTTGTTCCTCTGTCCAGAAGCAGCTGGGTCTTTCGTTTTGGCGCAATGCACAGAAATAGTTGTCTTTACCAGGCTACCATGCCTAAGGATTCGACCACCCCCTCAGTCACCAGTGGGTGACCAGCTTACCTCCGCACACCCCACATGGACCCACTGAGCCATCTGGCTTCCCCACCCTCACCTGCATGCTCCATACCTCTCCTCTGCCCCTTTAAACCCCACCTCTGGCCCCCCACAAGAAGGCTTCTTGACCGCTCTCTCTCCTCTGAGCCCCCTTTTTCTGGTCCCTGGCCCCCCAAGTTTAGCACCTACTTGAATACTACCTTGACATCGGAGCTACCAGTTCCGGCTGGAGCCTTGTCTGTCCCCCTAGGTTACAGTCAAGCCAGATGCTCTGCTCTTGTAATTGTCTTGCGTCTCCTGCAATGTTACGGACGTGGTCTTCAGGAAGTGCGTGCTACATTGAATTAAACTGAGTTCTGGCCTGAATCCTCCCCAGAAAATTAGGCTTTTCACCTTGAGTCATTGGGGTGGTCTGTGTGTCTGATAAAACAGGTTGAAGTGACTTAAGTCCTGGCACCCGGGAACTCAGAGCCAGTATAACAGAGGCAAATGTGGTGTCATTTCAGGGGGTGGAGGGAGAGACCACCAGAAGACAGAGCAGTGTCAGAGCGTGGTTTCCAGCCAAGTATCCCAGGGCGACGTCTGTGAGGACAGGGTTCTGTGGTCAGACAGCTTTGGAAAACAGTGTAAGCCAAGCGAAATGGGATCTGAGAAGTCCCATTATAGACAAACCTGTTTCGCTTCTCAGATCCTTTAAAATATGAGTGTGTGTGTGTGTGTGTGTGTGTGTGTGTGTGTGTGTGTGTATCTATATCTATCTGCGAGGGGCCATATGGTACATGCCGCTTCCCCCTCTGATGTCACCCTGCAGTCCCCTACATGGAGATCATCTCTTGGGAGGAGGCTTGCTCTCAGGGAACCGCTTAAGTGTGTNCCTTACGTGTGTGGGGCTCCGCGTAGGGGATGGGAGGGAGGATCCACGCCCTCACATTAGGTCCAGGCCCTGCAGGACTGAGAGTCTTGGGTATGCCCTGCCCCCCACCTGCCTCGCTGGGTCGCCTCTGGCCATCCTGCCCTGGCTCACACTAGGGTGGGCTATGGGCTCTGTTCCATTCAGGTGAGCCTTGTTTTCCTGCCCCCATCCTGAAGCCCCACCCACCTGAAAGCTCTTTATCATTTCTCTGGGCTTCTCCTGGTTCCTCTTGCCCCCACCCTGGCCCAGCAGCTCTAATGGACTCAAAGTTCTCCATCTCTATGCGTTCCTCTCAGTCCCTGGTTCCATCCCCGTTAGTCTTGTATTATTTAAATCTAGAAAATGTTCTGAGCTTGAAATGAAGAGGGAGGGACTCATTAATATGGGCCTTAAGTATTNCATACAGACTTGGAAACCCTTCCGTGGCACTGATTATTTATTAGATAAAGTCTATGTTTTCTAGCATAGTGTTTGGGAACTGCTGACTTCACCTTGCAAATGTATCTGCACCATACCTTATATTTTAATAATACTGCGCCAGTGGTAATTCTTCAGNACTTCAGAGAGCTTTGCCGCCATTACCCCAATGGCTCTTTCTTCCTTTGGGGAATCAGAGGCCCACAAAAGGCCCAATGGGCTGAGGTGGTGAGGCCTTGTCCGTGGCATTACCGCAGATACCGCCCCTGCCAAGGAGGGTTTCAGAAGATCTCAGTGAAGGTCTGATGATCTGTCTGCTGATCCTAGCTTTGCTNGCTGAGCCCCACAATTTCTTACCTCTATGATTTGGCTTGTGTTGTTTTCTCTGCCTAGAGCAGCCAATGTAGTGCTTTTCTTAATTCCTGCCCCTTGTCTTTCAAGACTTAGCAGACATGACATGATGACACCTTTACCCATCCCATGG
>NC_048218.1:192783718-192866921 GCF_002007445.2 Ailuropoda melanoleuca | reverse complement strand
GCCCCTGCCAAGGAGGGTTTCAGAAGATCTCAGTGAAGGTCTGATGATCTGTCTGCTGATCCTAGCTTTGCTGCTAACGACCTGTGTTCTTCCACTGAGTCCCTTTCTCTTTCCTGCCATGGCCTCCTCATTTGTGAATGAGGGCATTGGACCCTGTGGCTCTGAGATCCCTCTGAGCACACATGTGCTGGGATATGCCTCCCTGTCCCTCCACGGGACCAAAAGGAAAAAGAGTTAAAGACACCCTTGTCAAACCTGCATAACTTTCAGACACATTTTAAAAGTCATAAAGAGCAGACCTATTACAAAATGAGTTCATCGTTTGAGATCATTTTGCCGTAATAGGAAACCTAAGGACACCCAATGCAAGACTGTTTAAATTCCTCATATTTATGTAACAGCTTTGTTTCCTATGTGCTGGAGATAACTTTTCATGTTTGGTCTTCCCGGTGTATTTCCAGAAGGTGAGTTGTAGAAAGGGAATGTAATAGTTTACAGATGGGGGAATGGAAGCACAGAGGGCTAACTTCCTCCCCCAAAGTGACCAAGCTGCATGGTGACAGAGAGCGGGCATGCAGACCTTATGTTTCCTGGGAATTCTCCACTAGGTTACGCCCTAAGCCTTTGGGCTTCACATGGTCAAATGGAACCCATCCTGCTCTCTCCCTCATCTTTGCTTCCTACTGGTCATCTCTCCCCAACTCCACTCCAGTCTCCTCCAGGCCAGAAATGTGGCAGCCATCCTTGTTTTTGTGCCTACATCATGACCTGCATCCAAGCCAGCACCAGCTTCCTCCTCTGAGGATTTCCCAAATCCTTCTCCTCTTCCGCCTAAAGGCAGCTGTCCTGGGTCAGAACCCCACCATGTCTTAACCAAACTGGACTTTTCCCGTGGCTTCCTAACTTGTTCTCCTTGCCGCTGGTCTTCCTCCCGCAAATTCATTCTGCAGACATTTAAACCTGGCTACCCACCCCCCCCCATACAGACTTGGAAACCCTTCCGTGGCACTGATTATTTATTAGATAAAGTCTATGTTTTCTAGCATAGTGTTTGGGAACTGCTNGTGTTTGGGAACTGCCGACTTCACCTTGCAAATGTATCTGCACCATACCTTATATTTTAATAATACTGCGCCAGTGGTAATTCTTCAGCTGAGCCCCACAATTTCTTACCTCTATGATTTGGCTTGTGTTGTTTTCTCTGCCTAGAGCAGCCAATGTAGTGCTTTTCTTAATTCCTGCCCCTTGTCTTTCAAGACTTAGCAGACATGACATGATGACACCTTTACCCATCCCATGGTTGGATTGGGTGCCCCTCGATATTCACATAATATCCCTTACCCTCCTCCAACGTGTACCTATCTCCATTAGAAGACTTCNAGAAGACTTTAATTTCTTTAGAGCAGGAACCACATCTTATTCATTTTTATAGGTTCAGTGCTGGTACTACAAAGCAAAAAAAAAAATATGTGTGTGTGGTGAGGGTTTTAGAGAAAACATGGTCTTTGGTTTTATTCTCAGAATAGTGGTGGGAAGCAAAATGGCCAAAGATGTAGGGTATCCTAATAAAGATGGACTGCTTCTTTGTGCTGATCCCAGGGGTCTTTTCCTAAATGCTTTACTGAGGTGCAGATGCTCAGTCAAGGTCAAACCGGTCTGCTCAACAGTTTCTCTGGTTCTGAGTTCAAGGTTGTAGACTCTATTCCCCAAAGGAGCTGTTTACGTGGCCTAGAGAAAATGTCTGTCCCAAAGCCACAAATGTTCTCATGACACTGGAGAGCCATCTTAGAAATCTGTGCCCTTGACCACAATGAAGAGCTGATGAAAGATCATGGAGAGACCAAACCCATCCTTTCTGCAAGAGAGGACACGCATAAAACTCAGTGTAACTGTCTGCTTCCCAGCAATGGTGGTAGAAGAAGGGGATAGAGGGTAAGTCCCATTTCAGGGAAGTGTGTGTGTGTGTGTGTGTGACACACTTGTTTTCTCTTCTGCTTAGGAAGAGTGAATCAGTGTTGGGACAGAGTCCAACAACAGACAGGGTCTACCAGGAGTAGCAACTGGCTTTCCCTCCCACGAGGATACTTCATCTCTCTATATCCATGGGCCTAACAAAGCAATCACTGCCTCCCACTGTTTCAATCTTTTACTCAATCACTTAATTATTTCTCAGGTCTGGGTGGCATGGCCACCACCCCAGTATTAACCCAGAGTATAATTACCCATCCTATTCCTCACCACTGCACCTCCTGTTTAGAGCTCTTAACTGGACCAAATTTCACCCGTCTTCTTGCTGTGGGCATAAAAAGGACCATGGGCCTCTAATCACTGCCTGGGGCCTTAGAGCAGCCAGCCATAAACTGCAATATCTGCTCGTTTATTCCTGTTCATTCAATTGGCTCCAAATTGCTCTGAACGAATTCTTGGGCTGCAGAAGAAGCTGTGCAGGCTTATTTTCATTAGTGTGGACACTGAGCAGGGGGAGAGGGAGAGGAGAGGGAAAAAGAAGAGGAGACTGTTGCCAGAGTTTTCTCTGCCCCCGTCCCCATCCCCACCTCCCTAGCTCCTCTGCACACAAGTCCTCCCTTTCTTGTAGGAAACAGGCCACTGTGGGGGGCCCAATCTTCTGCTGAGACCCTAGATCTTATTGGTATAGACCACCCACTCCCGTTCACAAGTCTGTGATGGGAAGGAGCTCTAAGCCTGTGCTCTCCTCCAGCAACATCATGCTCGAAGGTGGAGGTGCTCTACCTGACCGTGTTTTTATCCCTCCAATGAGGAGATAGAGAAGCTTGGTCAGGGGAGACATGGTCCCAATGTGGCCATTGGAGCAGGACAGCAGGGTCAACTGCCTGATAACCCTAAAAGAGTAATCACTTATTCCCCTCCTACCATCAACACTGTCCTCATGGGTCCAACTCCTCTTGGTACCCTTGGGCTGAAAGAAAGTCTCTGAGGTCAGAGCAAATGATTTCCCTCCCATGTGTTCTTTCTCGACTTCCTGAATTACTGTTTTTTTTGGCCTGGAAGTTTTCAGTGATGTCTGTTTGGAATCGTCCTTATATAAGAGAAGCCTGTTTCTGTTTGGTTCATCTTTTCCTGGTTGTCTCTGTCTGTAATTCTTTAAATCTGAAGGCAGTTATGAAAGTCTTATTTCACCTCCCTTGGTCTTCTGTTCTCTAGGCCAACTTGTCCTAATCCCAAGGGTTAAAGGTTCATGTAACTTAAGAGCCAGATTTCCTTTACTCAGCTCTCCTCAGCTTGACTTTACTGCCCTTTACTTATGCATATGAGTGACTTCCTTTAGATGATCCAATTTCTGTGTAAGACCTTAAAAATGCGGATGGTCAAGCTTCTTTTTATAATGGCCCACGCAGTTCTGGGGGCTGGGCTGAAGAGTTAAAGAGTGGTTCTTGTTCTCTCAAGCTTTCCTTATAAGGTTGGCGGATGGGCAAACTTTCATTATGGTTCATTTTTCTTTTTCTTTAGGACAGGGAAGAGGGGTATAGGCTTGGTGGCAGTTTTCAGAAGCCAGTTTTCCCATCTTAGTTTTATGAAGGAGGGCTTCCCAGAGGAGATGGGGCTGTGGTAGAAAGAGTCCTGGGTTTGTATCAGGACCCTTAGGTTCTAGGTCTAGTTCTTTGAAATCTTGCTGGGTTACCACGGATAAGTCACTCTACACGCAAGGTGTCATGTTTCTGTCTAAGGACTGGGCTCATCTTGCAGATAATAAAAACTAGCCAGCTCCAAGCCAGGCTTTTCTAACAAAAAGATCCAACAACCAGTATCTTCTACTGCCTTTTGTCTCCTAATGTTGTGGAGATGGTGCATTAGATCCAGGAGCTGGAGTGATTTGAAAAAGGATCCAGACCCTATTTTTATGTCTGTAAAAACACTTTCCCCTTGCCGTCTTTGACGTGGTTGGATGCTTTAATGTCTTGGAGCTTGATGAGCAGAGTGTCCGCTGCGGTAGACTCATCTCCCTGCCTCCTGTCTCTCCTGGGCTCAGCCCACAGCCTTCAACTCACAGAGAAAATGCAGCTTTTTTCTTTTCTTTTTTTCCCCCAAAGATCTTATTTATTTATTTAACAGAGAAAGACAGCACGAGAGGGGACACAAGCAGGGGGAGTGGGAGAGGAAGAATCAGGCTCCCAGTGGAGAAGCCCGATTCGGGGCNTCCCCCAAAGATCTTATTTATTTATTTAACAGAGAAAGACAGCCAGCGCGAGAGGGGACACAAGCAGGGGGAGTGGGAGAGGAAGAATCAGGCTCCCAGTGGAGAAGCCCGATTCGGGGCTCGATCCCAGGACTCTGGATCACGGCCTGAGCCGAAGGCAGACACTTAATGACTGCACCACTCAGGTGCCCCGCAGCTTTCTTCTAGTGATAGAGGCAGGCACAGGCTTGGAGCTCTACAGAAGTTGCTGCAAACCTGAAACCTACCCCAGGGGCACAGGCAGAGGAGAGAACAGGTTGACTCATGGGTACTTCCCAGAGCTATAGATTTTCTAGCAGCTGAACCAGATCTGCCTGGTAAGTCAGGAGAAAGGGCTGGCCAGAGGGCTGAGGGTGACATTGCTGTTCCCTACTCCAGTAGAATATTCTGGACATTATAGTTCAGGACTCTTAGGGCAAGCTTTTTTGTCTGTGTCACCACTTTTATTTGCCTTCCCTCTCTTTTTCCCTTGGAACCTCTTGCCATCTGTCAGCTCCCCACCTCATGGTTGATATTACTAGTGTCAACTTAAGTATTGCTCTATGTACCTGATTGCTTTTCTTCACAGACTCTCTCTGAGGTGGTCATTACTATTATCCCATCTAACCGAAGAGGATACTGAGGACCAGAAAATGTTAAGTCATTTGATTCAGGTCTCAAAGAGAGCAAAGAGCAGAGATAGGACTCAAACTGTAGTTGGTCTGATGCCAAAGCCATGCCTTTGTCACCACAGTGTAGCAAAGATGGAAATTGCATTGCAAGAGACCAAGGACAAATACCCTCTATAGGTCCCTGATGCCCAGACTTTGGACCCTCAGTGCTCAGCTCAGCCACATGCTCAGCCTCTCACAGATGCTTTCCTTTTAAAGATGTATCCCCGCCCTTCCTGGCAAGACAAGTGGTCATTGGGAAAGAGCTGGGACCACAGATTCTAGAGACCTTATATCTAGTTCTGGTTTCTCTGCAACTCACACAATGTGTGACCTTTGACAAGACAGTTGATTCTTGCCTTTCTGTAAAATAGGAATAACATCTCTCCTCTGGCTGTAGCCTGCATCTCCTTCCTACATGGCATGGCAGAAAGGGTCACGGACCTGGAATCAGGCAGGTGGGTCCTAGTTTTCAGCTCTGTGATACAACCACTGTGCGACCCCAGGCATTACTTTTAAATTCTGTAAGCTTCAATGGATTCATCTGTAAGGTGGGTTTAATAATATTTGCCATGACAATAGGGTTTTGTTTGAATCCAATGAGGTAACTGTGCTTTGGGAGAGGAAACTCCCGTGCGAAGGTGAAGTTGTGCCCACGGCATAGATGTGTGGGAGATTCCATGTGAAAGACTTTGAGTTCTTTGTCAGAAAGGATGTGCATAATGTTGTGGTTATTGGAAGTTCTGTGTTTAGCAAGGAAGTGAGCATGTTAGAATTTCCATGGTGCTCAGGGCTCTGTGCTATCATTATCATCCCCTTCATTGTCTGCTGGCATCTGGAAATCAATGCATCATTAGGGCTGCCGAGACTCTTACCTAGTCATTCACCAAGCCATCGCCGTGGAGGACCTTTGGGACAGGACAGAAGAGAGGAGAACAAAGTGAAGAGGATAAAAGCCCTCCAAGTTTCTTGTTCCTAGAGATCACCTCCCTACTCTGGTGACCTTCTGAATTCACTAGAAGCTTACCCAGGCAGGCAAAAACTACAGTGGAAGGACACACTTTGTAAAAGGCTTGTTCCAGGACTGGGTCCCGAACACTGGCTTATGGGTCCTAACTGAGTCATGGGAATCATGGAGACTTTGCACTAAGGTTGACCAACTCTGAGCTAATTCACTGAAGAAAGCTTTACATGTTGTGGATATTTCATATGGACAGAGAACTAAACTGAGGACCTGTGCATGGACAGAGTCGTGTCTTAGGCCATTACTAGCATTATGAAGGCCATGTTGGTACCTGCCTGTGCCTTTGTATTCAGGTGTGTCTAGACCTGATGTATGTCACATGGATGTATATCTAGATTATCCGATAAAATATTCTAGAAGAGGAGAGTCCAAAATTGCCCTAGGCAAGACATACAAGTATTAGCAAATTTAACAATCTGAAAGCCTAGATTCTTTCCTATATTTAAGAGATATTCTTAGGTTCTCAGGAAGGGGAAAATAGTTTGTTGACCTCTCTTTGAAGATACGCTATTCTTTTTATTGAAACTTGTTCTCAAGCCTATTAACATCAAGAATTGTGGAGGGCCTGAGATTTTATTGTACTTGCAACCTAGTAAGTTAGCCTGTTATTCTTTCAAGTTGGCAGAGGACATGAGATTCCTGGATTAAAGATGAAAGACATTACTACAGCAAAAGCAGTAGCCGCTTTGTCAACATGTTTGTGTTGGCCTCCTGAGCCCCATTTCCCACAGGGTGGGAATGAAGGTGGCCAGATTATACCTGTACACACAGGAAGTTCCATGGTAGATGAAGAACCCTGGGCTTAGGGAACCCAAATCTTTTATAACAGACAGTAAACATGCCTGCCCTTTGCTCTGGGGTGAGACCCCATCTCTATCTTCCAGGGCTGTTTGCTTTGAAAACATTCTTGAAAAGATGGTGTGGGACAAAGGACAGTCTGCACCCTGCTTGCAAGACATGCAAAAATGTAAGAGTCTGATGGAGAATTGTCTACAAAAATTCATCAGTTTTATTATGTTTAGGTGAGCAAATTCCAGTTTCTTTAACTTTTTGGCCTGAGTTCTGTCTCCTTCATGTCTTAGGCATTTGTTCCTCCTCGGGCTCTTACTATCTTTGAGTCCTGTGGTTTCCTACCTTCTGGACCAGCACTGTCCAGACAGACCTGATCCTCTGCTGTAGGGAACTTCCTGGGAACTTCCGTGAAGGAAGCATACCTCCCTGTTCAGGGGGCTCCAAGGAAACTGCACCTGGAAGACATATTGCCATCATCTCTTCAGTTCTTCAGTTCCAGAAAGATGAAGACAAATTGCAGGCAATTTAGAGACAAGTAACTGAGGTGATTAGGGGTGATGTCAGGGGGGAAGATGAAAAGAAGTGCTCATGCAAGCGTCTCCTCAGATTGTGCTGAAGAAATTGGAGGAAAGTGATGTGAGAGGAACCATCCAGGCCCCACTGAGCAAGGCTGAGCTTGTCTTTCTAGATACAGACCTCTGACCCTGTTCCTCCCTAGCCTGACCTCTCTTTGCACCAGTCTCCTTTTATAAAGCTCAAATGAAAATGGTATGTTCTTGTTGAGGACTAAGACCCATAGTGCATATTAATCACCTAGAGTGTTTGAGCGGTATATGCCATTTTAATAATGGAAAATTTGAGCAAGAATCTTAGAGAGCCTCATACTGAGCATCTCAGCCTACAGAGGAGGAAGCTGAAGCTCAGATGGAAAGGTGACGGATCTGTGGGTACGAATCTAGTTACCAGAAGCATAGGGCTAACTAGAAGCCAGGTCTCCTAACATCCAACTTGGTGCTATGGGGAGATGAACTGGTTTTATGTTGTTTAGTTTCTCAAGGGAAGGTGTAATTTTTTCTAGACAAAAATTCATCCAGAACATTTAGGACATAAGAAACTGTTAGGGTTACTTGTTATTTTAATGTGTTTTTGTTGTCAATGTCCATGCACTGAGAAAAAGTAATCACAAGTCTCTTTGGTTTCAAGTTCCCCTTTGGAGTTCCCTAAAAGAGGGTAAGTGCTTTTATACAGGCTCTCTGAGATAAAACGTGACATTCTTCCCTCACAGACCCCCTGGTGACTTTGTCTTCTTGCTCACTTTGGATGTTGACACTGACCGCTAAGTGTCCATGGGCTTTTCTTCTGTGGGCTGACTAGGGGTAGCCACAAGTTCTTTATTTTACGAAGTTCTCTTTTAGGTGTGGATGAGAAAATTTATCCCAACTTCCCCCAAATAAATTAAGCTTCCTCTGACAACATAGGTTAAGGGTGCCAATGCTTTTTGCTTCTAAGGAATCACACATTTTTTTTCAATCAAGTTACTTTAATTACTGAATGATTATTTACCTATCTTACAGGAATTAATATTAACTGCCAATCAGAGCTTTTGACTTGTATAAGACCATTGTTATCCCACTATGTTAAAATAATTCTAGGCCATAAGTTGAAACATAATTTTTTTTAGTGTGTCTGCGCAGGGTTATCTTAAAAAACAATTTCTGTTGCAGTTTTGGAAATATTGAAAGTAGTCTCAAGATACCCAGTACTATTTTCAAGAAACATTAGGCCCACAACCACTAACTACAGGATGAAGAAGCAGAAAGGATTTTAGGAATAATAGAGTCCAACTTCTAACTTTATAGAAGAACTGAGGCCCAGGGATTTGGTCACTTGCCTAAAGACACTGGCCGAGGCCTCTGGGAGTGACTCCCAGCCCTATTGATGACCCTCTTTTCTGGGAATAGCACAGTCCACGGGGAGGGCCCCGGGGCCATGTCTGGGCTGTTGTCCTACTCTGGTGGATCCCTCCAGGGTTAGGCCTCAGAGACATGTAGCCTCTCAATCCTGGTCTAACACTGGGCTTATTAGTCTCTTTCTTAAGAGTATGGCTTTGAAAACAGAGCCTGAAGTGCTCTTGAGATCAAGTCCATGAAGGGCTGCAGCATGGGTGGAAGGAATTCCATATTCCTCTGATGCTACGTGACTGCAGCCACTCTGTGCCTTCTCTTTATGTGTCTTCTTCAGCTCTCTCTTCAGTTCCACGAGATACCCCAATGTCCTTCCAGTGAGTTCTTCCTAAAAAATATTAAGATCATTTACAGTTGATTTCTGTTGCTGGCAACCAAAAGAACCTTAACTAAAGGAGACATGGGTTAGTAAATAGCAATATTGGCTTTAGAACCTGGGTCTCAGGGCTTTTATCCTAACACTCCTTCTTGTACAACATGCTGCCACTCAGAAGAATAATCTATACATCCTCAGTATGACCTGTGCTTTGGATGATATGATGATTATTGGACAATGGACATTATAGGGACGCAAGAGTCTTCTTTCTGGGAATCCTTATTGAAAGCTCCTTTGAAAATTACGAGTTAGAGGAAACAACAATCACACACATACCTAAACTCTCTGTTGCATTAAACTAGAATAATGGATTCCATTTACTTTAAAACGAGATATTATTATAACACAATCTCTAGGGCAGATTCACCAAAGTATTCATCTACAAAATAGACAGTCCCTGAATTTTGGACAATCTGTCACTGGTGTGTTTAATAATAACACTTCATTTTCTATGAGTTCCTGGAGGGAGGCAAGTCACTGCACGATAGACAAATGAAAATACTTCTCATCAAGGTTGTGAGGGAAAAAAAATAAATTTTCTATTTTACTACTGTCCCTGGTCTATCAATAGAGAAGCCAAAGCATTGAGCTCATTTAATTGCTCCAGATCCACTGAGGGGAGGCAGAGACAGGGTCAAGGGATGCAGTAGAATGAGAACTCATGTGTTTGCTGGTCTCAAAGCTTGGGCTTAGCTTGAGAAATGTATTTTGAACAAGAGGAGAAAGGAGGTTTAGTTTGTATATTATTTATCTTTATTCTCCCAGGGCTTAGCACATAAACAGGTGCCTAATAAATATCGAAGGAAAGAAGAATGGAAGGAAGGAAGGAGGGGAGGAAAGAGGGAGGGAGGCAGAAGGAAAGAAGGTCTGCATGCTGTGTCAGAGGCCATGAAAGGAGTGCTCAGTTGAAAGCTGTCCTAAGAAGTCTTTGGGAGACATGCCCAGGTTTATTGATGAGGACACATTGAGAAACCTGTAGCCACCACAGCTGAAATTGGGTCTAATCTATGGGGAGTGGAGAAGATGCCGAGCAGGACAGACAAGGAGGGAAAAGGAGAAATCAAGCAGAAACAAAGCAAAGGTGAAGAGATTGACCTTGACTCTGGAGAAACAGTGGCCTGGAGCATGGAGTGTGCTGTGTTCTTGGCTCTGCTGGGCTCCTTCCACCCACCTTGTCTTTCAGTCTCTCTCCTTGTCCAGGGTGCCCACTACTCTCCTGTTTTAGAAACAAACCAGCCTCCTGGACACGGAGACACCTCCATAGCCAAATAAGACTCCCATCCCTTTTTAAAGGGTTACCTAGCCCTTCGTGTCTTAACAGATTTAAACCTTGGCCTGCAGGACTGACTTTGTTGATGGAATTCAGATCATCAGCCAGAGGATTGGCATGGTTTTGCTTGGTGCCTTGAAATGAATCTCTCAAATTGACTCTCACTGGCTTCTTCCTGCTTTTCCCCAAGACATCCGTCTTCTTCCTACTTCCTGACTCAACCCTCCTCCAGACACCTGGGCATGCCTTGCCATCCATCTGTCTGGTTTCCTGCTGCTTACTACCTGACTGCTGAGCCAAGCTTGAAGGAGTCTTAGTAGCAAGCACATATGCACAGAGGGGATTGTTTGCTCCGTTCAAAGGGCATGTGTGCTGTTCATGCAGCACGTAAGGGGCTCTTCTCCGAGTCAAACAGGCCTGCTCCTGGGATGAGTGGCTTATGCCTTGGGCCCAGCATGGCGTGGCCTCCTTTCTTGAGATGTAACTAGTGCTCATCAGTGTCACAGGCAGACCCATGGCACCGTAGAAAATTTTAGGGAAAAAGAGTTAAGAGGAGCAGCATGGGGATGGATTGAGGTGGATAGAATAAAAAGAAAGAGAGGAAAGCTAACAGGATGAGGATGAGTCCATCTGGCCACAGTGGTTAAATGTCAGTCAAGAGACACTTGCAGGTGTCCGCCAGGAGCAGGGTCACCTAGAAGATTCCATTTTGGTGTTTGGGGAATAGGCAATTAGGACCCAGTGGGAAAAATTTGAATCCCACAGAATACCATAATGGATGAGGGCAAGCAGTGCAGTTTAAGGGTATGAAGAACCTGTGTGTGTGTGTGTGTGTGTGTGTGTGTGTGTCTTTGTGTGTGTGTGTCTGTGTTTTCCAAATTGATGGGAGGCTAGCCATTGAGACTTTGTTAAAGAGCCCACTATATCAGGAAACTGTTACATTTTTATAAATCCATATCAACTTCTGCTCCAACCAGGCCGAGTGCTCTCGTATGACTCTGAAATCAGCCCGTTTCAGGGCATGTCAGACCAGTACTTTCATCTCTTAGTGCCTCGGTTGCCCTTCCAGATGAGTATTTCATGGGTGCACCCTCAACTTTGCTTAGCTCTTTCAGCTATATAGCATAAACACTTCAAACTCCTGCCTTAATAAAATTGCAAATCACATTGGATGACGGACTTCCTGGGTCCAAATAGCGAAGGGTAAACCTGTCAATGCCAAGATTCTGTCTGCAGGATAGAAGTAGGCTCCCCTGTGAAGTGCTTTGGTGGGGTTCCCACTAGACTTGCATCCATTTAAAGCTCTGAGCTGCTCTGTTTTGAGATGAAGTGAAGGAGGTTCTTCCCTGAGTCGTGAATCTATCTGAGAATTCTCCTTTCTTTAGGCTCTGGGGTGCACGATCCAGGCTGGTGAGCCAGCTGCTGTAGTTCCCAGTCCTTCCGGGACAGGGTAGTGCAGCTGCAGCCCGAGTGTCCCTGGCTCAGAGAGGGATGCTGGCATGGGGACCTTAGCAGGGGGGAAGCAGCAGACAGGGAGAGCCCAGCACTGGATGCAGGCGAGCCAAGCCCGGAAAAGGCAGTAGCATCTGCCAAGTTGATAAAGAGCACTGCCACCGATCTTGAAATCAAGTGAGGAAGGAAGGGGGGGGAGGGGGAGTGGAGGGGGCCGAGGTCCCAACAGGGGAGCCACAGCACTTCCCTTCTGGTGTGATTCCCGGTATGCGTGGCAGACAGACTCATTCAGAGAAAGGAGGTGGGGAGGAGGGAAGAAAATCAATTGTTTTTCATATGTATTGATTGTCTTCAATGAATCTCTGTGGTAATGTAGTGGGAGGAGAATGGAGGAGGAAAGGTCAGCCTCTAAGGGTGAGTGAGTAGCCATCCACTGTGGCAGGGGGATGGCGGTGGGCCATGAAGGTCACTGGACTGCAACCTGCCCACAGTGTCCCCCAGAGGATGCAGAGGGGACTCCACAGTGTCCCCCAGAGGATGCACTCAGGTCTATCCAGGGTTAGGTGGAAAGACCTGAAGATGCTTGTTTTAATGTCTGGGGTCAGAGTCTTATCCAGATGGATTAGATTTTTACCCCCTGTTGTAGAAAGTGATACACGTAAGAAAAGGCTACAGGGAGGAGTAATACAATAGAAAAATGCCTAAGTTCATCAGAGTGTTGCAACTATGCAATGTTACCACTATACATGGTTTATATGGTTGTGGTAGAACTGCATGCATATATTGTATCTACGTTGTATCTTGTGTTTGTTTTGTTTTGTTTTGGCTTATCTGTAAAGTGCATTTTCCACATTATTAAAAGCTCTTTAAAGCATTATTTGAGAAAGACTTTTTTTGGCATAAAATAATAAATGGCCATTATAGAAATTTGGAAAAATAGAAAAAGGAAGTAAAAACACTCATAATTTCCCCACCCAGAAATGATTCCCCTTGATATTTTAGTATATTTCATTATAAGCTTTTTTCTATGCATATAAAGTTTATTTTCCTCCATGAATTTTTTTTTTAAGATTTTATTTATTTATTTGACAGAGAGAGACAGCCAGTGAGAGCGGGAACACAAGCAGGGGGAGTGGGAGAGGAAGAAGCGGCCTCCCGCCGAGCAGGGAGCCCGATGCGGGGCTCAATCCCAGGATCCTGGGATCATGACCTGAGCTGAAGGCAGATGCTTAATAGCTGAACCACCCAGGCGCTCCAATGAAATTTTGATCATGAAGTATATATAGTTATGTTCTGATTTTTCACTTATTTTTTTTAAAGATTTCACTTATTTATTTGAGAGAAAGGAGAGAGAGAACAGGCACAAGGGGGAGGGGTGGAGGGAGAGGGAGAAGCAGCCCCCCCCAGCAGGGAACCCAATGCAGGGCTCGATCCCAGGACCCCGGGATCATGACCTGAGCTGAAGGCAGATGTTTAACCAACTGAGAAACCCAGGCACTCCAAGCTTTTTCAGTTATTTTATTAAAAATTTTTACATCGAATTTTTAATGTTTGTATTATATTCTATTGTACATGTACACCAGTCTTTATTCAACAGATCTGCTGTTATTTCCAACGTTTCGTTTATCATGAACACAGTGTTGGCTTTCTTTACATCTGTCTTTAACCTCCTCTCTTCATACCTAGAAAAGAAGATCATTTTTTTGTAGATGGGTCTGTGTTTTTCCCTCAGTTTCAGGTAGAAACTCCCATTCTCAAGCCAGTGGTGCTCCACCTGTACAAAGCCCGTGAACTGGGCTCTGAACCTGCCGGGAGCCTCCTATCCTAGTGGTCTTGCAACAATACCCATCTTTTTAAATTAAAAAAAATTTTTTTGTTTTAGTTAAGTGTTTTTCTAGAACTTTGCTATCTAATGTATTAATATATACCCACTGGCTATATGTGGCTCTTCAAATTTGAATTCATTAAAATAAAATTATAAATTCTGTTTCTCCGTCACACCACTACATTTCAAGTGCTCAAGAGACACATGGGATGCATGGCTACCATATTGAACATGGGAAGTTCTATAGGACAGCATTAGGAAAGCAATTACCCTGAGACTGCAGCAGTGACAAAGCAGGGGCCAGGGGGCTGACGCATCCAGAGAGACCAGCTGTTTAGGGGTGAGCGGCTGAAACACACCAGGTAATTCAGACAGGGCTTGAGACACAAGACACACACCAACACTTGGGAAAAAAAAAAAAAAAAACAAACACAGCTCCAAGCCATTCACATTCACATTTCAACTGTGTGCCGGCATCCAAATTCAAACTTCTGCCTTCCCAGCTAATGGCATCAGTCAGCTTTATAGAAAGGCCTCCAGGCTTTAATTACTTTGGAGACAGGCTGGTGGCCGAAGAAAATCTTGTCGCACACAAGTATTTGTTTGGGAGGCAGATTCTAGACCCCGCAGGAGACTGTGTTTAAAGATCCCCTCCCCTGTCAGGTCCTCCTTGTGCACTGCATCTTCTCAGAAGCCATCAGCTCCGTGGGGAAGAAAAATGGAGGTATCTCAAGGCTCCACGCCTCAGACTGGCCACTGGACCCTTAGTTCCAGAAGAGCAAGGGCAGCAACCGAGCTTGTCCTGCTCAGGGATGAGTCCCTGGGGCAGGCACCGTGCAGGTGCTCCCTCGTGTTTGTTGAAGGAATGAACCGCAGTGATTTTACAGCTCAGACTCATCTGCTCTTGGTCTTGACGTGTTCCCAAAGGACAAATGAATGTATTTTAGGGGAGATTATGAGATTTGGGACTATAGATGGTTTTTCCTTGTATTCTTTCCTAATATTAATGTTTTTTGTTGTGTAGGATTTAATACCTACAGAAATATATGTGGTGTCCATGTAATAAAGTATTATATGCAAGCGTTTAGGTAATAAAACACATACCAGTGAAGTTAGTGACCAAATTAAGAAGCAGTTTTACTGCTACCCAGGATGCTACCTGTATTCTCCCCCTAGATTGCTCAGCCCTGGGGTTCCACAAAGATAACCAGTATTTTCAATTTTATGTTTACAGTTCCCTGGACTCTTCAAATATAGTTACATCTCCTCATCTGTGTGACTCATTAAACAACATGTTTCATTCTGCTTGCTTTGGAGTTTAAAAAAGACACATTGATTATATCCTTGGAGACTTGCTTTTGATTCAACATTTTTAAAAAGATTATTTATTTATTTGAGAGAGAGAGCAGGCATGAGTGGGGGGGGAGGGGCAGAGGGAGAAGCAGACTCCCCGCTGAGTAGGGATCCCGACGTGGGACTCCATCCCAGGACTCTGGGATCATGATCTGAGCTGAAGGCAGATGCTTAACCAATGGAGCCAACCAAGTGCCCAACATTTTGTTCTTAAGATTATCCTGTGGCTATGGGTAGATGGAGGACTCTCATTTTTGATGGCTACTTAATATTCCATTTGCGTCACTATACCAAAATGTATGTATTCACTCTCTTGCTAATGGACATTTGGGTTGTTTCAGGCTTTTGATTTTAATATTATATTTGCAAACACCTTGCACTTTTCCAGCACACATGTGAAAGAATTTCTCCAGGATGCATACAGTATCACTCACTGATAATGGATGTACTTTTAACTCTCAAGATGTTTTCATATTGTTTCCCAAAATGAATGCATTGATTCTTCCTCCCCCCAAATAGAGTTCCAATTGCTTCACATCCTCAGTACTGCTTGTTATTCTCAGGTTTTTAATTTCTTTGCCAACCTGGTGGGTATTATATGGTATTTCTTGTGCTCCTAATTTATAGTCTCCTGTTAACTAATGAGGTTGATCATCTTTTCATAGGTGCTTCTGTTTTCCTGTTTCCTCTTTGGTGACATCTCTATTCATCTCTTTCTCTGTTGGATTATTGTCTTTTCCTAAATTGACTTGTAAGAATTACCTTGGTGTTCTGAATACTAATCCTTCACTGATTAAATATATTTCAAATGTTTTCTCCCACTTGTCATTTACTTATTTAATGCTATCTTTTGATAACTAAAAACTTCTTTTTTGAACAGAAGTCTTTGATTTTAGAGCAGTCAATGTTTATCAATCTTTTGTTTCTAAAGAAACCCTTTTTTATATTGAGTTTAAAGAATAGACTCACCTATATTATTTTTCTAAATGTTTTAATGTTTGCCCTTTATATGTAAGTCTTCAATCCACCCGGAATTGATTTTTATGTGAGAAGAGAGTAGGAATTTATATATTTACCTTCTTCTCTGCTTCCTAGCCTTGGATTTTTCACTTGTCTTGGTACCTTTTATTGTACATCCCTACTTTCCCCAGTGACCTGAAATGCCACTTCTGTGTCAAGGGTATGGATCTGTATAATAAAATCTTGAAGTCTGGTGAGGCAGGTCCCTCTACTTTATTATTCTTCCCAGGGAGTGTCTTTCACTCATTCTCAATGATCTGAGGAAAGATGGTGATGCTGTGTGCCCTAGATCATAAATCCCAGGGACTTGGAACTTGGACAATTTGCATGTGAAACTTGCTTATGGTGGCTGCACCAAGTAGACGAAACCAAAAACGTGTCTGTGATGCTAAGTTCCTCTCCTCAAGGTGGGAAATTCTGAAAGTCCTTTCGCCTTGGGCTCTACTTTCAATACCCTTCTAAGTCCTGAATTCCTTAGACAGAAGAGCCATCTGAGTGTTAGAGGTTACCCAAGGATAGGAAAAATATCATCATTTGGCTTGTAAACCAGATGCACTGGATGGGAATGTCTCAGGAGGGAAGCAGCGTGGTCTCAGCATAGCTTGTAGCTGAGACCATGCATTAGGAAGAGAACATGAGCAGAAATACCTTGCCTGAGATTCTCTGAGCAAAGTGCTTTTTTCCTCAAAGCCTCTCCTTCTTGACAAACAGACTTTAAGATGTATCTTGGGAATGTCTTTGATGTAGAAAAATCCGAGGTCAGTGACACAGGAGGGGAGGGAAGAAGCTATTCACTCATCCATGCAGTAACTATTTATTGAGCACCTACTGTATTCCAGGCACTGTTCTAGACACTGGAGATAGAGCCCTGAACAAGATGGACAAGGTGGGGGGAGGCAGGCAATAAATGAAAAAAAAAATAAACAAGATAGATGTGGATAATATTTATCTAAAAATTAAATTGCATGATGCTCAGGGCATTTTTCTCTGAGAAGGTCTGAATGGCAAGAAGGGACAGCTGTGGGAAGGTCAGGAGGCTCATGGTCGGCTCCTGGACCAGCTGGTGATGAGGTGCTGTTCGGGGAATGTGAACAGGCTGGAGAGTGAATACAAGGAGGAAGTGGTTTAAGATGAAGGTGAAAGACAGAGAGTGGTCAGATCCAAAGGGGACTTGCTCGCCAAACTCAGGAGTTTGGATTTTATTTTAATTGAACGGGAAGCCACTGGAGGGTTTTAAACAGGGAGTGCTATGTTATGGGTTAGAATTGGAAAGTGATTACTTGCTTCAAAAGATGAGGAAACAGGTTTTGGGGACCATAAGAGACTGAACTGAGACCAATTAACTAAAAAGCAGCAGAAACTCCAGAACAGGGCTCCCAGGCCCAGCCATCTTTAAGCACCGCACACTGCCTGCATCATCATTCCCTGTCTGTAGGTCTGTCTCTCCGTCAGGCTGGATGCTCATAGCAGGAAGCCCTGAGGCCTTGGTGACTTGTCTGCCAGGAGGGGCTGGAGGCCACAGGGACAGAGTGATTCAAGCTTTGATGGGTGTGGGTTTTGAGTGGCTGTGTCTATGATATCAGGCCTGTCTTTGAGGGCTTGTTTGGACTCATTGGAATATTTATCAAGGAATTATTCAATTTTCTGTAGAATTTAAATAGTTCCCCCACGTCTGGTTGTCTCTGATTATCCTATTACAGCATCAAGTTCATCCTCCCATGGCCTCTGATTTTCCCAGCAAATCCAGCCATCGATGTTTTCCCCTTTCTCTTTGCTGAGAAAATACCATAGCCAATAACTTGGTTCCTTAACAAAAGCCCATGGGTGGCGCAGCTGGGCTGAGCCGCTAGCACTTCTGCTCTGTTGTCCTGGGGAGGGCTCCTGGCATTGTCTACTGTGCTCTCACAGGTGGGCCTTCACTTACTAGGGGCTCACAGCCTGCACCCCACCATCATGTACCTGGTGCTGACTGTGAGGACCTCTTCAGGAAGCCATCTGCCCAACACCCCCTCTTCAGCTCTGTCCACTCAGTTCTTCCAGACTCAGCCCCATCTGTATGAGCCATGGAACCATATGCTCTTGGCCACCTCACTCAGCTTGGCCTTCCGCATGTTGTTGTCATGCTCCAGGCTGTGCATTCAGGGCTCTCTCACAGGGCCTGCCTTAGACCTGTCTGTGGTACAGGAGAGCCCAGGACAGGAAGCCAGGACAGCTGGGTTCTCATTCCAACTTGCTGTATGACCTGGTGTAAACCTGTCAGGACGCACGTCCGTAAAGTCAAAGGATTGCTCCACTGCTTCTCAAACTGCTTTTTTTGGGATCCCAGGCCTCTCTCTGTAGAAGCAATTTGAATTTTATTAAAAAATGATCTTTATAGCTATAATAGAAAAACACAACTCCAAAATGCGTTACATGCCAAATATAACATACTAAAAACCAACGTGTGAACTCATTTTTGCACAAATCTTAGAATAAAGCCTTTTCTGCTGTGTGTGTATCTCTGTGTGTGTATGAACTATTTATTAACATGTCATTGATTTGGAAGGTTGTAAGTCTCACAGATTTGTTTAAAATTCAGGCCTTGGTATGGCTGCTCCCAGTTAACAGTACCAGTGAGTGCATTACTAGCACATACCCTCCAGCCCTCCGTGAGCAACTCACCCGGTAAGGCTCAGACACATGTGTTCTAGAAACGCCCTTATCATACGTAACCTTGTCAGTTACATGTGGCTGAGTGAACATGTAGCACGATGCTCTGTGGTAACATAGACTGGGACTGTCTTTTCTTTTTTAAAGATTTTATTTGTTTATTTGAGAGAGAGAGAGAGAGAAAGAGAGCACAGAGGGAGAGTGAGAGGGAGAAGCAGACTCCCCGCTGAACAGAGAGCCCCATGAAGAACTCGATCCCAATCATGACCTGAGCCAAAGGCAAATGCTTAACCGACTGAGCCACTCAGGTGCCCCTGGGACTGTCTTGTCTTTACGAAACATTTTGGTTTAGAATAATTTTAGATTTACAGAGAAGTTGCCAAGATAGCATGGCGAGTTCCCATGTACCTTTCACCCAGCTTCCTGTAATGTTAGCCTCCTACATACCCACAGTGCGTTGCCCGCTCAGGGAAAGGAACATTGGTACAAGACTGTTAACCAAATTAGCCTTTATTCAGTTTGTACCAGCTTTTCCACTACAGGCCTTTTCTGTTCCTGGAGCTGGTCTAGGATTCCACATTACATTTGGTTGTCATGTCTCCCTAGTTTCCTCCAGTCTGTGGCAAATTTTCAGTCTCATTTTTCATGCTCCTGACACTTTAGAAGAGTATTATAAGTCACTTTTTTTTTTTTTCAGAATCTTCCTCAGTTTGGGTATGTCTGATGTTTTCTCATGATTAGACTGAGGATTTGGGAAGCAAACCGTTTTAATGCACAGGGGTCTTATCCACTCATAGGTTAGTATTTCCTCTTCTTGAGCAGGATTGAGGAGGGATGGACATAGAGGCTGAGAGTGCGAGTGATTTTGCTTTAATTCCCCAAAAGATAGGAAAAGGATTGTAAGGAGGAGGGCCCTCATTAGGAATCAGTGAGAGTGTTGTGCAGTGTCACTGTTGAGAGGGTGAAGGCGGAGGCAAGCTTGAGAAACAGCTCTCGGTAGTGTCCCTGAGACCTTGGCCCAGGCCCCTCGGGAAACTGCGAAATTCGATATTTTATGTCACTGAAAACTGGGTGGCAGCTGGATAAGGGGAAAGATCTCTGAGAGACTATGGACTCTGGGAAACAAACTGAGGGCTTCAGGAGGTGGGGGGTGGGGGAATGGGATAGGCTGGTGATGGGTAGTAAGGAGGGCACGTATTGCATGGTGCACTGGGTGTTATACAACTAATGAATCATGGAACTTTACATCAAAAACTAGGGATGTACTGTATGGTGACTAACATAATATAATAAAAATATTATTAAAAAGGGGGAAGGATCTCTGAATCACTCATCTCAATAATTAGGAATTATTTGATATTGTTGGAAAAGGAAAGCAGTCTGATCAGAAGGACAGTTGTGTGTGTGTGTGTGTGTGTGAAGGTATATGAGTGTGTGTACGTATGTGCTTGTGTATGTGAGTGTAAATGTGTGTGTATGATTGTAGGGCTGGCAGTGGGTTGGAAATCAGGATTGGGAAATTAGGATTGTCTTACTTTCATTTTATTCAGTCACTACGTCTCAGNTTAGGATTGTCCTACTTTCATTTTATTCAGTCACTACGTCTCAGTGTCCCCTCTCCGTCAGACGAGGGTAGCAATGCCTGCCCCCACCCGCCCCACAGAGTTACCGTGAAGAGGAAGTAAGTGTGAACCTTGGGCATATAAGTGCCTGGGGAAAATGTAGCGTACTGTGCGCTTGTAGTATGGTATTATCACCAAGGGAGTAAAGGAGTAGGACCAGCCATTATTGGTCAGAGAGGTGAGAACAGGAAGTGAAAAGAGAGTGAGCCTCTAAAAACACAGGCTTGGTTAGAAACTCAAGTCTAGGTTTTGCACTTCAGTCAGTGTGGTGAATTCCAAGGTCAGAAAAGCATTCTGTGTAGACCTGAGGAGCCATGGACTCTTGCATCCTTGCTCCTAGTCTTCCCAATTGCTGGCCTGATTTCCATTTCTAACTGGCACTTGCTGCCGAGGTACAGTATATTACAGACTAATTAAGGCTGTTAATGATAATGGCAATCCAGTAAGTAATCTGTGGTATTACCGTGATCTATCTCTGTCACCCTCCTTTCATCAGACCATTAAGGTGACAAGCTTCATAGAACACAGTAATCTCCCCTCTGTCAGTCCCCTCTGTGCCTCTCTCCCTGGAAGAGCTATGGAAATCCGAGGGCCAGCACATACAAAGATATCTCTAATGGGGCCAGACTGACCAAACTCCTTCTCCATCCAGTCTGTTCCGCTCATGAGACGAGGGCACAAGGGAAATCTCTTTTCTATGTTCCCTTCCCCTCTGCTAGTTTTCTCACAGAGCTGGGACCATGAAATGAGAGCAAAGGAAGCAAATAGGTAAGATCTAGTACCCAGTCATGGTGTGGACCCTTAATGGCATCCTTAGCAACAGGTGGGTCACCACTGTGGCCCACACTCAGCTCTGAAAGCCACACCACACGTAACTGAGTGGACATTCTAGTCTTCCCTGGACCATCAGCAGCAGGTGTGGTCCTAACTCAATAGAAGCTTCTACTGGTTTCCCTGTATCCTCAGGCTCTGGGCTGCTATGCCCCGTGTCCTTACCTGTGCCCCCCATGGGCACACAATGCTGGCAGCTGGTTTGGGAAGTGGGAGACTGGTAGGGAAGCAGGCTCTGGGATTTTAACCAGAGGAGGTGACCTGGAACAAACCCTCCCCATTTTTCAAAGGCTGACACTGGGAGCCGCAAGAAAGGAAGCCTTATCATCAAAAGCCCCAGTATAAAGCACTTCCTTTCATTCTTGGACATTGATTCATTGACAGTTAATTTTGGACAGGGGCACGTGTATCATATATTCTTTCAAACCACAAATCAACTGCTGTCTTTTTCTTCATCATCTTCCTCTTTAAATCCACCGTGAAGGAATTACAGTGGCTGGGGACCATCTATTTCCCTGGCACTGTGGCTGAAAGGGGGCCAGGATAACAAATGTCCTATTGGGGCAAAGTAATGTTCTCTGCTGAATTGAGACGTGCTTTCCAGTGACCCAGCCCCTTTGATGGTCCACAGGCAGGAAGCTGTGGAGCCCACTGCCACCTGCATGGCTGAGGGGCGGAAGCTGAGGGGGAGCTGCTAGGAGCTGGAGCGCTCAGGCAACCAGGAAGGTGGTGCTTCCTCAGAGCCCAGCCACCTCCCACTTCCATCTCAGCCCAAGGCTGGGGTCTGCCGGTTGACCAGGAAGGCTTGACAAGATGAAAGGAGTATTTCTTGGTGGCAATAATAATATTCTTGAATGATGATAATTTCTGGATCTTGACCATTGTGCTAAGCACCTTACAGTAATCTCATGATACATTGTTACTACCTACATTTTACCCATGAGAGGAGGGTGAGTGGCCCTCTAGGGGACCAGACGTCCAAGCGGTGGGGTTTGATCATGAACTTCACTTGACTCTCGAGTACTTGTGCGTACTTACTCCCCTAGACCCCTGGTTTTCAAACACTTCCGGCTGCATACCCCAGGACGAAATAAATTTTACCTCATGACCTATTATCCACATACATATTTGAAATTAAAAAGTTTCACAGATCAATACTTACACTTACTAGTCTGTAATACACTCTGGTTTTTGTTTTTGTTTTTGTTTTTTATTCCATTCTTTTTGTTTCTTAAAGACTAGTTGGACCCTCTAAATTGATGTCACAACTCGCTAATTGATTGTGAATCCTCAGTGTGTAGACCCTTCCTCTTGGTGCCTGTGATAGTATTTGTAAGCACAAAAGAATAATTCTAATAGGGGTGTGTTTTTCTGACCCTGAGGCCAGGCTGGCAGAACTAGAAGAGAAGCTTCTCAGCTTGTTTATGCTGCATTTGTGTTGGGG
This sequence comes from Ailuropoda melanoleuca, assembly GCF_002007445.2. Lineage (NCBI taxonomy): Eukaryota > Metazoa > Chordata > Mammalia > Carnivora > Ursidae > Ailuropoda > Ailuropoda melanoleuca. The sequence goes on along the minus strand of NC_048218.1, from coordinate 192,844,433 downwards.
CTGACTCCTGAGGCCACTTTGCGGGTTGGGAGATGAGCCCGCGAATCTGGTAGCTAGAATTGCAAAACCTTTGGCTACGTCTAGCATGGTGTTAGGCTCTGTGGGGACTCTGCATCTGCACATTCGAGTCCCTGCCCTTGAGGAGTTTGCACTCTTTCTCAAAGAACATCCCCAGGGGAAATGGCTAGAAAACAATGCCAGATTGATAGAATCCTGGAGGAGCCCAAAGGACTTTCATCATTGTTCACACACAAGCCTTTCCAAAACAGAGCTGCAGTCCCTAATGAACCGCCCTTCCACTTCAAACATCTTGCTTCTCCTTCATCTTCTTGCTCTTCTTCTCTTCTCCTCCTTCTCTTCTTCCTCCTTGAAAGATGCTACATTTGCAAGATTCAAGACTTAAATGATCCCAAAAGATAGACCATTGTTCTCCCTTCAAATTTCTTATGTATCTTCCCCAAAATAGCCTTGCCCCTATAAGCAAGTGTAAACTGCCTTTTCTTTTTTTAAACATAAATTATACTCTCTGTTTTGCATCTGGCACTTAAAATACCTTGGAGATCACTGCATATTAATAGATAAAGAATTCTACCTTCTTTTTTTGTAACTTTCTAGAGATTTTTGTTTGGGTGGACCATAATTTACTAATCCCTCATTGATGAAACATTGAGATTCTTCTTTCTTTCTTTCTTTGTTTCTTTCTTTCTTTCTTTCTTTCTTTCTTTCCTTCCTTCCTTCCTTCCTTCCTTCCAGATTTTATTTATTTGTTAGAGGGAGAGAGAGAGTGTGCACATGNGTTTCTTTCTTTCTTTCTTTCTTTCTTTGTTTCTTTGTTTCTTTCCTTCCTTCCTTCCTTCCTTCCTTCCTTCCTTCCTTCCTTCCTTCCTTCCTTCCAGATTTTATTTATTTGTTAGAGGGAGAGAGAGAGTGTGCACATGCAGGAGCAGGTTGGCAGGGACAGAGGGAGAGGAAGAAGCAGGCTCCCCAGCTGAGCAGGGAGCCCACCAGAGGGCTCAATCCTAGGACCCTGGGATCATGACCGGACCCAAAGGCAGACATTTAACCTACTAAGCCTATAAGCGCCGCCATTGAGATTATTTCTAACTGTTGCCATGATAAAAAAAAAAAAAATGAAGCAACGAATGACCCGTTTACACTCTGTGATGTATCTAGACATGGTGCGGACAAGGCAGGACCCAGTGGGCATCTGCCTGCATCTGCATTCTGTGGTCCTGCATGCCCTCCCTTCCCTCTCCTCCCAGCTCCAAGTTGATCAGCTGCCTTCTCAGTCACTTTCTCCAGCCCTGAGGCTTCTGTGCATGCTGCTCCTTCTCCTTGGAATACTTCTTTGCCCCCTGCTGACACCCAACTCACCTGCCTGGGCTCAACTGAAGTACTTTCTCAGAACAGCTCTTTTTATCCTCAGAACACTCTGTAATCAATCACTTGATACTATACAAGGTAGCCCTAAAGTCCTTACACAGTTTGGAATTTTAATAAATTTACTTCTGTACATGATATAAACATTCTACAAGTTGAAACAGGGAGGGAATTTAATCACAATTTGCTATATTTAATTACAGAAATGTTGGCTTTCCACATATCTAACATCATTTTAGATATATTTGGATATAACCATTCCATATAGCATAGGGTTTATTACCTAGAAAATTAAAGAAAGGAATTAGAACAAATGAATCATTAAAAATTTCATTGAAGTCTTGAGTAAATTCCTTCTCTGTTGCATTTTGCAAATTGTTTATATATTATATGGAAGTGAATTTATTAAAAACCCAAGCTGCACAGGAACTTTATGGATATCCTAATTAAATTAGTTTTACCGTATTTCATCTAACACGTTCACATACACTTTTGTCCACATTTAACATTTCTGAAATTGGGATATGTCTTACTCTGAGTACAGTCTTGAAGTGTTGTGGGTCAGGCTGCAGTCTTGAAGCTGTTATCATTGTCTGAGCAAGCACAGACTTGGTCATGGTTGTTTATACTGTCATCATTTCAAATGAACTAGGAACATTATTGACATTACATGTTTTGAGTTTAATTTATATTTAAGATATCTTCAAAAAGATCACACTCTGATTTGGCACTGAAACAAAAATTTTATGCAGAAAGGCAAGGATAACAGAACAGCAGGTTGTCAATTTGATATTAGCAAAGCAAATTTTTATCACTGGAAAGATAGTATTAATTTAATATATTCTTGCAATGTAACAAGCAACTACTTTACGAGGCTGTTAAGGGCTGAACTGTGTCCCTCCAATATCCGTATGTTGAAGCTGTCGTCCAATATGACTTCTGTCCTTAGGAGAAAAGGAAGAGATCCCAGGAGTGTGCTTGCACACGAGAAAGGGGAGGCCACAGCGAGACGATGGTTATCTGGTTATCTGCAAGCCAAGGAGAGGGGGCCTCAGTAGAAACCAACTTTGCTGTGCCTTGACCTTGGACCTTTAGTCTCCAGAACTGTGAGAAAATAAATTTCTGTGGCTTAAGCCATTCGGTCCATGGCCTTTTGTTATGGCAGCTACAGCAAACTAATATAGGGGCCTAAGAAAGACTCTCACTGGTAGGTGAAGCTATGTTACACTGCTGCTGACACTAGTGTTGAAGAATTGTCTATTCCAGAGCAAGCGGGAAAGCTCAACATCCATCTCGCATAATGGGTGTCAATGGCTTGGAAGGGTCTTGGGGACATTAGTGGAGCATACTTTTAAGAAATGCTGCCTCATCTATCATCCATCCATGGTGCCATTTTCTACTCTGAGTTGAAAAGTGATTTCAGAGGAGTTGGACTCTGAATAATAAGATTTAGGAATTCTGTAACCAATTTATTTTGCTTATATTTCCCTTTTTGGCTGCATTAAAGCAACAAAAACAAAAAAATCTGTCTAAACGATTCTGAGAGAGTCTTCCATTAAGTCTAAATGTTTCCAGTGATAATAAACCATTATTTTTAATTGGCAATGTTTTCTCTTCCTTTCTTCCTCCTTTCCTTCCTTCCTCCTTTCCTTCTTTCTTTCTTTCTTTCTTTCTTTCTTTCTTTCTTTCTTTCTTAGTGGCACATAAAATAATGGTGTGTCACAAAGTCAATGATTTCCTGGATTTGATGTGATATGGTGTATGTCTGCACAGGCTTCCATAACAAAATATCACAGACTGGGTGGCTTAAACAACAGAGATTTATGTTTTCACAGTTCTGGAGGCTCAAAGTCCATGACCAAGGTGCTGGAAAATTCATTTTCTGGTGAGGCCTCTTTTCCTGGCTTGCAGATGGCTACTTTCTTGCTGTGTCTGTGACCATCCCTCACGTGAGCAGAGAAAGAAAGCTCTATCTCTCTTACTCTTCTTATAAGGACACAAATTAGGGGCCCACCCTTATCACCTCATTTTATCTCAGTTACCTCTTTAAAGGCCCTCTCTCCAAATATAGTTACAGTGGGGGTTAGGACTTCAATATATGAATTTGTGGGGAGGGAGACACAATTCCGTCTATAAGATATGGCGAGATATATTTATTTTGTGTAAGTCTCTCCTACCAATTGAAAGATCTCTGAGGCCCATAACTTCTTTGACTTGTTAGTTCCATAAGGACCGTTTCTTCTTTGATCACCGTTGTACCCCCAGCACCTAGCATATGGGCTGGCACTCAGTAAATGCTCCATGAATGTTTGTTATCTTACTGACAACTTGTTGTGATCTTCTCTAAGAACTGAGCATGTTTCTGCTTTGGGAAACAATGCCAGAGATCTTCTATATATGCTTCAGACATGGCGTCAAGACCCTTGTAGGTCGTAATTACTAATCATGAAAGACAGTGCAATGCTGGAACATCAGAGCTTGGCAGTCCTTAGAAATTCAGCCAAATCCTTTCAAATCACAGATGAGAAAACTAAGCAAAATCCTTACCCAAAGCTAATTAGAGGCGGAGCGGGGGCTGGAGCTCACATCTCCTCTGTAGTGCCCTTTCTACACCATAACTCTGGTCATCGGTCTGGAAATTCACAAATGTCACACAAAACTGGGTGCCCTGGCCCTGAGACTTTTGCAATTTGATGCGTAGAAGCAAAGAGATTTGTCATTTGAAAATTGCATGTATTTTTTTTCTAGCAAAAGATGAAAACTTTAATATTGTTTTTGGGAAGGTTAGTCCTTTATTCATTTGTGGGGAGCAGTACCCATGCATGCTGGGAAACTGGGAGACATTGTTGTTGACTCAGTGTAGATGTAAAGCCTGAAAAGATAAATGTTCGTTGAAGGAACATTTTACTGTTGGCGATTGGGTGGGGCATTTGGGGAACAGTAGGGATTGAGGAAGAGGCTAAAGGGCAAACCTTTTATTTTGCTTTACCTAAGTTCTTGCTTTTTCTTATACAAGTAACTGAGCTTAGTGTGTGTGTGGTCATGATGGTGAGGAGGTGTGGGGGAGGTTGGGAGTTGTTTTCGGGAAAATGGGACCGGAGAGACAAAGACTCAAGAGCATGAGGCTTGATCTTCATCTTGGGGTAGAAATGGAAACTGAGCCATAGGGTACCCTGCTGTAGAAAGCAAGCATAAAAGGCCTAAGGATAGGAAGAACTGTCCCGCCCTTTCATTAGGGGGCATCCTGTTCTTGGCACCTGGGATTGGAGGTTGGAGCTCAGCACAGAGGTGCTCCGCTGGTTTCACCTCCGCTGGTTTCATTCCTGGGATAATGTCCAGGGTCCCCAGGGTTGGGTCATGGGCCACACTCAGTTCTGAGGTCATCATCCCCAGAGGTGAATGTTGATAAGGACCAGGGTGCTGCAAAGTTGCTGTCTGGGGATGCCAGCTTCGTAGAACACAGGGGAGGGCTGCCACTGGAACAGCCAAGTACGAGACACGGAGACTCGGTTCCTGAGACCTTAGGAATACGTGGTGGCTTAGTAAAGATGAGATGTCCTGCTGGTCAGACAGGCAGATGTAGAGCCATTGCTATTTGTGGACTAAATGTCAATGAGCATTTGTCCCCAGGGGCTGAGACATTCCAGGAACACACACACCAGAGCATCTCTCGCTCCCTTTCAGCTCAAAATGCTTCCCTAACATCATTCCTTTATTTATTTTCCTTTCACATTCTCAGGGTAAAAGAGAGAGGAGCTGTGATAGCTCAGTAACCATGGGTACTAATGCCCAGTGTCATCTGTTGTATGAGTTTTATCCAGATAGTCTTATATTGTCCTAGACCTAGGCTCGCCGTGATGAGTGTGATCTGTTCATGACACTACGGGGCAGGCAGGGCGGTGGACCCAGCTCTGCCTGGGCTGATGGAGGGCCCGAGATTGGGGGGGCTCCAGATGCAGTCTTGGTCAGGGCCAGGCCCTGGCCACTCAGGCAGTGTCCAGCTGGCCACAGGGCTCCAGGCAGACTTCAGGACCGAAGGAGGCCAAGGGAACCGCTGCTTAGTATCCATTTTTGGATTTAGGAGTAGGGACCAAAGTGGAAAACTTTATAGTGGAAGCAAAGATACTGAGCTACCTGCTAGCTTCCCATCTCCACTGGGCTTGTTTCAGGATCTGAGCAGAGGCTAGGGTGGGTGGGTGGAGGGGGAGTCCCAGTACTCAATTTATAGCAGAAGGGAAGGCAGAGGCAGGGGATGTGTGGGAAGCTCTGGCGCTCATGCTTTTGTGGAATCCTTTTGTTATTTCTGCTTATTTGCTTTTTTATATGTTTGTTGCCAGAGCAACTACAGCATAGTGAGGGTGAAGGAATGAGGTACAGGACAAACCAGGGGTCATTCTCCCAAGCCTGGCCTCTGCCAGCCTTCTGGAATCTTCTTGGGCAGAAGCAGGGGAAGAGCGTGAGGGGCAGCTGAACCCAAGTCTGGGGGCCTCTGTACTAGTATTTTACTCCCAAAGGGAGCTTCCTGTGTCTCAGAACTTTGTGTGGCCTTCCCCTTGTGCAGAGTGTGGAAAATTGCATTCGTGTGTGCTCAGGGCAGCCAAGGAGAGCTTGGTTTGTGTGCAGAGGCCCTGTTCTTGTCTCTTTGTCAATTCCTCCGTGACAGCTGCAGACTCAGAGACCACACTTCAATTATGTACCCAGCAGGTGAGGGGTGCTTGGACAGGGGCCATCACGTTGGGATCAAGGAGGTAATTCATCCTTTTTACACCCGAGGGACTGAGGGACCGAGGAAGGACTGTGCATACAGATTGTACCCTTGGCCTGAGAGCAGGGGAGAAGAGATGGGAGGAGGGGAGGGGGAGAAAAGGAGGGAGAGAGGGAGGGAGGGAGGAGGAGGGAAAAGAGGGCAGGGGGAGCTAAGAGCTGAGAGAATGAAGCATGATCAAAAGGCTCTCTGGGAATGGACTTGTAGAACCATCTATCTCATTCTCTCTCACTCATCCCTGTCATTCTGAGCTTTTCTACAAAGGACTATTTCTGCAGCAAACAATACCAAGAAGGCCTGAGGCAGTGGCTGCCTGGGAGGGAGGAGGTGTGCATTATGGGGCCTCTGGGTGGGGCAGAACTCTTCCCACTACACCCTGCCCCTGCCTCCTTTCTTCTGGCAACTTTATTCAAATACCAAAGGGAGGGCTGGCCTGGGCAGGCCCTGAGGGAGACCTGAGTGATTGGTGGGTGCTGGAGGTCAGTTGTATCCGGGAAGGGAATGAGTCACGGGCAGCTGAGAAGTCTCTCCTCAGCTCAAAGAGGGCCATCTGACTGGGGCGTAGGGGAGGAAGGATGTGGTGGCCTTCACATGGGGCCTGGCCCTCTCAGGCTTGAAGTGAACCCAGGAGGGCAGCAGCCAGAGCAGGGTTTTGGCAGGCAAGCTGCTGCTACCCCTAGGCCTGCTATGGCCTTGCTTTGAAGCCCAGGTGCACCAGGGACTTGGGTGTTTGCACAGTGACTGTGGGTTGGAGGTGAGGGGGTGGGACAATAGCCACTGGCTGCAAATTTCTATCTCCCTGGGTGTGACCCCTTGGGAGGGTCTCTAAAACGCGTACCTTTCTGGACAACCCATTCCCCAGAAGCCAATTGCCTAGAACATCAGACTAGGTGGATCTCTTCCACCCCATGGAGCTGGGAGTCCTGCACTCACAGAACCCTCTCGGCTCACTGCTCTATTTCTGAAGGACTGTCCCAGCTTTCTGGCTGTGAGGCCCCAGTTTGCTTGGAGTAACTGTGCAAAGCTGAGCCAACCTGGGTCTTAGATCTGAGGCTTTGCACAGTGGAGGTGTGCTGCTCTCGTTCTCTGTCCTTATTGCAAGAGTTAGTGGCTGCTCTTCGTCACGTCCCCCAGTGCACATCAAGGCTCTTCAGAGGGCATGCCCCCGCCCCAAGCTCTGCACCCCGAGTTCTGGGGAAGGATTGCTCCTAACAGAATCTTGGAGCCCCCTCCTTCATCCCTCAGCCTCCTGGTAGAGTTGCATCCCATCCTTGATGCTTGCAGAGAAATGCATGCCGTTCTTCTCTTTAAAAGTTGCCAGCAACAGTCATTCAAAGACTTTCATTTTCCAATTTCAAGTTCAATAACCTGGCACTCAGAACATTCTCGTGCTGTCAGATGGAAATGCTGGACGCTTCTGATGCTGTGGCAGTGGGTTAGTTTGGCATTCTCCTGAGCTGGGGGAGGATTTGAGGCCGATTTGGGGGAGGCCTGGGGCAGGGTGCAGCACAGCAGGTAGAAAGAGCCAGGCCAGGTGCTGAAGAGTTGTCTAGGCATTCCTTTTCCCACTGTCGTCCATGGAAACTTCCCTAGCAATGACAGCTCATACTGCGTCTTTTTCCGCTGCTGGGAACACGCTGCACCATGTGTTCTAGCTCTTGGTTATCTTGAATCTAACACTATCTTGTCCTCATACCTGAGGGCATATCAGCGCTGGGTCTGACTTACCAGCTCTTGGGACAGGGACCATCTGGCTCTAGATTCACAAACATATGGTTCAAAAGGCCTGTTTTAAGTTCCTGCTCCACAGCGTGCACTGTGTTGGCACTGAGAATGCAAAGATAAGTATGACATGACCTTAGCTCCTGAGGGGGACGCGATGGAAACAGGACTTCAGTGTAGCCCAGTGACCACCATGGTTGAGATACGCATGCACATCCATGCAATCCAGCCTGGGTGTGAGGGTGGTGGCCTGGGGAGTCCCAGCGTGGCTCCCTGAGAAGCTGAGACCTCCATGAGACCTCAAAGGGTCAAGAGGGTTCTGCAGAACAGGGGAGGGCAATGCAGATAGAGCAGGCTGAGCAATGCAGATAGAGCAGGCTCAAAGGGTCAAGAGGGTTCTGCAGAACAGGGGAGGGCAATGCAGATAGAGCAGGCTGAGCAATGCAGATAGAGCAGGCTGAGTTACTTGTCCTGGGATTTCTGAAAGGGAGTCTAGGTTTCTGGAGTGCTGAGTATAAGGTCAGTTGTGGTNGAGGGCAATGCAGATAGAGCAGGCTGAGCAAAGACCCGGAGTTACTTGTCCTGGGATTTCTGAAAGGGAGTCTAGGTTTCTGGAGTGCTGAGTATAAGGTCAGTTGTGGTGTGAGATGGCAGGGGTGAGTGAGTGTCTCTGTGTGTGTGTGTGTGTGTGTGTGTATTTGTGCTAGCATGTCTGTGTGTGTCTTTGTATTGCTGTGTGTGTATATTTGTGCTGTGTGTATTGTGCTGCCGTGTGTGTGTGTGTCTGTGTGTATTTGTGCAGCTGTGTGTATTTGTGCTGTGTGTGTGTCTATATCTGTGCCGCTGCATGTATGCGTGTGTGTATTTGTGCTGCTGTGTGTGTGTGTCTGTTGCCATGGTTGACTAAAGAGATGATGAGACTTGAGCCAGGGAAGCAGCTGGGGAACCATGAAAAATACCTGGCAGATAAAATGGTCAGGACCCAAACCTCACCTTTACCTCCGCGATTCAGTTGCTGAGTGAATACTTGGATGGCAGTGGCAAACAGAGGAAGGAATAATAAGCACAGGAAAGAACACCAAGCATCACCGTTTCTCAATCACCTTGAGCAAATCGTGTTTGTTCTCCTCTGTCTCGGGCAATTAACTCCCTGTTTCATTTTTAGACCTCTCATCTCCACAGCCCCCTCAGAATGCCAGCTCCATTGATTTGGTTTCCTTCCATCTCCTCGCCCACCTGCTCTACACGCTGGCAGTCCTTTGGGTGGAAGGGAGTGTGGAAGGTCTGGTTAGGATGAGGCGCCCTTGAATAGGACCAGACAGAGGCCTGCCTTCCTAGTAGTGTTCCCAGGATTGAAGCTGAGAGTCTGGGTCCCTCCTCAACCCCCCATACCAAGAGGACCAGAGAGCCAGCTCTGGGTCCTGAGAAAATGCACCAGGTGAGCTGATCCCTGGCTCCAAATGCTGTAATAATTTTCACGGGTCTTCAGCAAAATGGAGAAAACAGGGCAGATGTACTGTTTTGCACAAGTCTAAATTTATTTGGTTTCGATGTCTGCTTTTATTCTGAGATGATCTTCTTCCCATTTTGTGGTGTTAACAAGTCATTTTAAAAATGAACTGATAGAGATCATAGGATTTATTTTTAATGTGCTTATTTGGCAAAACATAAAGTTGGCAATCCTGTGTTGATCTACCCTCTCCCATATTATTTTGAAATTTTCTTGGCACGTGAAAAGTTAGAGTCTGGGAGCTGTTGAGATAGATGTGCATTTCCACTTAAGGAGGTGGTATGGGTAAGAGCATTATGGGGCTCAGGACATGCCACCCCCAAATGTGGTGCATTGTCATGGTGAATATTTCAAGTTGAAGAAATTTGAGGAATGGCAGGTGCAGGAAGGACTCTGACCTTCTCCTGAAGCAGGTCATGGTCCCTCATGTGAGAGGTGCCCTCCTTATATCTGGAGGAAAAAGAGCATCTTTATCTCTGAAGACCAAGTGATGCCAAGAAGAATCCAAAAGAGCAGGCCTTGCTAACTGCCCCCGGTTGACTACCCTTTGCTCTTACCCCTTTTGTCCTATCACATTTTCCTATGACTTTATATGCTTTATAGAACCTAACATAAAAGCACTCAGGGGGGCGCCTGGGTGGCTTAGTCGTTAAGCGTCTGCCTTCAGCTCAGAGCGTGATCCCGGCATTCTGGGATCAAGCCCCACATCGAGCCCCACATCAGGCTCCTCTGCTGAGAGCCTGCTTCTTCCTCTCCCACTTCCTCTGCTTGTGTTCCCTCTCTCGCTGGCTGTCTCTCTCTGTGTCAAAAAAAAAAAAAACACTCAGGTGTAACTGCTTCTTTGGGTCTTCATTTCCTTATGAAGGCTCCTGTGTGACATAAAATTTATATTAAGTCAGTTTGTATGCTTTTCTCTTGTTAATCTGTCTTGTTANCCTCTGTGTCAAAAAAAAAAAAAAACACTCAGATGTAACTGCTTCTTTGGGTCTTCATTTCCTTATAAAGGCTCCTGTGTGACATAAAATTTATATTAAGTCAGTTTGTATGCTTTTCTCTTGTTAATCTGTCTTGTTATAAAGACAGCTGGGGTCCGAAGATGGGTTGAGGCAAAAAAGAGATATTTTTCTCACCCACTGGCCTAACTGTGGAACCAGACAGTCTAGGTTCACACTTGGCTTCAGCATTACTAGCAGCATGACTTCTGGGTTTCAGGTTCTTGATCTGTGAAGTGGGGAAAAATAGAGTCCCAACCTTCCAGGATTGTAAGGATTGAATGAGCTAATATGTGTTCTCTATTATTATTACCTCTAAAGATTTCCATTAAAATATGACTTCCTTGTCTACCAAGAGCTGTAATTCCAGAAATTCTACCCAAGAAACGTGGGATGTTTTCTCCCAGTAGACTAGTCCACTATTTCGGTTGCCAGCTAGGGCTTTGATGGAAGGCAGGGGTGGAAAGGGAAAAGAGATGGAAAGAGAGAAAGGTGAGATGCTCTGGAGCTCTTTGCACTTAAAATTATGAGGCCAAAATACAAGGCTCAGAGAAGAGAACCAAAAGGACTATAAATAGCTGTGTTATCTTCCTAGAAGCTGGTTAGCATTTTTTTTCCGTACCACTAGACCTGGCTCTTGACTATATTGGAAAGTTGAAAAGGTTGTATTAACTCCAGTAGGAATTTCTCTCCCACTGTGGTCTTTAATATCTGCTCTTACTCCAAGGAGATAGGGAGCTGCTTTTCTATCTCTTCACTCTGGGATATTAAAGACTTCCTGTGGAAGCCCTCTCAGGGCCCTTAGTACAGTGAGCGGACAGTGATTTGAGGGAAGAATTTCTGACTTCAGTGGGAGATTCGCTGAGGTTAAGGGACTGTCCCTGCAGCACTCAAAGTTGAAGCATCTGTCTGTGCCCCTTGGTGTAAGACCAGTCCTATTTTCAAGATGGAACTTCTGGGATTGGCTTGGACGTGTAGCATGGATTTGATCTTGCCAGGAGTTATAATGAGGGTGAGTGAGGAGCAGGTGAGAGCATGGTCAGGGGTTGGTTCAATGGTCAAATGTCAGAGTAAAAACATGGCTTATCCAGGGACATAGCTATACTTGGATCGCAGGGTAAATATCAGACATAAGAACATTTGGAAAAGCTCCCAGCCCGTGGTACCATCCAGAACATGCTCACTATGTGCATTCCTTCCTCTAGAACTTGGCTTAGTTGAATGGTCTACCTTATCTGTCATATGCTCCCTCCCCACTCCCCATCCAAACAATACCCTCCTTTCAAGATCATCCAGTTCAGTTAATTCATCAAACTGATCTTATAAGAACCAAATACTGTGCTTAATGCTGGGGACACAATAAGAATTAGGGCTGGACCTCTTAAATTGGGATATATGTCTTATGGATACTCAAAGCAGTGAGATAAACATGTCTTCCCCAAAGCATCAATTTAACTTGAAGATTGGGGAAGGCAAGTAAAGTGAAAACATTTAAATGCCAATAATTTAAAATAATACTCATATATTAAAATAAATAGATCTATTATGGAAGAGAGATAAATTTGAATATATTTAAAAAATAAAACGTAAGATTTCAAAGAAATTGCATGTAAGTGGTTGACTTCTTTGGACTGTATCCCAGAAACTTGGTAGTACACATGTTAATTCTCTTCCGCCACTATGAATACATTAGTTGAAAAGTTTGAAAGTCCTTACTGAGTGTCATGGGGAGAATTTGAAGGGATTTAGTTAGGGAAGAGTCATAATAAAAGTTGTGGTTCAGATATGTCACTCTCAAGAAAACCAGGTATGCCTGCAGACTAAATACTCGCATTTCTTTCTACTCCTTGTCTAAACTCCACTGCAATGGCTATGAGAATTAGGAAAAAAAGGACAAATTAAAGTACAGGAGAGGAGATGACAAAAGGCAGAAGAAGTCTACAAATTTGTAGAAACTGGAAAGCAGTGGGCTGTGACAAATGACTTACCAGTGTGGAGAAAGCTGAAATGCTGTTGGGAAGAAACCAAGAAGAAGAAAACTAGTTTGTGGAAAGAACCAGGAATAAGAGATAATGGTTTCCTTTGAGGTCCTCTGGTATCAATTGTGTGCTATGGACTGAATTATGTACCCCTCCGTTCATAGGTTGAAGCCCTAACCCCCAATGCGAGTGTATTTGGATACAGGCTTTTAGCAAGTAATTAAAGTTAAGTGACGTCCTGAGAATGGGGCCCTACTCTGATAAGATTAGAATCCTTATGAGAAGAGACACCGGAGAGTTCAGTCTCTCCCCACCACATGCTCACAGAAGGAAGGGCCATGTGAGGACACAGTGAGAAGGTGGCCATCTGCAAGCCAGGGAGAGAAGTCTCACCAGGAATCTTGATCTTGGACTTCCAGCCTTCAGAACTGCGAGAAAATACATTTTTATTGTTTGCATCACCAAGTCTATGGTATTACTTATGGCAATCTGAACTAAGATACACTATGATAGAATAACATGAATTTTCAAAATGCCATACACAAAGAGCCTAAAAGCTGAGAGAGACAGAGGGAGAGAAAGGAGGGAGGGAGGGAAGAGAAAATATTAAAGAGCAGGAGTCAACACGGTATGGGTCTTCTCATCAGTGTTAGAAGTTAAAAGACTATTGAGCCATGACTTCAGAATTCTGAAGGAAACTGTTTTTGAACCTAGAATTCCATACCCAGCCAAACTACCTCTATGTATGCAGCATAAGGATGAGGATACATCATGGTTAGTTTTACGTGTCAACTTGAGTGGGCTAAGGGATGCCCAGATAACTGGCAAGTCATTGTTTCTGAGTGTGTCTGTGAAGGTGTCTCAGATGAAATTCACATTTGAATCCACAGACTGGCTATAGATATCTTCCTCACTAATGCTGGTGGGTATCATTCAGTCTGTTGAGGGCCTGAACAGAACAAAATGGTAGAAGGTGGCTGAAATTGCTCTCTTTCTTGAGCCGGTACATCCATCTGCTGCCCTTGGACATCTTCATTCTTAGTTCTTGGGCCTTCAGATTTGGACTGGAATTATGCTACCAGCTTCCCTGGGCCTCCTGCTTGCTGATGACAGATCATGGGGTTTCTCAGCCTCCATTATTTTGTGAGCCCACATCTCATAATTAACAAACAAACTCATGTTGGTTCTGTTTCTCTAGGGGAACTCTAAAATAAGATAGAATAAATTTTCAGAAATGCAAGTCTTAACAAATCATCTCCGGTATACCCTTTATTGGGAAGCTACTATAAAATGTACTCCACAAGGATGAGGGGAATTGAGCAGGATTAGAGAGCTTCAGTCTATTTGGGCAAAAGAAGGGAGAGTTTCAGGAGGGAAGTCTCCAAGAAGAAAAGTATTGAGTGGATTGATTACCAGATGTGCTTAAACATATCGAAAAGAGACATTCTGGTAGAAAGTTTGGAGTGGAATTAGTGAGGGGTACATAAAAACCAAGCAAATAAGAAAACTTGGCAATTATTTATTCCAGGGAAAACAAAAAACCCGTACAGGAAAAGAAATGTAATCAGTACACCACATGGATCAGCTGTGAATGATGCTACAGAGTCAAAGAGGGAGGGAAAGTGTGTGTGTGTGTGTGTGTGTGTGTGTGTGTGTGTGTGTACAAAAGATCTAAACTCTCATCTTCCATGGTAGGATGTCAATAAATATCTAAAAATCAAAAGCATCAACAAATAGAAACATAGGTAAATTATTCAGGAATATAAAAGTGAGTACCAGAAGATGATGATGATGGGTGGGGAAGGAAATGCCGTTCTTCATTGTAAGTCTTGAGTAACACTTGATTTCAGAAACTTTGTAGCACTTCAATAAAGGGAAAAGTTAAATTTTTAAAAATCATTAAGTATCACTTTTTGTAGATATTCAGAGATGGGGATTGGTGAAGCGTTAAGTGGAAGCAGAGATGGTAGTAGAAATCACCGCAATTATCTGGGTATGGCGGGTTGGGTTCTGGCATTCAGGCTATTTATTGGGGAGGGTCCTTGGTACTGACACCTGTGGAAGGGAAGGGACAGAAGTGGGAGTGGGCAGAGAAAAATGTCGTGCCTCCGCTGATCCCATGGGGAGCTCTGGAGCTAGAACAGCCCTTCAGAGTTGTCCTGGGTTGGGCTGGGATAATGAGGCTTAGATAAGACAGCTCCCTCTGCCACTGAAGCAACTCCTGAGGTGTTTAACCCCAAGAGCGCGGGGCACCCACAGCATTCTCAGAGCAGAGGCAATAAGGCCTTCCTGAAGGGGAATCTGGACTCTGTATGAAAGTGTCCACTACTTACTTTCCTATAGAAGGTAAGAAATGATGAAGACTCAAACTAGATTGTGGCAGTGGGAATATGAAGGAGGGAACAGGTTTTGGAGGCAATTAGGAGATAAAATTTACATGACATGCTGACTGATTGCCTTTGGTGAGTGAAAGGAAGGAGAAATGCACTAGGACCATCTGGTATACCTCCAGATCGCTTGGTTGTAAGGCTGAGTGATAGTGATGGTGATTGAGTTCACAGAAAGAGGGTCTCTAATATAAGAGAAAAGGTGATGGATTCAGTTTGGGTAAGCTGAATAGAGAAGCCTGTGGGGAGGGAGGACTGCCTGAAGCTTCCACTTCAGCCCACTCAGATCTCTTAATTACAGATAACTTTTATTTTCTGTCCTCCATAATCAAACCCTGAATTGTATTTCCTACTACAGGGTAAACTCCATGAGAGCAGGGATTTTTGTCTATATCCCAGTACCTGGCGAAGACACTGGTGTTGAGTATATAACACGTGTAGATATTTGCTGTTGATGCAATGCACTGTTCCTATTATTTTCTCTTTGTATCTGGCCTCAATGAGAGTGCAAGCCTTTTGCTGCCTGATATGAAAAATTATTTTACTTCTACATATTCCACAGCACCTAGCATAATGCTGGGCATAAAGCACACACATGCCAGTTGCAACTGATTGATGATCAGACAGGGGATCTCAGGTCTCTAACTAAGAAGACTTCATAAACCCCATTTCTGCCCCAACCTGTTTCCACCTTCCATGGTGTTCTTTCTGATGCTTGGATGCAATAGATGTTCTGCATCTGAAAATAGTGTGAAAAGATGGTGTCCAGAGAAAGGGGAAATACATTAAAATATTGTAGAATTAGCCAGTTTTATTGGCTAATTATGTACATTGGCAGGGAGGTGGTTGTGATGAAGTCACACCACCAAAGTCAAAAAGCAAAGCTAGGGATCCCCTGATCATCATAACTCCGCTCCTTCGAACTTTAACATTGTGCTGTGATGGGGGGTGCCTTTTATTATGTGGTCATTTAATCCTCAATCCAGGGAGGCTTGATTCATCAATCCCCCACCTCTCCTGGGCTCACATCGTTGGTCTACACCCTATCCTTGGTCTTTCTTGTAAATTGCCTGGCCCTCACTTTTGAGATGGAAAAAGTAAGTAGAGGGGGAATTTGAAGAATGAAAGAAGGAAAGACCAAATATACTGCTTCCTTGTTGGGGTTCAGTTTTCTGCATGTGAAAATGCATTCATAGCATTGGCTATTCATGGGAAGGAGTAATTTTATCTGTGTTATACAAGGAGAATAAATCAGGCAACATAGAAGTAGAATAAAGTCCCCTGACTTAGGCTGTTTGTTCTCTTTTACACTGGCCTCTCTGTACATAGTTTTTCTCTCAAGCTTGTTTATGGATTGACTTAAAGGTAGGTGAATTTCTGAGAGTTTATGGCGAAGGCGATTCTAAGACAAGGTGGCAGGTTGTGGTGAACCTAAATAGGGTATCCCTTGACAATTTGCAGGTGGGGACTGGGGTTTAACTTTTAGGTGGCTAAACACCAAACCAGCAACCTGTGAATTGTGGACCAAATTCAAGGAATTTTAGTTTCCAGACTCATGCTTCCTTACCAAGACTGAATAACTCCCAGATATAACTTCCCATATGAAGGAGGACTTGGAGTTTAAGTTGATTTCCAGGTCATGAAACCAACTTTTCTTCCCATACTCTTCATGCCCCTGGAAATCCCTGGCATGAACATTTGGAATGACTATTTGGTGTGGGGTCTGTAATCTGTGTTCCTAGAGCAAGGATTGCCCTCCTCAGTGTCAAGACAGAACCTGAAGCCATGACAGCTAATCAAAAGGCTTGTACTTATGGTCATGAACTGGGGTCTTCATATGCTTTGCATATTGCTATGATCCCAATAAGTATTACACCACCATCCCCACAAATAGTTATAGCCATTAAGGTAGGAGCATCTAAGAATCTCAGTGGTGAGCGTAGTAGAAATAACATTGGCATTTGCAGCCAAAGATGTCGTTCCAATCCTGCAACTGCCCTGGACTAGCTGTGTGACATTAAGCATGTTACCTAACCTCTCTGAAACTGTTTCTATTAAAAGGATGATAATCACTGTCTTGACTACATCACAGCGGGTTCTGAAAGTGCTTTGTAAACTGTAAAACGCTATGTCGGTAAATGCTATAAGTTGCCGATTGCAATGTGAAGACCAAACTTCCTATATTCTCCCATTCCCTGGATATTAAATGCCTGCTATGTGCTCCATGCTGAGCCAGGTACTTGGAATACAATAGGCACAATACAACAAAGTCTCTGCCCTCATGTCTTTATGGACCGTTAAAATTCCCACATCCAGAAATGCCACCACCTTTGGGGTGCTGCTCTATGCTCTGGGGTTGCTTCCCACTAGACCTTTGGATGGGCCATCTGGAAGGGCCTCCAGAGAAGTGCTTTTCAAACTGTACTCTGTGAACCCAAGGATCCCAGAGAGAAATTCAATGGCTGAGGGACCTCTAGGCCTCCCTCCCTGCCTTCAGCCAGGTTTGCTTCTCTTTTCCTGCTTGATTTGATTGTTTGAATACTGCTGCTTTGGTGGAAGGAGCTGGCCAGTCCAGTTTCTTGACCCTTTCTACCTTTTACATCTGACTCATGAAGGAACCTCTTTCAAAGTCTCTTTCTTCTCTTCCCAGTATTGCCATTATTGGAATGAAACCAAGATAGGAATTCTTTCATCTCAGCTCTGACATAGAATGGGGAAGGGGCTGGGTGGGAGACAAGTCTCGTGGAGGGATGGGCTGGTTTCCTCTCATAGGCATAGGACAATAGCCCGCACAAGTAGTTTTGACAGCCACCCTGCTGGGACTGCTCTGCTTCACAGGAATTGTTGGGTAGGGCTCTATGTAAGGCAATTTCTCTTCTCCATAGATAGTCAACCTCAACAGGTAACCTGGTAAACCATGTGGTAGCTTCACCTCTGGCCTCAAGTTCCTGGGTATCATTCTAATAGTAAATGGCATTCTGGGTAGTTTTTGACCTCAGATGAAGCAATTCTGCAATGTCTAGACTCTGTAGTAATTGACCCTGATAGCTGACAGAGAATTTCCAAGTGAACAGAGTCCCCTAAGCCAAGTGCTGACCAACCACCAGAGTCACCCCAGGAAGTGGTCCTTCTCGGGCTGCAGTGGGAACCAGAAAATGGATGAAATCCTTTTGCTAGCCAGACTGTGAAACATCCAGGAGTTGTTTTCTTCAGCTAGTTCCTAATTATTTAGAGATTTTCCATTTGGAATAGTCTGCCCTGGAAGATAGCCCTAAATATCTGCCAGGGAACTGTTCCCTGATTTTTTTTTTTGCACCTGTGATCATTTTAATGGAGTTAATCCTTTCTACACTGTGTTAGCATACTATACTGATGGATGTTGTAATAAACCCCAAAATGCTCAAACATACTAGAAGTTTGTTTCTTGTTCACACTAAATCCGGAACAAGTCTTGGGATTGATGGATATCCCTTTTCCAAATAGTTATCGAAGGACCTGGGCATCTTTCCTCTTGCAGTTCCACCATCTTCAACAGTTAGCTTCTAGGCTCACCGTGCTTATTTGTATCAAGCCAGTGGAGGAGAAAAGGGCGTGGAAGGCAGCACGTGGAAAAGTTGTACAGGCCAGCAGGAAAGTGGTACACATCACCCTACTTAGGGATTCATGTCTAGAACACAATGGCGTCTAACTGTGTCCCTGGAAGAAGAGCTTCGGTGATGCCACTGCCACCTGCTTAGGTTGTGTCTCCGTGTGTAGCAGGGGGCAAGAAATAAAGCAGAGGGAAGACAACTGTCTTAAACAGCAGTAATGTAGCTGACCTCCTGCCTTCGGAACACGGTGGGGCAAAATGAGGCAACAGAGGGAGACTGTTTTCATTGGTTGGGTAGGCTGTCACCTTTAAGTTTAATGATGGTGGCAGGCGTTTAGGGCGATGGGCTCTCTGCTACAGTGTTTGTGGCAAAGTAAGCTGGTGCAGCCACTTTGGAGAGTTATTTGTCAGGGTGTATGCCCTGTGACCCAGCAATTCCATTTCTCTCTGTCTTTCCTGGAGTAACGCTCTCATATGTATACAGTAAAGCATAAATAAGGTGCCAATTGCCAGCAATGTACGTAGACTGAAAGATTATAGACCGTCTCAATGTGCAGGAGTAGGGAACCAGGTAAGTAGCGATCTTGTATAATATGCTTGTATTGTGGAATATACCATGAATGGTGAAAAATATAGGGTAGACTTACATGGACGAACATGGTAAGGACTTTAAGACCTATTCCAAAAGAAAAAGGCAAGTCATGGAGCGAGAGGTCCCATAGTATACCATTTACAGAAATAAAAACAAGAACAAGATAAAACTATAAGTGCCTTTTTATATGTAAAAATATAAAGGAAATTTTGGGAAGATACAAACCAGAGAAAAGTTACCTTGCAGGAGGGGACTGGGTATGAGGTGGTAATCAAGGGGACTTTAGTTTTTATTGTTTGGATTTTAATCATCGTAAAGCATCATTAATGGAGTACTTGTGTAATTAAAAATAAATTACTAATGGAGCCCCTGGGTGGCTCAGTTGGTTGGACGTCTGACAATTGATTTCAGCTCAGGTCATGATCTCATGGATCATGGGATCGAGCCCTGCATCGGGCTCTCAGCTTAGTTGGGAGTCTCCTTCTCTCCTTCTCCCTCTTCTTCTGCCCCTCCTCCCCCCGCTCATGCTCTCTGTCTCTGTCTCTCTCAAATAAATAAATAAATAAATAAATAAATAAATCTTTAAAAACATAAATTACTAAAAATAAAGAAACAAAATAAGTAAAATAAAATAAGAAGGAAAATTAAAAACCCAAGTATACTGGACTTTGCAAGTAAGCAATGTTATTTGTTATGTTTTATTGTTATCTCAGTGTTTTAAGATCTTGGACAAAGAAACAAAAACTAAACAAAACAACAAGGATACCACCCCCCCCCAACACACACACAGAGACAAATTCTACTCAGAAGCAGGTCACATATCCAGGGTCACTTCCAGAATCACAGTTCTTGGGATTAGGACCTCCGGCACACTGAGTGTGTCATTCAATCTTTTAGGACCCACAGGAGCTAATGTGGTCCTATAGTCTAGAGCGTGTTTATCAAGAAAAAGAACTTCTCAAGAAAAACTGGCATAAGAACTTCTCGAGAAAAACTTCTCAAGAAAAACTGTTGCCGTTGTCTAGTTGTTTTCAAATTATGTTCCCGTTGGAGCAAGAGGTTCCCTAGCTATAATGAAAGAGTTGCATACTTCTAGAATATGTCAGCATCAGCCACTGCATTAGGACCTGAAACGGAGCAATGAATAAGCCACTTCCTATGTGGACCTTACAGTCTAGAGACACTCCCCTAACTTACAGAAAACGTTTAGTTAACATGTAGAATTTTCTCCATTTTCAGTTTTCTCCCATATTCTTTTCCTTTGATTTTTTTTATTATGTTATATTGCTTCTATCCCAGCAAGCCTAGATGACAGCAGTAAAGACAAGCCTGTGGCGAACAAGCTTTAACAGAAAAATTCAGAAATCGTTTTTTTCTGTTTAATTTGACAACTAATCTTTTTGGACGTGTTTGCCTGGTTGTAATATTATATTTCATACGTAGGGCATAATCATGCTGTCTTCTACCAAAATTGTTGTTTTATAAAATGGAATTAAAAATGTAAATATCTCAGGGGGCTCCACAGAGGACATCATGATTTCTAGGCTGGGAAACTACCTGAACACATGTGAAAGCCACTGCCATTTACTCCACTCTTTTGTCATGTTGTCCATTTTTGCTAGGACACAAAGCACGCAGAACCCTCGGTAAGGTTTTCTGGGACGTATGCTTCTCTGACATTTCCCTGGTATTCTGAGTCATCCTTGCTCTGAGCCACAGCTTGCCTTGTTACCAGGAAGAGTCTGGGTCACCGAAACAGTTGAACAAGTTTTATTTCCCAAATAATCTGTGTCCTCTTCCTGCATTTCTTATCTTGCCGTGATGTCTGCAGTGATGTTTCTTCGATCTTTTCTTTCCCTGCTGCTTCTCTCACACATACAGTTACTCAGTGACGGTCCCTGCAACTTCAGCCTTCTGCTTCTTTTCTCTTCCTCTCCTCTTTCTCTCCAAGCATGAGTCACAAAAGCCCAAAGCAGCAAAGCAGCGGTCTGACCAGAGGGTGCCTAGCCTAGAGAGGACAGGAGGAGAAAGACCAGGAAGACTGCAGGGCAGGCAAAGGGAGGCAAAAACCAGAGGGGTATAGGGAGGGACAGGCAGAGGAGAGTCCTGGGTTAATAATTACTGTGCTTTCATAGAATGACCGGTTCATTCACTTGGTCTGTAAATATTTATTAAGCACCTACTAAGTGCCAGAGTGTGGGGATACAAGTGTAAACGGGATGAACTCCACGTCTGTGTTTGTGAAGCTTCACCTGGTGGGAGACAGACAAGAGTAAGGGGGTGTTTCCGGTGCCCTGAGGGAGTGCTTTGACCAGCAGTGCGGGGCAGACAGGTGGAGGTGGGAGGAGAGGCTTCCCGAAGAAGACTACCAAGCGCACTAGCAAGCCAGAGCTGCTGGTTGTCTGCTAATCCCTTTCCTCCTCTTCCTCCTTTAATGAACATATGTCCAACGTGTAGCTGGTCCAGTGGCCGCCCAGCTAGAGACTGCATTTTTCCAGCCTTTCCAGCAGCCACGTGACTAAATTCTGGTCATATAATCTGAGCAGAAGTGATGTGTGCAGCTTCCGGTAATGCCCCTGAGATGAAGGGTGCACTTTCCTTCTCCAATTCCTGTTGTCTGGAGAGTCGACCTGGGGGTGATACCTGGAGCAGCCACCTTACACCACAAAATGGAAGCTCAGGGGTAAAGGTGGCAGAGGAGAAGGATAGAATGAACTGGAAACAATATTGTGCAGCAGAGTTGCCCGGCCAGCCCAAGACCTGCAGAAAAACAAAAATTCTATCCAGTATAAGTTACCGTTACTTCATCTCTGTTAGAATAGCTGGACCAATCTATTAAGCCTTATGTCAGGTTTAAAAGAGAATTCCAAATTCATAATCTCCTCTCCTTAAGCACTTGGGACCCCGTGCTGTAATTCAGTAGTGGTCCTCGCAGCAGCCAATGTGGGAGGCAGGTGGGAAATGGGCTGTTCATGTTTTAGAGTCAATGGAGAGGTAGTTCAGTGAAATAGGTACTCTTCCAATTCAATTCCCCTGAAAATTTCTTAAAGACAGAGATACACTGCCTTAGGAGCCGAAAGAGTAGCCTGACGGAGGAGGATTTATGTTATTTGGCCTGAAATCGAACTCCTTTCTGTTAGGAAGACACAGGACATGCAGGAACCAGGGATACAGACTCATTTTTTACTCTCTGGCTTGGAGGTCTTCAGCCCAGAGTTCAGGGATGGCTTTGGGATCAGAGTGGAAACTGCCCATCAATTCCTGGGCAAGACTGCCCACGTGCTGCCCACCTGGTCTCCAGGTTTGTGCATCAGACTCTTGTACCCTGACCCCGTCCCACACCCCATTCCCGGCTATCCCCCCTCCATGGCACCCTGGCTGGCTGTCACTGGCAAGGAGCACCCTTTTGGCAGTGTGAGTTGGGAGAGACCTGTCCTCAGAGACAAACCCATGATCGCAATGACATCTGGTTCTTCATTCACGGACGGTATTAGTCAGGATAAGTTAGTTTGTGCTGTAGGAACGAGCAACTCCCAAGCCTCAAATCCAACATGGCTCCACAGCATCTCCCCATTATTGCTACTTGAGGGACCCTGGATGGCCTTCTTATGACATCACATTTGAACACGAGGCTTCAGGCTTTGTTGTGGCAAGAGAGAAGAGGACATGGAGAATCACGGTTCTTCGTGCTCCCGAGCGGAAGTGAGCCATTTATCGGTCATGCGGGTCGTGTCGCCACTCCTCCCTTCAAGGGCTGGGGACTACAGTCCTCCTATGTATCCGGAAGGGAAAGGGGCTGAGAATATTGGGTAGCAGCAGGAATGCCGGCCACAGAGATGACACCGTGAGAAGGTGATGGGTGCGCGCAGTGGGTCTTCAAAGCGGGCGTGCACCCTGGAGGAGCACAAGATGAGCCACTGGGTGTGGAAAGAACAGCTATATTTACTCTTTATCTTCTCCTTTGTAAATTTCTATTTTCTGAGTGTGTCTATTATATCTATTATAATGAGTATGTCTATTTATAAGGTGCATAATGTATATGTAGTTTTACATGATTATAATTTATAAGTAAATAAATATGCATATTCTGGGGGTGGATGCTCAAAAAAGTTTTATAAATGGGACAAGCAGTCAAAAATGTCTGAGGACCAGGGCCAGAGAATAGGACCCAGAGATCCTCACGTTGTGGGTGTTCAAGGTTTGAAAATACAGACTGGAGCCCTTAATCCCAAGGTGACTCAGTTTCCTTGGCTGTGAAATTTCCTTTTCAGAAGCTTCTAAGCTTGATCCCCCAAAGATCCATAGAGAGCAGAGGCCAAGACGGGGTACGGTTTGGCTGAGTACCTTTGCTCCTCCCTTTCTGAGAGCCAGCACATGCAAAAGCAGCAGCACTTTGTAGGACTGCAGAGAGGCCACGTGCATTCCTGCATCTGGTGCCTGGTGTGGACACACTGGGTGTGCGGGGGCAGTCAGTGTCAGGTCGAGAATGCTGCCTCAGTCTGGAGAGCCAAGGGAATCTTCCTGTTACCTTTTTCTTTTCTTTAAGATTTAATTTATTTATTTGCCAGAAAGAGAGAGCACAATCAGGGGAAGCAGTAGGCAGAGGAAGAAGCAGACTCCTCGCTGAGCAGGGAGCCCGATGCGGGACTCCATCCCAGGACCCTGGGATCATGACCTGAGCCAAAGGCAGATCATGACTGAGTCACTCAGGCGTCTCTGAATCTCCTTGTTATCCGCCATTGCTTTCCCTGGAGTGGCTGAAAATCTTTGAAAGGTTCACTCTGGGGGAACAATGTTACACAATCTGGCTGGTGTAGAGAGAATGAGAGAGAAAAAATCAATGCACGTGCATATGTATGTATGTGTGCGTGCGTGAACATTTGTGCACACGTCGCTGGAAGCTGATATGGACAGAGTATGTTCGTTTTTCTTCCTTTGGCTAAAATAGGGTTTCCCAACTGTGGGACATGAAAAAAGGGGAGAAGGACCACAGCGTGGGGAGATTGGCCCAGGGAATGAGGGGCAGGCGCCAGGGGGAGAGGTGTGGAAAGAAAGTGTCAGAAGAAAGAACTAAAAGTAAACACTGGAAATGACTGTTGTATCCAAAACCATTAGCAGATCAGGAGATGAAGCCCTGTAATCCAGAGTCCTTGTGGGACCATCCAGACCCAAGTACTCTTGGCAATCTGTGGATGGGTAGGTGCCACCCGACTGCCGTGTCCCACGCTCAGCCAGAGGCTTGGGCTGCCCCACGTGCCCACAGTCCCCGCCAGGGCAGAGAGGCCGAGAACTCGTGTCTGTGCATAATGCAGCATCATTTTCCTTTTGAGACCTGCTCCCCCTTCCACTCCCCTCCCATCTGTGTGAAGGACACCATCAATTGTCTGGTCATTCAGGCTCAAAGCATCAGCCATCTCCCCAACACCCACTTCCCATTCAATCAGTTGTCAGATCCTGGCAAGCTCACCTCTCACGTGGAACCCCTTCTCTTCCTCCCGATGCTTCTGTCCAGGCCAGGAGGAAACACAAACAAACAGAAACACACTGCATGCTGTGAAGCCCTGTACTAACAGTATTTCATGGGACTTCTAAATCTTCAGTTGCGTGGAACTGCAACCAGCATTCTAGAAGAGAAGAAACAGAGAGGGAAGAGAAAGGGAGAGAGATTTTAGCTGAAAAGTAAAGGACATCCCAAGGGCGATGGAAAGCAGGAATTTGGAAGCCAGTGGGCCACAGGCGCCTCCTCCTAGTCACTTGACTCAGTCTCTCTCTGCACACCTGCTTCCTTCCTCTGCAGCTTGCTTTACTCTGCTGCCCAGTGGGTGCGTGGGACTCTCTCTGTAGTCATTCAGCATGGAATCTCCCTGGTATTAGCATCTCCTCCACTGAGGAGACCCGAATAAACTCACTAGTCTCACATCTCTCGGAAATTGCTTCTTAGCCAAGTGGGTGTGGTCAGGCACACAGGTCTTTACGTGCAGCCGTGGCTGCTGGGGACACGTACCCGTGACCTCCAGCCTTGCTTCAGTGCCGTCCCCGTGTACTTCATATTTATAACCCGTGCTCTTGCCTGTGCTCCTGCAGTCTTTTGTACCTCCCACCTTTGGGCCTTCTTTCGGCGCCTTATGGTAGGAAAACAGTACTAAGTATGCCTCTTGGAACTGGACCCGTTATCTGCCACATTCCGTTATCTCTCCAGGGTGAGGCTGCCAAGCTCACCCTGCCTACGGGACCTGGACCTGTGGCCCCATGTGACCCGGACCTGTGGCTCCATGTGGCCAGTCTGAACTGAGGTGAGCAGGGTCAAATACACACCTGGTTCTTAACACCGAGGGAAATGAATGTAAAGTATCTCATTAATAATTGTTCATATTGATCATAGTTGGAATGGTAGTATTGGATATGCTAGATTAGGTAAAATATATATTAAAGTTAATTTCACCTGTTTCTTTTTTACATTTGAATGTGGTTATTAGAAAATGTAACCTTACCTGTGTGACTCACATTTCATTCTGCTGGGCAGCGCTGGGCTGAACGACCTTCTCAGAAAAAGCCTGGGTGTTCTTACTCACGGACTGTTTTCAAGCTGTTTCTCCCTCCAGGAAGGTCGCTCCGTCTCCTACCTACCCAACTCCTACCCATCCTGCAGAATCTCCTTCTAATGCTGCCCTTTGGAACCCCATGCTCACAGCCAGAAGATCACCTGTCCACCCTCAGAACTGTTGAAATCATTTTTTTTCTTTTACTTTGTGTGTGTTTTAAAATACACGTTTGGCACATTTTGCCATTACTGTAATTATCAGTATGTGTGTGTTATCTTCTGTATTTTATTGTAGGTCCTGTGGCCATGCCTCATTGGTTTGTCTATGCTAGGTACAGATACCTAGTAAGTGCCAAGAACGGACCGGAAATACTAAGTTTGTGAAAGAAACTCCGTCTTGCTACTCACTGGTTGTTGTGTGTTCCAGTGAGGCGTTTGTCCTGGTCTGTGTCCCAGGTTTCTCCATCACTCCCTTACCCACCCCCTCACACCCCTTCACATGTACATTCTCTCACCTTCATTACCATATTCATTCATTCATTCATTCATTCATTCAAATATTTAATGGCACTTTACCATGCCAGGTACTGGTGAATAGAGGTGAATGAAGAGATGTGGTCCCTGTCTCAATGGAGTTTACGGTCTAATGGGGAGGGTGATAACAAAAGCGAATACATTAGGATATGCTTACAGAACCGCGATATGGAGGATTCCGAAGGGGAACCAGTCAGCGGGAGGGCAGGGTGACTTAGAGTCCTGGTCGAGTTGAGGCAATGCTGTCTAAGCAGAGCCTAGTAGGCTGAGGAGGGAGCTGTGTGCTCAGCAGGAGGAAGAGGGCCCAGGCAGAGGGCATCTTGGAAGACCCCAGGAGGGAAGAGGAGTGTTACATGAGGCCAGAGGACATTATCTCTGCAATTCCAAGCTCTGGATGGGCGAGAGGAATCACTAGTAGGTCAGTTTCCTCTCCGTGTTGTGAGTTTCCTCTTTGGAACTTCTGGAGCACCAGAGAGGACACTTGACTCTTTAAATCTCTCCAGATGCTTTTCAACGAAGCATACATATTAATTCCATTTCTTCTCATAGTGTTACCCTTACGTGAACAAGTGTAAAATTCATACTCTTTCTGTTTGAAAATCATGTGTGTAATCTCATTGTAATGCCCTTTCGATATACACCAGTCGTTGTTACTTGGGGGTGACTTTTGTCCCTGGGAGACATACGGCAGGGTATAGAGACGGTTTGGTTTGTCACAACTGCGGGGGGCTGGTGGTGGTGCTATTGGCATCTAGGGCAGAGAGGTCACACATGCTGCCAAACATCTTATAATACAAAAGACAGGCCCCCACAGAAAAGAACTGTCTGGTTCAAAATGTCAGTAGTGCCAAGGCGGAGCTATCTTGATATATAGTCAGGGTAGGCATTCTTTTGATAGATGGAAAGCTGTATCACCGTGACAGAGATTGCCAGTTGTCCCCCCATATTCAGTGTCCCCTCTATCCTTAGCAGAAGATGCTTAGGGTTTTCCAAGATCACCATGCACTCAACTAAAGGGCATTATTTTCTAGTGTCCCATGTAGTTAGGTGTAGCCAGTGACTGAATCCTGGCCACTATGGTGTCAGCTGAAATGCCTTTGCGGAAGGTTGCTAAAATGGAGGTGCCTTGGCGTGCAGTGGTGACATGGGGACATTTTGCTCTTGATTTTCTTCCCCCCTGCTACCTAGCATGCAGTGGGAGAGCAGGAGCTCAGCCAGATGGCATACCTATGATCGTGAAGACAGATGTCATGAAGTGACCTTGAGGTGACCTTGAAGATGGTAGCGCACAAAGACAGCAGCCTTGGTCTCAGCTTCATGGAGCCCCTGACTCCCTTCCTCCAGACATCGTTTACATGAACAAATGAACCTGTGTGTGAAAATCTCTGTGCGTTTGGCTTACCTGTACCACATAGCTGACTTTACTTCTAGCTGAGAGATCATCACTGAGGAGCCTGGAGGTCCATGGCTCTTTTGACGGGGTCTCGGGGACCTCTTTCTCACCACAGGTATTCTGTTTTTCTCTCTCGGTACCAGTCTCCTTGCATGCTAAATTGTTAGCCAGGCTCAGATGCGATTTTCACAATATTCCAACTTCTGGGCCAGGCTCTACATATGGGGAGATTGCGTGTAGCTCATCCTCTGGATTGGGCCCTGGGATAACGAATTCCCCTCCTTCAGGTGTATGTTACCATGTGGGCTCAGTGCCCTAGCCTTCCTGCCCTGGAGTTACTCACAGGAGATGTTCAGAAGCTGCGAGCAAGTGGGGGGCTCAGGAATGTGCACGGGGTCGGCACCGTGCTGTCACTTTTGAAGCCTGAAGTTCTGCACCCGAGCTTGGATTTGGAAGCACTAAGGCATGTTTGCCAAAGGCTGGAGTTCTGATGTGGAGTGGAGAAATAGCTGTTACTTTGTGGGGGAGAAAAACACCTTTCATTTCTTTAGGGAAAGATAAGTAATGCAACTTTGCGGTTTCTCACTTCTGATCTTCTGGAGAGCAGATGTTCCTTGAGGACTGGCTGGTCCAGAGGCGACATATTTAAGTTCGCAAACACCACACATTTAGATGTTAGACATTTCAGTGTTGCTAAAGAAAACGACCAAATTAAACAGCCAACTTTCCCTCTTAGTTTTGTCATAGAGACTTTTTAAAAATTAACTTGGCTGCTGGCAGTGGGATCGGCTCATTTGCCAGTCTCAGGGATGGGGGAATGAGGTGCATGTGTGATTGGGGTCCGGAAGAGGAGTGGCTGATGGAAGGAAGTGGGGGGATGCCTGGGCACACAGAGGAGCCTCCCTCCCCTGTGGGACAGGCAGGGCCCCTCCTGTGGGCCAAGCAGGCTCCTGCTCACCGGCCTCCCAAGGGGCCGACCTCTGTGCCTCCAGGAGGCGGTGTCATCACACGGAAAGGGAAACCCACCCTTTGCCATAAGGGCGGTTATGTGCGGACAGACGCACCCTCCAGGACGGGAGGAGCTGGCAGGAGAGGACAGCCTCAGGGAAATGAGTACGAAGTATTTCTTTCGATTAGGATGAATGACGCCCAGGGTTTAAACGGTGCACTGTGGGCTGGGTAAATTGTTTCTCTTAGCTTCGTGACCCTCTTATCATGTGTGCATGCTTTAGTTTTTAAAACATGGTGGGGGCTGGAGGTTGGGGGATGTTGTTGCAGAGAGCAGGGACGTGGAGCTTCAAGCAGCTGTATCCTAGCTGTGGGATGAATACGATGAAATTCCGCTTTTTATTTTTAGCAGGGGAGGGGAAGCAGGGAGAATCTTCGACGTGGGCTTTGAAGAAGGAGGGTGAGGATGGGAAGGTGAGGGACAGTCCCTCCAAAGCACCACCAGCACCGCCGGCAGCAGGGGCAGGCCTGCCCCACAAATAGCAAAGCAAAACCTCCTCTTCTTGAAAACTCTGAACACCAGCGTCCTGGTGGAGAAACTGAGGCCCCACTATGAGTTGCAGTGACTTGTGTCTCATCGCCCAGCAATTCCTGGGGAGGAGCGGGGCCGGCCCAGGGCCTCTGACACCTAGTTTAAGGGTTTTGTCTGTGTGATTGCTTTGGCTTCATAATATCACTTTCTACTCTGGTACTTGGACGTGTTCCATAAGTGCCCTGCTATGTGAAGCTCTTTCTTAAAATAGGAAGAGGATAAACTCATTGGAAAGGCTGGAAGGACCTTGTGAAGAGAGCCGGGCATGATTACAAGTCACCCTGGTTCCACTAGTTCAAGCAGACAGATGGTGGATAGAACCGAAGCCAGACAATTTGCACTTACTGAATTAGCGCCCGTCTGTTAGTCTGCAGAAATGGGGGGGAAATGGGCATCTCTCTTCTCACCATATAAGGTAAATAACAACCAGTGCTCCTGGAGTGTTGGCCCTGCAGGAGGCAGAGGCAGTGTCGTCCAAGCCCCCCCTCCGTCGGCCACTCGTGGGAGGCGGCACAGGGTGCTGGAAAGAACTCAGACGGTGGACTCAGAGAGTCACAGGTTCAAACCCCAGCTCCAGTGGTTAACACAGCTGGTGTGGCCTTGGGCAGCTTAACCCCAGAGAGGCTGTTTGCTCACCCGTCAGATAGGGATAATATCTATTCATCTAATGAAGTCAATAAAAGTAAAATGGGCAGAACACAGTAGGTCTCCTAGAGTCAGAGCTCATTAGTGATGGCAGCGAACCACACTCCGACCCCATCTAGCCTTCACCTGTGTATGACAGTGGCCACAAGAACAGTGGTGGAGGGGACCAAGGAGTGTGGCTGGCCTAGAGCAAATTCCCGCTCACTCCAGGACATCCCCCCAAGCCGCGTGTTTGTAGTCAGCCTCGTGTAAAGGAAGGGCGGGGGGGGGGGTTTTCTATGGCAGGGCTTCCAATCACATGATAGAGTCTTCGGTACTTTGAGGGGAGCCCCTGGCACAGTTTTGAAACAGGCAGTTTGCCATTCACTTTCTTCCACTGACCAGTACTGAGTCCAACTATCCCATGTCAGGTCCTGACCTGGCACTGGGGAGACTGGCCCTGCCCTCAAGGAATTCAGAGTCTGGGAGGGAAGATAGTTATTCAAACAAATAATTAGGACAGGGGCGCCTGGGTGGCACAGCGGTTAAGCATCTGCCTTCGGCTCAGGGCGTGATCCCGGCGTTATGGGATCGAGCCCCGCATCGGGCTCTTCCGCTGTGAGCCTGCTTCTTCCTCTCCCACTCCCCCTTCTTGTGTTCCCTCTCTCGATGGCTGTCTCTATCTCTGTCGAATAAATAAATAAAATCTGAAAAAAACCCCAAATAATTAGGACAAACTTTAAAAATGCTGTAATAAGTGTGCCAAATCCTACCTGGCAGGAGGAGGAAGGTGTTGGGAGATTCCTCACGTGGACTCTGAGCTGGACCTTTAGGGAGGACAGAGATTTCAGCAGATTGCCAAGGGGGCAGAAGGGACAATGTGGGAACAAGGCCTCAGGGTGTGGGGTGCCTGGATTTCCCAGGGAGCCGTGAGTGCCGTAGGATGACAAGTGTCAGGTCCACTTGGGAGTGTCGGACGTGGGCTGCTGAGCAAGGCGGGGTCCGTCCCTGACCATGGGCCTGTGGACAGGAGGGTCTTCAGCCAGGGGAGTGAGTGGCTCCTTCAGGTTTGCATTTTGGAAGGATCAGAATGGATCATGAAAGGCATAGTGGGGGCAGGGAGACCTGATTTCAGGCTATTACGGCCCCCCAGAAGGGCAGCGGCAGAAGGACAGATTTCTGCCCTGAGAAGGGTGCCAGGGCAGTCCTGGTGATGAATTGGACACAGGGGCTGGCTGACAGAAGGCAGAGGATGATTACCTTATTACTTTCTAGGGTAATGAGAATCTTGGGCCAACATTCTCTTATGGCATTTAAGTTCTAATGCTTGCAGTTGGTTTCTCCTTTGCCATTAGGATGAGTATTCCTTGAGTGCCAGGACTCTGCCTTACTCATTCCACCTGTACCCTTCCTGGTAATACAGAGTCTGGAACAAATAACTTTCGAATTAATATTTTGATAAATGAATGGATGAATATTCATTCTGCCTTGTACTGCACACCTCTGGGGGTGGGGGAGAGCATCTGTGCAACTTGTTACAGCTCCAGCAGGGGTCTCATAGATGCCTGTCAAACCCCATAAGAACGGGGGCGGAGGAGGAGGGGGGGGAGGAGGCTGTGATGAGGATAGTGATGGATAATGATGATGGTGATAATGCAATGCTACTCACCTTCCCCTTTCCAGAGCACAGTGCTCCCCAGCTTCCTTGGGGAAATGCAGGAGGCACATTCGTTAACATGAGCGAGGTGTCCTGATTGGAACTTCTTGGCTGGAAGAAGTCAGAGGCTCAGAGAACATTTCCATTACAGTGATTGTTGCTCTCACGGTACATGAGGGGGCCCGTTGAGGCTCTTCTGTCAAAGGAAGATAAAACTGCAATCCCCTTAGCCTGGTTACTACACTTCAGAACTATCCATCTCTCCATCTATAAAATTTCCCCTTGATTCCTCATCTGCTCCGTGCAGATTTCCAGCTGCTGTTCTGCTGTGGTTGGTGCTGCTGCTGGTGAGGTGAGGGGAGTCCCCAGGGGAAGCAGGATGAGATCAAGAATTGGCGGAGGGGGGCAGAGACGCAGCTTCACCCTAGATGATTTGAACCATTGGAACAACTTCTCCAGAATTTTAAACTGTGATATATGCGGCACCTCTGTGGGCATGTGCAGGCCAGCGTCTGGGAAGTGGAAAGCTTGGGGCACAGGTTTTTTGGTTAACTGAAAATTGTCAAGAATTCTTGTTTTGGGGGTGCCTGGGTGGTATAGTTGTTTCAGTGACTGAGTCTTGGTCTCGGCTCAGGATGTGATCTCAGGATGGTAAGATCGAGCCCCGCATTGGGCTCTGTGCTGAGCACAGTGTCTGCCTGAGATTCTGTTTCCCTCTCCCTCTGCGCCTCCCGCTCGTGCTCTCTCTCTCTCTCTCAAATAAATAAATTGCAACAAAATTCTTGTTTTGGTTAGCCTTGTTAAACTCCTTTTTCAAAGGCTTCGGTCCGTTTTCCTTCCTTAAGCTGTTTGAACACTGAACAGCATTTACTCTTGATTTTGTGATTCAGAAAGCATTCAGGATCATGATTCAGAATCCCCATTCTGAAATGCCAATTTTTATTACACATAACCACAGGTGTGGAAGGCTCAGGGGACTGGGTGAATCTCTTTCCAGGACACATTCTTGATTTTGTTTGGCGATCTTCCACATATCAGCTTGTTTCCTGTGATTGGCTTTTTCTAAACGTTGAAGACAGATAATTCCAAATATATGAGGGTTCAGGTTGCTTTCTGCGTAATGAAAGTTTTACCACCTATCAGATGCTCCCTCCTCCGTATCTTTTCTCAGGTTAGAAGTGACATGTCTCCCTGTGTATAAGGAGCTGGTGGCATAAACTGCGCCCAGTCCGATTGCTAACTCCCTATGTGAGTTTGGATATACAGTCAGCTCTGCTATAACTCTTTGGAAATGCACATTTGCTCCATTGCAATTGATGACTTAGACCGATTTGAGCATATCACAAATTTCACATTTACTTATGCGCCCTTTAGCATGCAAGAAACACTAGGTGAGTGCAGAAAACTGCACACGGCTGAACTGCGAAGCGTGAGAATTCAGAGAATGCATACGCCTCAGACATCCCCTGGCTCCCGTGGTCCAGCCAGTGTGCTGGGAGCCATGCCCATCCACCCCTGTTGTTCCAACTTTCTGCCCCCTTCACGTCCCAATGACCCAAGCTGTAACCTTTCCGGTACCCATTACTGCAAGCAAACATCGGGACTTTTTCAGGATAAAGTACCATTTTTACTGAAGTATTTATGTACTTTTTAACCATGTTAACATGTGTAAACATTGGGATACTATTTTTATTAGATTCTTCTCCTTTTTTTTAAAAAAAGTGCCATTGGTGGAGTTTTTGAACATTGTGCTTCTAGCCCCATTCCCCCCTCCATAAGCTCTGTGGGCTTTATTGTGCGATTTTTGCACATCGTGGTGATTTTGGGGGAACACATGTTGTGTTACACAGCAGAACTGGCCATCACTGGGGGGCTCTGAGCAACATTTGATCTCCTTACCAGAGGCCACTTTGACCACTCACCAAAGATACATAACTTATAAAGAACATTTCTAGAAGGCTGACTATACTTCCAGTTTAAAGACATGGAAAACGGAACAAAATTTTGAAATAGATATGTAAGGTGGTATCACTTCAACTTTACTTATGGGGTATCCAAAGCATAGAACACAAGTCCTCCCAGTTATGCATAAACTTTCTTGGTGAAATATAGGGAATGTTCAGGGACATACAAGGGGTGGAACTGCCGTGTACTAAGTCCTTCCTATGGAGAATAGATGTGTTACATACATCATCTCATGTAATCTTCATAGAACATCATTACCATATTCTTCAAGTATTTGTTGAACCCCTGCCATGTATTGGGTGCTAATCTGAGCGTATCAGTGAACACACTGCTGCCTCCAGGAGCTGAACCTCTAGTGGAGGGACATAGGCAGTAAGCCAACAGACCAATGTACTCTTGGCCATGGTATGCTAAGTGGAGGCTTACCATGGCTATGGAGAAAGACAGCACAGAGAAAGGAGTGTTCGGGGCGAGGGGAACAGAAGGGACTACTGAGGGGGCCCTGAGCAGGGAACAGACAGCACTGTCATCCCCATTGCTACAGGTGAAGAAACTGAGGTAAGAAGGAAGGCTCAAGTTGCTCAGAACCTTCAGTGGACCAGTAAGGAGGTAGGGGGAGGGAAGGAAGGGAGGATGGAATGTGCTCCTTGGTCTGTAAGGAGAGGTAGAAAGTAGAGTGAGGACTGCGCTAAATCTAATTTTACTTCAAAGTCTGTGTTCTTTCTATGCCTCCGAGCAGTTTCCACCGTTTGAGCTTGATCTTCCAAAAGCATGGCTTCCCTCTCATTACCCCAATCTTGCTCAAGGACCTGGGAGGCTTCTCTGATGACGACCGTATTAGTTTGCTAGGGCTGTGTCTAGGAAAAGGCTCAGTGGGCTTTCCTTTACTCTCACGCTACACTTCTCTTCCGACACTGAATGTGTGGGTTCCCAACATCAAGCAGTTTTCCACCATGTGGGGTGTTCTACAATTCAATTCTGTTCAGACACTCTCTACCTGGAGTTAGCGTCGGATCCCAAAGTTAGGGGCTCAGTCCCACAAGACTGCCCCCTACTTCAGATGCCAATTGCAAGTCCTTATTATCACTTGTACTTTTGACCAACCAGCTATAAAATCAGGGTTCCCATGCCCCCCTCCTTGGGTTCCATAATTTGCTAGAATGGCCCACAGAACCCAGGGAAACACTTACTTCTAGCAGTTGATTATAAAGGATATAATAAAGAATACAGATGAGCAGCCAGGTAGAGAGGTACCTAGGGTGAGGCATGCGGAAAGCGTGTGAAGCTTCCAAGCTCTCTCTGGGTGCACCACCCTCCCAGCACCTCTGTGTGTGCAGCAGCCCAGAGGCTCTCTGAACCTCATCCTTTGGGGAATTTTATGGAGGCTACATCACATAGGCAGGATCGATCATTAACTCAATCTCCATTTTCTCTCCCACTCCCAGAGGATGGGGGTTGGGCTGAATGTTCTTAAACTTCTTTTTTTTTTTTTAAATATTTTTTATTTATTTATTTGACAGAGATGGAGACAGCCAGCGAGAGAGGGAACACAAGCGGGGGGAGTGGGAGAGGAAGAAGCAGGCTCCAAGCGGAGGAGCCTGATGTGGGGCTTGATCCCATAACGCCGAGATCACGCCCTGAGCCAAAGGCAGGCGCTTAACCGCTGTGCCACCCAGGCGCCTCCCTAAAGTCAACTCTTTTTTTTTTTTTTAAAGATTTTATTTATTTATTCGACAGAGATAGAGACAGCCAGCGAGAGAGGGAACACACGCAGGGGGAGAGGGAGAGGAAGAAGCAGGCTCATAGCAGAGGAACCTGACGTGGGGCTAGATCCCATAACGCCAGGATCACGCCCTGAGCCAAAGGCAGACGCTTAACCGCTGTGCCACCCAGGCGCCACAGAATGTTCTTAAACTTCTAATCATGGCTTGGTCTTCTGGTGAATCGCCCCCATGCAAGAGCCCACCAAGAGTTGTCTCATTAGAACAAAAGACCCTTCTATCGCCCAGGAAAGTTTAAGGGATTTAGGAGTCCTGTGCCAGGAACCAGGGTCAAAGACCAAATAATAGAATACAAGATGCTCCTGGTGCTCTTATCACTTAGGGACTTAGGAGGGTTTTAGAAACTCTCTGCCAGCATTGGGGGGCAGAGACCAAATATATATATTCTATTTATTTAGAAAGGCTGACATAACAAGCTTCACAAATTAGGTGGCTTTAAACAGCACAAATTTATTATCTTATAGCTCTAGAAACAAGAAGTTAGAAACCAAGATGTCAGTCCAGAGATGCTCCCTCTGAAGGCGCTAGACCCTCTCTTCTGGCTTCCAGTGGTAGTCACCAAACCCCGGTGTTTCTTGGCATTAGCTCTGTCACTCCAATCTGCCTCCATCTTTGGTGTTCTTTCTGTGTGTCTCTCTACATCCAAATTTCCCTTTTCTTATAAGGACACCAGTTATGATGGATTAATCTCCACCCTCATCTAGTATGACCTTATCTTAACTTGGTTACATCTTCGAAGAACTTATTTCCAAATAAGGTCACATTCACAAGTACTGGGTGTTAGGACTTGAATATTTCTTTGGGGTGGGGGCACAATTCAACCTATTGGCCAAACTAAGTCCCAACTCTCTGCCCAACGGAAGTTGTCTCTTGTCTCCAGAACTTGCTCATATCTACCAACGTCACCTTCCTGCTTCTCAGCAAGCCCTCCATGCATAGTCATACCTCCAGGCCTTTGGCCTTTCCACCATCTCTCATGTCCCTTACTCCTTCTCTAGGGCCAAAGTCCAGTTGTGTTTTGTTCCCCAATCCTCTCTGATGCTACTATCACTCCATCGGCCCAGCCTGGATCCCTTCTCTGAATTCTTACCGCCATCACTTAGTCATCGCATCATCTGTATAGTACACACAGAAAGCAAAGCCGAGCTTAAAGGTTCATTGTTGAGTGGTGACGAGGTAAAGCCCATGGACCTTGGCATTTCACAGCGCAGATTTGGACGTAGCCCTGCCACTTCCTAACTGTGTGACCTTGAATAAGTATGTATCCTCTCTGTGCCTCAGCTTTCTCATCAGTATGTTGTGGCTAATAATGGTGCCAATCTCATAGATTGTTACAGGAATTAAATGAGATGATTCCTGTGGCATGCTCTGTGTGGGGGCTGCACATTGGCTATTTTTATTCTGAGTACCTGGGGAGCTTGCCTCTCAAAAGCCCCCCTTTCTTGGTTGGTGCTGAAGCTAGGCTGCTCTACACCACCAGCTAACAAGGGAAAGGCCATCGAGGGCTGGGATAGGAGGGAAGTCCAGGCCCACATAGGCCTAGTTCCAGGAAGTGGTTGCAGCCAGGGGCAGTCTGGTGTCTAGGGGACAGGGATGGGAGACAGTCCCATCTGTACATGGAAATAGAGGTCTGTCATGGTCCCTGCCCTTATACAGAGAAACAGCTTATCAAATGAACAAATTACTGAATAATGACAAGTTTGGGTCAGAAGTGTAGAAGGAGATATGTATAGGGTGGGGCTCCCAGTAGATAGATATTTCCCATAATGGAGGGGGTGAGTAGGGCAGAATCTATGGCTTCACTTCACCAGTTCTGTCATTTGATATAATGGTGTAAACTGTTTACTGTGTAATGGTATAAATGGTTTACTGTTTATTGAATAACAACTGTTTACCGGATTATTAAGACTCTTCTGTGTTGTACATAACAAGAACCAGCCCAAGCTAACTTTGACAAAAACGAAAAAACAAAACAAAACAAAAAACCAAAAAACTTTATTATGATGCACAGGGCTGTGAATTTCAAGGAGCCCAAGGGCAGGGATAATGTAGGGGATTGGAATGTCAACTGAATTGTCTCTTTTCTTCTCTTCTCTCTCTCCATTTGAACACTAGCCTCTCCAGCTGCTCCAGGCTGCTTGACAGAGCAGGGAGTCCCCATCAGCTCCTAAACTCGTGGGTATGCAGGGTGCTCTATCTAGAGAGAGAGACCTATCTCTTTCAGCATATAGCCAGCATCAGATTTGGGGGGAAGGG
Source organism: Ailuropoda melanoleuca (assembly GCF_002007445.2). Taxonomy (NCBI): domain Eukaryota; kingdom Metazoa; phylum Chordata; class Mammalia; order Carnivora; family Ursidae; genus Ailuropoda; species Ailuropoda melanoleuca. Next base: position 192,807,226 of record NC_048218.1, on the reverse strand, counting down.
ACTCCTCTTGGCCTGCCTTAGGTTAGCAGACCACCCTGGACCACAGAGAGGTAGTGAAGTCTGTATCCTGGGAGCTGTCCCTGGAACCACGCAGACTGGAGACAAGGCTGAATCTTCTCCCGAAGGTGGTCACAGAATTGGCACATAATGGGGCTGGGCTCCCCAACTTCTTCCTGCAGCCAGAGCTGGTACGAGAATCCTCTTAGGGGAGGTCAGTGAAGCTTATGCTCAGAGACCAGACACAATCACCGTCTGGATTATCTGCAACTCAGGGCTGCAGACTAGCTGGGCTGAAATGCTTTATGGGGGGAATCATTCCCAACAAGGGATTCTCACGACCTTATAAACCAAGAGACTAAAGCAGGTTGGCTTTTCTCTTCCCAGGGTGTGATTAAGCCCACCTAACTCTCTGCAGTCCATTTGATTTTTTTTTTCCAAGCAAAAGAATACAAATCCGAGGGGTCTGTGCTGTTTCTTTGAGACTTTTAAACTACCAATCCCATTAGTGTGGGAGCTACTTGAAAGAAGATTGAAACCAGCAAACTGACTATGTGAAGAATAAAAACATGGTGTAGAAAGGAATGAAAAAAATAATTAATACCTTCATTTCAAGGCTAAGAGCACTTTTCTGGGTACTTGTGAGATTTCTTTTTTTTTTTTTATTGATTATTTATAAGTGGTTGATGGGAATATGCATTGGGAATTTTGGGCTATGGTATGGTGGTAGGGGAGAGATTCTCTTGTTCCATGTTTCCTCTGGTTTATAGAATTCTTTTTGTTTTATTTTTTAGAAAGAGAGAGTGAGGACAAGCAGGGTGGGGAGGGGCAGGAGGAGACGGAAAGAGCGAATCTTAAGCAGGCTCCATGCCCAGTGTGGAGCCCAACATGGGGCTCGATCTCATGTCCCCGAGGTCATGACCTGAGCTGAAATCGAGAGTGCTTAACTGATGGAGCCATGCAGCCACCCCTGGTTCATAGAATGCTACCGGCACTTCCTGAAAGGATCAGAAAGAAGATTCTTTCTACCTCTCACTGGTTCCTTCAAGGGTGGAGGGGGATTCCATTGACAGGTGAGATGGTGAGAGTCTGACATTCTTTGTCCATGTGTCCCCATGGGCAGGATCTGCATCAGGGACTGATCTTCATGTCTCCGATCACTCTTGTACTTTCCTCCCTGGCTAAGATGGGAGACAGGGCCTCGTTCATGGCNTGGCTAAGATGGGAGACAGGGCCTCGCTCATGGCAACCATCCTTGTGGTGCTACTTGTCTGATCTGTAGACCCAAACGTCCCCTGCATGTGAGCACCAGGTTTGGGACTTGGGAAGAAAGAGTTGGAAGCTTGTTTTGGTCTTGGGTCTAAACTGTGTCCTCTGCTCTTACCAGTAGAAAAAACTCTCAATATTTTTATTCCTGTTTAACTTTATATCTCAGCTGATTTTGTCATTGGAGGGGGGAAGGCTGTGATCAATGGTCCATTTTCATTGAGTGCCACAACCACTAGGCATATTAGTGACCCTGATAGCAAGTCCTTTTTTAAAATAAGGAGTGCTAAATTGTGCTTAGAACAATCATCTAGGGAAGGGTTGGCTTTCTGGAAAATGGCTGGAGCAAAGAGCAAGGAGGTTGGAGTTAGATGAACCTGGGTTTGAATCCTCTTTCCTCCACTTATTAGCAGTTGACCTTGGAAGGTTATTTTAAGTCCCTCACTCTTACATCCCATAGCTTCAAAGGGGGCATAATAAAACCCACTTCAAAGTGTCACTGTGATGATTAGTGATAATAGCCAGCAAGCAGTTATCGAGAGCTTATTACGAGACAGGCACTGTTCTACATACGTTGATTACATCGACCTTATAAAGTAAGAACTATTTTACCTCTTCTTTACATGAATCTCGGAGAAATTAGTAACTCACCCAAGATCATATAGCTAGTAACTATGCTTAACCTTTGTGTTACACTGCCTTCCAACTGAACAAGAGATTCAATAATAAATGTATATGAAAGTGCCTGCCTCAGCATGTGGCACGTGGAAAGCACCCAGCAAATAGCATTTTCTTTCTTTTCCTCTCTACTGGTAAGATGTCTGGGTCAGAGGCTGCTCACTTTTAGGACCCCAAAGCCATTCTTACTCCTTGGAACTCCCCTCTTCTGGACCAGTCCCCAGACGCAGAGTTTAGCTGGGACTTTGGATTCTTTGCATTACATATGCAGGCTCTGGTATCCAGGAGATACAAACCCTTGTTTGGATCTAGAACTGCCTATTCCTTTCTTGTAGGGGTCTTGGGTCAATCCAGAGCTGATGTTGATGGTGGCCATTGAGAATGATGCCACTTAAGAAAAAATACTCCTAGAAGACTTTGGTAACAACAAGGAGACCATAAGGACATAATGAAGCTGGTAGTGAGACAGAAGTGACATGGCCATTTGATTTTATGGATTATAGAGCATGTAGATGTCATCCGTGAAGCTTGCTCTGAAGTGTGCAAAGCCATGCTGAGTGTGGACCCCAAACTACAACTCACGTAGGAACAGGTGGAGCAAACTTTTGAGAGTCAAGGTCATCAGCTCTGTAGAGCAGACAAAGATTTCATATTTTGATTTAATTGTGTTTGACCTTCTTGAAAAGAACTGGGAACACGATTACCTAGTTAGCCAGAGTTAAGCCTGAGAAAAATCATTCCAGAGTCCGAAAAATTGAGGTTTACCTGGAATATGTCCAGGCCATCACTGGGGCTGCATATTATTGGGAGTTCCTATGAGAAACCTTAGATTTTTCTGTGTTAAGGACCTTTGGGAACAGTCCTTTACTAAAGAGGAAAATTTGGCCAGTAAGTTGAGATCTGAGTAAGAATGAGAGATGAGTCTTAGTCTCCTCGGCTCCCTCATTGCTTTCCCATGTGTGAATGAGCATTTTAACATCCCCTTCTTTCTAGGTCTTTGTTGTGTGGGGAAAAGGATCAACATGTGTCCAGTGAATCAGTTACTAATCTAATTGTATTATTGTCAGTTAATACGTTCAGCTACATGTGACAGAAACTCCCTACGCCTCAAGAAAAGACCCCAAACAGTATCTTAAGCAAGAACAAAGTTTGCTGTCTTGTAAAGAATTCCAAAAGCATTCATCTGAGGCTGCCATGGAGACTTCCTGGTGCAAGAGACCCAGACATTTTATCTCGTTCCTTTGTCATGTGGGCTTCCATTCCCTGGGTGATTTCCTGATCCATTATAACTATTGGAACTCCAACCATTGTATCCACATTCCAGAAAGCAAGATGAAGAAAGGGGAAGAAGAAAGGCACATCTCTTCCCTTGAAGAACACTGTCTCAAGTTGAAGCCACCATTTTCACTTATATCCCATTGGCCAGAACTTAATCATGTGGTCTTTATTCTAGATGGTTATATGCCTAGCTAAGATTAGTGGTTCTATCACAGACGAAGAAAAGAATAGAGGATTACTAGTATTACTAATGGTTTCTACACTGTCAGAAATGTCTTTTTTTTTTTTTTTAATCAGAAGTCCCAAGTAGATGAATTCTGGAGCTTCCTTTAGGAAGGAGGATACTTCTTTATATTAACTATTCCCTCAGCAAATATTCTTTCAATCTTTACTGAGGTCTCTTATTTGCTAGGCGGTATAGTAAGGGCTTTGAGGACTATGAAGACGGACAGACATATTATCTGATCCCAAGGTGTTTACAGTCTATTCATTTATTCAATATACGTTTGATAAAAAGCTTCTGTGTACTAAGTATGTGCTCAGCTCTGGAGATAGAAAGTAAAAAAGAAAGGTATGGAGCTAACCAAAGAAAGAAGAATAGATGAAATAATAAGTATAACAGAAAAATGTTTTGAAAATTGAGAACAAAAAACATAATAGAAACAATTAACAAAGCCAGAAGCTGATTCTTTGATATCATTAGTAAAATAGAGCTCTGAAAAAGCTGATCAAGACAAAAGAGAGAAGATATAAATAAATAAAAATGGAAAGAAAAAAGAAATAACTATAGACAAAGGAGAAATTAGAATAATAAGCATACTACGAACAGTACTAGATGTAATAATAGATGTAATGGATACAATTTTAGGAAATATAAATTTATAAGAAAAAAATTTGAGAACGGAATTAGACCAGTAAGTATTAAAGAAATTGAAATGGTAACCAAGGACCCCTTATCCCCCCCAAATCCAGGTTCAGTTAGTTTTAAGGTTTCATTCTACTGAATTTGTAAGGAACAGCGTGTTTCTATTTATGTATATACAACTCTAGAAACACATATATAATTCTAGAAATATATATGGTTCTAGATATATATAATTCCATGTATCTATATGAAATTCTAGAAAACATCATGGAGCATATGATGTTATTTATTTATGTAAATAAAAATTCCATGTGCCTAAAGTTATATACACTTTTTAAGAATGCATGTAAACAAAAGAAACTCATTCACTTCATTAGAGTGGTAGCCAGTGATCAAGGTAACAAGATTGGGAAAGGGAATAAAGGCAATAAATATATACAAGAATGAATGAATGAATGGAGAGAGACCATGAAGGAATGAATGGCGTATTGTTGATTAAAGTCTCTGACCTACGGTCTAGTCGAATAGAAGAGTGGTAATCAAATTGTGGTCACTAGGGCTTACAATTCTGTAGAAGGAGATAGACATATTTCATGTAAAAGGTGGAATAAAGAGATTTAGATATTTTGGAATAATCCTGGTCATGGTAGAGTGGGGACACAAATCATGGTGTAGTGACTTCTAGCTGTATGAGGGCTGGGAGATGAGCTTGCAGAGACAACACACTAGTCGAAGAGACTGGTGTGGCATAAAGAATGTAATTCAAAGAGGGATAGAGAGAAAAATAAAAAATGAATATTAAAAATAAATGCAACTGGAATGGGAAGGCAACTGGTGATAACCCAGTCTAGGGAGTAGAAGGTATCTGAGCTGAGCCCACAGAAACTGGGTAAATGACCCAGACAACCAACCAGCCTGGAGCCATGTCTAGGTCCTAAAGTGGATGCTAATGTTGGCTCCAGACTATCCACGGAGCCCTCGTTAAAGCTCTGGATAGTCACGCACCACACACAGTGTGGCCTGAGAACCAATCAGATGATTAGGAATAAAACATAAACTTTTATTCTGTTTCCTCAACTAGGAGGTGAATCCCTTTAAAGCAGTTCCCAGTGCTGGCTGTTTTTTTTGTTGTTGTTGTTGTTGTTGCTTTCCACGACCATGGCATTTAGATTCTGACTCCAAATTTGCAGATGTAATGAGATGATTTATCATGGAAAATTATTGCATGATCATCAAAAAGTAATGAAAAGTTGTCACAGCCTTTCTTCTTAATGGTGTTTCTCACTGACCTCCTTCCCCCTACCCTGAAAATGAGCTCTAGGAGTCTAGCATGGAGCCAGCCCGGGGATCTGACACTGTTTAATTCACTCAGGCAGTCAACTGTAAACACATTTTTCAGAAGTAAAGACAACTTCTGTAACTTTTTAATTAAAGCATAAAAGCCCCTAATTAAAGAGACATAAATCACCAAGAAACCTTTACATCTTTGGAATCTTCTGTGGCATTGCATGCATGTTTCCAGCTGTGTTCCCTCTGACTTAAGAGGCAACCTGGTCCAGAGAGGGAGGGGCAGCACTGCCTTCCAGCCGTCCTGGAGCAGAGGCCTAGCAGGCCCGAGCATTCAGTGGCAGTGCTGTGCGGGACATGCTGGCGTGGAGCCTGCACTTGGTGGAGAGAGAGATCAGAGGACCTCAAACAGGAGCATTCAGTCCGTTTCTCCCTTAACTAAGTCCACTCTCAGTTTTGGTGGGTCAAGATGGCAGCTGCCTCCAGGGGATAGAGGGACAAATCAAACAACACCATGAAGAAACAATCAGATAGTTTGAGAATATAAAACATTCCATGAAACCATCAGCCTGGGTTCCTCAGAAAGTCAGTGTCATGGCAGAAAGGAGTGGGAGGACTAGAGTGGATTAAAGGAGTCCAAACAGACACCAAACCAAATGCAGCATGTGAACTGTGACTGCATCCTGATTAATAAACACCCAGGGCACCAGGGTGGCTTGGTCAGTTAAGCGTCTGCCTTCGGCTCAGGTCATGATCTCAGAGTCCTGGGATCGAGCCCCACATTGGGCTCCCTGCTCAGTGGGAAGCCTGCTTCTCCCTCTTCCTCTGCCCCTTCTTCCCACTTCTGTGTTCTCTTTCTCCCTCTCTCAAATAAATAAAAATCTTAAAAAAAAAAAAAAAAGAAATCAACACCCAAACTATGAAATACATTCCTTGGGATGATGGAAAAAATTGAATCTAGACTTGATATTAGATAACATTATGGAGTTACTAATTTTAGTATGTGTGATAATGGTCCTGCAGTTAAGTAAGGCAATGTTTTATTCTCAAGAGAGGTACGACGACGTATCTAGAAGTAAAATTTCATGATGTCTACAAATGTATCAGAATGACAACAACTATTGGGCATAGGTGGAGGGCATCCACGGGTTCATCTGAGTGGTTTTTATACTGTTTATGTAGGCATGAAACAATTTTATACAAAACTTTATACTTTGTGTCTTGGAGACTTCCCACCCCGTACGAGTCACAAATCTCCTGATGCCAGAGCAGAATCAGGTTGGGCAAGCTTAGCTGGACAAGTTTTCCTCTCTGCTGTCGGATGCTGTGAATGCACCCCTTTACAGCTTTTTAAATTAACATGGGCTTTGGGAAGGAGGTAGCTTTAGGAGGGAGCTCATAGAATCTTTTGACTGGCTGGATCCACTGTGGAACTCAAGGTGATGATGAGGGTCCAGAATGGGACTGAGTCTCCAGGACCCAAGCCCAGCAAAAATAACATGTGTCTCAATGGAAATACCACTGGACTAGAGCAAGAAATCTGCAACCTTTCTAGCCCCCGGGTGAAGGGGTCTCATCCCCCTGGGCTCAGTGGCTGAGGAAGCATGGGTCTGTGGTATGGAGATCTGCATGGGGCCAATAAGGGACTGGGCTATCCTTACAGCTAGGGAAGTAAATGTCCCCGGAACATTCTTTTAAAAAATCTGCAACATTCCCTTGTCAAAACTGAAAAGGGCTTTAATTTAGAGAGAGCTGAACCTTGGCGATTGCCTGGCCTCATGGTTTTCAAACAGTGCTGCCAAGAATTTCCAGGACTCTGAGGACATTTCAGTTCAAGTCAAGGCTCAGTCTGAAAGTCACAAACCTAGTCCAAAGCACTTCACTCACAGAAGACAAGTGCATTAGTATCCTAGGGCTACTGTGACAAAGTACCACAAACCGGGTGGCTTCACAGAAATTTATTGTCTCACAGCTCCGGAGGCTAGACGTCCTGAGAGCAAGATGTCAGCTCTTTCTGAAGGCACTAAAGGAAGGTCTCTTCCAGGCCTCTTTCTTAGCTTTGGTAGTGCCTTGACATGTGGCAGTGCAGCTCGAACTGTGGAGGCCATGGCATTTTCCCCGTGTGTGTGTCTGCATCCAGATTTCCCCTCCAAGGACACTGCTCATTGGATTAGGGGCCCACCCTCCTCCAGTAAGACCTTGCCTTAACGAATTACGTATGCAGTGGCATTCTTCCCAATTAGGTTTACGTTCAGAGGTACTGGTGGTTAGAACTTTAACACGAATCTTGGAGAGACACAATTCAACCCATTGCAGTGAGCTAGAGGGAAACAGGCTGGTCTCAGCTCAATAGACTGGCCTGGAATGGGCACCCACACGTAGGTCTGGGTCTCCTGAGTCATCCTCAAGAGCTCTTTTCATTACTGCAAGCCATCTCCTACCGATGCTCAGACTATACAAGGGATCCCAAGCACGCTTCTCTTAGCCCTCCTGTATGAGTCATTTGCTACTTTTGGGGTGCCCGTTGTTCAACCTCTTTGTATTAGGGCCTGATCTTCAAGTCTCCTCTTGTATGGCACGCCCTGGGCAGGTCGTACTTGTCTCCCGCTCTCAGAACTGAAAGCGCAGACCCTCCTTGTCCTGTCCCTAGTGAGCCGGGGGGACGCATACCTTCGATTCAGTCTGTCAGACCCATTCTCCTGGGCCTCGTCCCTGGAATGAGCGATGCCATGATGTTCAACCATAGCAGCATGCAGACTAACCCCGTTCCTGTGGGGGTGGCCTTTACTGGGCCTCCTCCTGGTCACCTTCCAGAACTCCCTGGCTTCCCATTCCCATGAGTCCCTGGTGTTCTTCTAGGAAGTTCCATTTTTTAAGAGGGGCAGAATCCAGTTCTGTCACGTACAGAAATAAGCTCTGACTGATACACCAAGTATCACCGGTTACCTGGAGGTGTCACTAGATTCACTTTAATTTTACAACGAAGCAAAACACATCATGAGGCCCAAAAGATGACAAGCCACCATTATGCGGTTGTGGTTCTGGACTCAGGTCTGAGCTAGGACCTCCGACCTGTGCTCTGCAAGTCTCACCAACCCAACCTGGATGGAGCTGGAGTGAGCAGGGCAAGGAAGTGACCGCCGGCCAGCCGCCACATGCTCATCTGTATTCCGTGACAGCCCACGTTCCGTGTCAGTTGTGTGGTAAACAGCTGCTCCAGTGGCAGATCACAGGGCCCAACGGGTTTATCTTGTTAAAATCGAGCCCAAACAAAACAGATAAGCGCTCTCTCATCTTCCTGAATTAATCTGCGTACAGTTTATCTTCTGAGGGGTTTGCCAGGGTGTCATCGCGGTGTCTCTGTAAACATCTGTTGGGTGGGTCGCTCTTTCTAATTTAATTTGCCTTCAGATGTGTGTCTGTGGGACCTTCACTAATCCAAATAATTTGGAATAATAGCAACATCGAGGTGAGTGAAGTAATATATGTGGTAAACCAAGACCTCAGGTTGTTGTGGGTTTTTTCTTTTTTTCTGAAGGGAAAAAAAGGACATGGATGGGGGTATTTTTGATTAAATGCCTGAGCCTTGCTTTGGTATTTATCTTCCTGTGGCAGCCCCCGATCCAGTCACAACGTATAATTCCATTAGCATTACCTCTCAATCCATTGGAGGGGGCTTCAGCCCGGACAAGAGCGGCAGAAAAGGCTGCCCTGTTCACGAGGCTCATTTCTTATTTCTTCAGCAAGTTTATTCCTTTATCGGCAGCTCGTTTAAAGGGAGCTGAAGGGGAGCTGGTCAAATCATTAAGTGAGAATTTAATGTGGCTTTTTAAAGGCAAACCCAAAAGATTTTTTTGTGGGGGGGGGCGGGGGAAGGTTAAATTAAATAAGCGAACAATGCCTGCACAGCTGGCAGAATTGCTGGCAAAGGATAATATTTAAAGGCCTTGTATTTATAAGGGGGGTTTTATCTTTGTGTTTGTAATGAAAAAAATTATTTTGGTGGGGTGTCAGGACTCCTGGGTGTATTCTAGCTGAGTACTGAGTGACCTTGTGACTCTGTTTCCCTACCTGCACCCCACTCCCATCTTTGTCTCTTGCCCACCACAGAGGGAAAGCTGGCAGGAAGAGAGGGTCTTCTTCTTAAAGTACCTTGAGCGCCTGCTGAGAAAGATGAGGGCAGATGGGAAGGAGATGTGGTAACTTCGCATTTGTCCATGCTAATGCAGGCAGGGGTCACGGGGAGAAATGAATTGCACAGAAAATCCCCACACCTCATTTGTGTTTTAAACCGCCCCCCTCCCCAGGGCCTTTTACTTCACGTGCTGCTACGTCTCCTCCCTGGCTTTGCTTCCCCTCCTCCCCTTGTTCACCCCTTCATGGAAGTGCCCACCAGCCCCAAACATTCAAAAGACAGACAGCAGGTGGAAAGAGAAGAGGATGCCAGGGGCTCGGGGAGCTACGTAATAATGACTCCTGGGAGCTCCTTGAGCAGCACGGTGCTTGTAATCCTGTTTCCTGGGAGAGGGATTTGAGGTGCCGAGAAAGCACATGGTGTGTGGCATTTTGAGAGTGGAGTTGGGAGGCCCTGGGACGGATGTCTGCCCTTGCCATTAAAAATTGCCATCTTAAACCATCTGAAAGGCAGCACAGGAATGAGCTTTTCTTGAGGGCTCAGTGTACATCCAAACCTATGCTAAGTTCTTCATATGCATTATGCTCCTTAAAAAGTATTTCCAAGCTGTTTTTTTCTTAAAAGTTGGGACCCTTATTGGTAAAGTTTTTGAGCAATCCCGATACATGTACATTTATTTATTCATAAGTTATGTATATATGCTATTGTTGTAATGTGTTATGTATAATATATGAACAACTGTATATATTTTAAAAGAACAAGAAAAAGAACTAGAAATAGAAGTTATACTTTTCCCTTGAATCTCCATAGAGTCTTGGGGATATGCTAGGTACTCACAACCCACTCTGACAATTTCTGCTCCTCACATCTATGGTCGTGAGGTTGTTTTAGTAGCTGAGATTGTTTTAGTAATTTGTTCAGAGCTGGGATTGTAACTCATGTCTTCTGATTCCAGATCCAAGGTTTTTCCATTACACTGCATCCCTTCTTCTCTTCTCCTATCCTCCTGTGGGCTCCGATGAACAGCTCTGCATTCCAAGGGCCCACTATTCCCTCCTTTTTCTGTTCCAAGTCTCTCCATGTTGATCATATCTGCAGGGGATGACTCTCTGAACCTTGATCAGTCCAAATCAGTGCCAGTGATCCCATTCCTCTGTGCCAGATACTCCTTTTCCCAGCTTCCCTTGCAGCTTGGAGTGCCCATGTGACCCAGTTTTAGCCAGTCAGATATGCGGAAGTATTCTGAGCAATTTCACTTGCTGCTAGAAGGGAGAGCCACTCCAGAAGAGCCCCCAGGACTTGTTTTCTTCTTGCAGGTCTTAAATATGATTATATGAAGGGATGGTTAGAGCTGATTTTGGCCAAGAGGAAATGAGTCTCCGGGCAAAAGCCAACTTGTTAAAGATGAGACACAGGCAAAGCAGAAAAAGACTGGCTCTTCGGTAACCTCCCTGAGTCCCTGCACTGGACCAGGAACAACTTACCTGCAGGCTGCTCCTGTGAGATAGTAAATATCTTTACTGCTTAAACAGCCAGATGGATATTTTGTTACTTGCAGACAAAAGCCTTGCTAACTGACACAGTCTCCATTCTACAATTCTGATCAGTATCTTCCATCCTCAATTCATCATTTTGTCAGTTTCTTTCTGCTCCTCCATCTAAAAGTTAACTTTTTTGGGAACGAGGTTTGATTCATATGGCATAAAAAGTCACATGACCCAAACTTCTTTTTAGACTATGCACTATTTTCCAGACTCTTTACTGTTTCATCTTTTCCAGTTATGTTACTATGTGCGTGTTTGTGTGTTTATAATGGCTTGTTCTATTTCTTTCTCTTGGACAATTCTGCCCACATCCAGCCTTTCATGGTTCCCAAAGCTTGCCTTCCTTGGAAGCGAGTATTATTCTTTTGCTATGACCCACTTCAGGGCCCTTGCAGTGGCTGCTTCCTCTGCCCACGTCTTCACCTAGCTGGTTCCTTTTTGTCTTTCAAGCCTCCGCTCAATGTTACCACCCTGGAGATGTCTTTGCTAACCTGTGTACCTTCACCGCCTGCAGTACTATGTTGTAATTTTCTTCCTAAAACTAACCACTACCTGAAATTATCTTGTTCATTCATCCAGCCTCTTCCTTCTTGTCTCCATCCACAGTGCACACTGCACCACTGTATCCCCAACACCTAGAAGTTGGCACATAGTAGGTGATCAAAATATATTCATATAACAAATGAATAAAAGAGAATGGGTGGTAAGCTCCTTTTTATCTATTAGATTGGTTGCTGCTAAATTCATGAATGGCTGAATAAAGCCAATAAGATCTTTAAATTAAAAAAAAAATTAAGAAAAAGGAAAGAATGAATGGGTATGAGGTACCTGCTCATCTGGGTCCTTGGTTTTGTCCACCAGGGGGATATTTCAGTGTTTACGAAAATAGGGGTGCTTAAATAAAGCAATCAGCAGCTCTATTCAAATGCTATCTAAATATTGTACCATCTTAAACTTTCCATAACTTGAAATCCTAACTTAGAAGAACATATATTAGTGTTGTTATTTCTCATTTAGATGAGCCTTCTTTTAAAAATATTGTAACAGCAGAGACACTTTCAATAAAAAATAGTTGTAATTTGACTATGGTATTATGATCAGAATCAAGAATAATTGCTTTTTGAATTGAATGACTCTCCCTTCCAATCTCACACTACCTGGTGAAGACTTTTATCTTACCGTTGGTAACATGTTAGTGCACTTCTTTGTTGATTGCGTTGTTCTCTATTCACCTGAAAACCCCTAAGGGTAGGGACTGTGCCTGAAATAGCTTTGATCTGCAGCCCAGTGACATATGGTAGGCATAAATGTTTTTTGAATGGATAATTTTAAATATGATGTGAGTTACACAAAGTATCCCCTTGGCATATTTCACTCTCCAATTACAGTGAAATTAAAAAAAAAAAGGAAACCTTTATAGTTCCACAAAAATCTGTAATATCTGTTTTGATATTTGGGAGATATCTTTATCATTATTACGATTATCATTTCACTCTTCCTTTCTTAAGATGTATTCTCTCTTTAAGTAGTGTTTATGCCTGAATAAGCATGAAGAATCAGGAAGGGGATGACCATGCCCGAAAGGTGTTGATGAAAACGCTAGAGGGAATGAGATGGGATGCTTCTGTTTTATTTGCAGGAGGAAATGATGAGGCTATCAAGAATACTGACCACAATATGGGAGTAAGCATAATTAGGAACAGCAAAGGGACATTTAGGCTGGAAGTCTGGAACTCCTGCAGAAGGAGCAAACACGCATTCCTTCACAGAGAGGAGCATTTGGTGATGGAATAGTTTCCCCCAGGAGAGAGAGAAGAATGCCATTGCTCAGGTCATTTAAGACAAACAAGGGGAAGAAAGAGCAGTCATTATTTATAGTTTGTCCAGTGTCCACAGTGTAGGTAGATGTAGGACAAAATCATGTCCAGTGCCCAGGTTTACAGTTTATGGAACGAGATGACACGACCTGACGTTGAGCCTGTTACCTGTGATCTCTCTGAGACACTGGGACCCCTGGCCTGATTTTTAGGCTCTTGGGGATGTGGGAAGCTTCTGAGGCTAAATGGGTAGGGATAGAGAGATGGAAAGAAGACTCCTCGAAGTAGGGAGAAGCTGCTAGTAGGAAGAAGGACAAAAGTGATCTGACCACACAAAAAAGAAAGACTGAGGACTCGGGAAAATTTGAAAGCCAAAGGGAAACAGTGAAAACCCAGAAGGCTGAATTATCTGAGCCTCCACTGGACAAATGATAAGGCTCCATATAGGCCCGCGCTGGGCAAAGGATGGTATATCTGGTGAATGAAGTGTACCGGACAGAACAGGGAAGAGGCAGGGTTTAATGTAGTTCTGTGTCTCCTCGTTCCCTTCTTCCCACTCTGACTTGACTATATTTCTGACTTCGTCCTTGACTTCCCTCCCTGCTGTGGGTTGTGAGTGGAACATTGGTCAGCTTTCCTAGACACTTCTCCAAACTCACTACAGTTCAGTTCGGTAAATATTTACTGAGTCAACACAAAGCCCATGGTGTGGAGGATACAACAACAAGAACACGACAACTAAAACCTCAGACCCTCGAAGACATCAGAGGTCATTTCATCCAAACTCCCATCTTCACCTAAGTAGCACCTCGTTCTCCGAGTGATGGAGAACTCACTACCACTCAAGGAAATCTATTCTGTCTTTCGAGCGCCCCATTAGGAAGATGTTCTTTATATTGGGCCAAAATATCTCTGCATAAGATACGTTCCATTCATTGAACCTACATCGATATCTTGAAGTTATATAGAGCTAATGCAGCAGCTCCTCTCTTTGAGAGCCCTTCATATATTTGAAACTCTCGTGTTCCCTTAACGCTTACTTTCTTAAAGTTGAACATCACTGGTTCCTTTGAATGCTCCAAAGATAACAGGGTTTTAAGTTCCTCTTGGGATTGGCCACCCTCTCTTGAATGTGGTCAAATTTTTCTTAAAGTGCAGGGCCTGGAACTGTATACAATAATCTGGGTATGTGTGGTTTAGCTGTCTCAAAGTAGAGCAGGACTATCTCTGTGTGTTCTCTGGGACTCTGTTCTTTATTCATAGAGCTTCTAAGTTCAGTGGCTTTGGCAACATCTCACCACTGATTCACATTGATAACCTGTGGTCAACTTGAGCTCCAACTTTTAAAAAAATGTGGTCACATTTCCTCGATCCTGTATTTACCAAGTTATGTCTATGCTTATCTATCAGACCTTGGTTCTGTCCGTATTACACCTCGTTTTGTTAAAATTTCTCCATAATTTTAGCACACAAAGTTACTTTTGAATACAGACAGTATCTTCTCTGCTGCTGAGCTTTGATCATACACTTGTAGCCTGAATAAAACAGGTTCTTCTTGATTCTGCATAAGATCCACGGCACCAAATAAATGCAGAATATCCAAAATAAATGCAAAATCAACGCTTTCAAAGCATGGAAAACTTACAAAGTTCTGTAGTGATGGTCTTTTGAGGAGGCATCAAAAGAAGGAATTACGTCATATACTTTGAAGGATTTTCTAAAAACCCCTCTTTTTGTGACTGACGCTCAGGTGTCTCAGGACTCCCCATCATCACAGCCTTCATCCTACCTGGCAGCTCTCATCCTTATCCCCCACTTCCCTCCCAGGCTGCTGCTTTATTTTTCTCCTCATTACCAAATCCTTTTTCTTTCTGGAGTGCTCCATGTATTTTCAAATGTTAATCAGCTAAACTTCTCTTACCTCTTCCATTCCTCAGCCTGGTGCCCCAGGTCAACACCAAAATGCCCGATTAAACACAAAAATGCCCAATATTAAGCAAAAGTTTCTTTCCCCTTTAGAAAGGAGGAGGATTATAAGTACGTATTTATATTTAATATTTTTCTTTTATTGCGGTCATGGACACATTTGATGACCATGTCTCCTGTGTCCCTGTCCAATTATTAGTAAATCTGTTGAACAGGATTCATTGGAGAATAGAGCTCTGATACAGATCCTAAGAAAACCTTCCTGCAGGTTATCTAGATGCACTAACGAACATCTTCGGGGGTTAACCATTCCGCCAGCTAATCCATTCAGCCCACATTGTCCCACGTTCTAAGGATTTCACTGAAGAGTCTATCAAGCATCTTGCAATTCAGATACTCTCTCTTGTGTTTGATCTAAAAAATCTCAGCACCTCTCTGAGTTGGGGAACAAGAAGAGGCTGACAGGGTCTGTTCTTCGAGATCCCAAACTTATTCAGTGATCACTGTATCATTGTCTGAATAATCCCACGTCTACCTTTTACTGAGCCAGTGGTCAACATCTGGGCCAAGCTCATTTGTTTATATTTTTCAGAACTCATTTTCATCTTTCGCAAAACTGGAATGGCATTTGCCTGTCTAATCCTTCTTTACCTCTCCCTGTAGAATTCCCAGTAAGATTAATAACTCACTATGGAGCATTCATCTGTTAATTTCTAAATCCGAGCAACATTGTAATTTTAGCCTGTACCACCTCTGGGTGTTAGTTTCCATGAGTTTACTGATCCCCGTATAGAAGAATATTGCCTTTGACTTGATCAAAAGTTAGTTGCTTTACCCCAGAAAGGATGTTCTGGGTCATTCCTGGAATCTCTCTCTGATCAGTTAGGGTCAAATAGAAGTCCTCAGGCCTAGCAGGACACTGGCTGGTCTTTAAGAAATAGGAGATGAGGATTTGTCTGGAATGTGTACCCCGTCATGCCTGGCAGACAGGCTGCTGTATGACCTTCATGGCAGACCCAAAAGAGGAGCAAGTTGGAACAGATAGTTGGAAACTGGAACAAAGGCAAGCTTGACTATGATACAGATGGGGTGGGGGAGTGGTTGGCTGGATTCAGGGAGAGAGAGAGTAGAGGACAAGAAGCGTGATGAAGATACTTTTAGCAGCGGTATTTTTTGTTCCTTTTTAACTAGCTTTTTAAAAAAATGGAGAACGTAGTACTTGCACATGGTAAAATGTCAAAAAGAACAAAGGATGTACAGTAAAACAAGAAAATATATAGCACTCTGGCTCCCACTCTGAGGTTTCTGCTGGTAACTTCCAGAATGTTCTATGTATATATAAGCCTATATAGATATGTACATACTATTCTGTATGTTAAAATATGTAAATACATATACAAATACTCTGCTGTCTCCTTTCCTTTTTTTTTTTTTCTCAGAGCATAGATTACATAGATTTACTTCATTTGTTTACGCCGTGTTCTGTTGCATGGGTGTACCATAATTTTAACAGTAGCGCTTGGAGGGAATGAAAATAGAATTGTTGCCAAACACAGAGTATTAATCTTAAATTTGAAGCACAGGCGGTAAACGACAGGTGTGAACAGGTTTATGCTTCAGATACCTATGTAACCTGAGATATGTCCTTCAATGTCCCTTGCCTCAGTTTGCCTAGCAGGAAAAGGAAATCACTTTCCTTCTTGATTCTAGTGTCAAAAAATATGAGTCAAATCTCCTTAAACACAGGATCTAGGAAAAACAGCTACTGGAAAGGGTATGTATTAAGTTTTTCTTATCATCTAGAGGTGGGATGTGGGCAGAAGGCAACTCTCACTCTGGCTACAGCTACGCTAAATTGAGCTGCCATTGGTGGTGCGTTTGCTGGGTGTCTGGGAACAGTCAGCTGAGTAACTAAGCAGGCCTGATCAGGGCTGACCTGCCTTATCTTGGCCTGTCACTGGCCCTGCCCAGGGGTGTACTGGGAAGTGTTTAACCACTGGCTCTCCACAAAAATAAGAGCCCTGGTATGTAGTGTTGATTCCCATGGTGTAAATATTGCCCCCGTGGCTGATTTCTGGCTATCATTGTGCTGTCCCAGAGTGCAGAGTTGGGGAGAGAGGCACACAGTTGGCTCTCCCCAGCTCTTACCACTGTGGCCTTGGGGCTTGGGGCCTTGGGGACCTCACAAGGAACACCCAACATTCATAAAGCCTGCAGTCAGTAGGGGTGCCCTGGGAGGAAGCTCTTTAAAAACAGAGGAAGGAGAATGGGACCAGAAGGAGAAATGGGGTCAGGTTACAGAGTCCTAGAGGGAGATGTTTAGGAGGAAAGAGGTCACCTTGGGCCCATGCACCATCTCTGGAAACTCCCTGAGACTGTCCATGGCTCTTTTCTACTCTGACATAGCATAGGCACCCCTGCTGTTCTTACTCTTCCCCATTGCTTCTTTCCTCCCTCTCCCCTTTTTCTTGTCCCTTGTGCATGTCTTGGCCTTGTTGACAACACTTCACACTGCTTAGTTCTCCAGAAGCCACTAAGGGTTGAGGAGACCCCCTGAAGCCCAAGAGAAGGTGATGGTCCAGAGTCTTCATGGGACACTGTGTGAAGGGGAAACTGCACTGTCAGCTTCCAACCACTTCTGGTTTCCAGCCTCTTCTTGCTGTGTCGCAAAAGAGTCCCTGGACTTCCCTCCTGCCCTGAAGTGTGGTAAAGGTCAGGGTCAAGGGTAGGGAACTCTTGTGGCACCATAGGGACTAGTGCTCACACTGGAGTCCACACAGTCTGACCTCCAAGAGGCTGCTGTGAAGGCAGGTGCCAGACAGCTTGCTAACAAGAACAGGATCCCATGCCACTTTTCACTTCAGTGTGGTGTGTCTCTGAGACTGGCCCTCTGGAGCTGACTACACCCACCTTCAGGTAAGTGCTAGACTTGAGCATTCTGTGTGTGGATGGTTTCCAGCATCCTGGCTGGGTTTTCTCATTTTCACTAAACACTTGAGATATGCTAAGAGGCTTGATGCAGGAGCCCTGAAGGGAGTTCCAGACAGGGCACATACTGGTGCCCAGTCCCACCCATAGGGTTGGCATCATGCACCAAGCGCGTCCCCCTCTGCCCTTCTTATTCTAAAGCCAAGCGGGCTCAAATAATAAGAGTAAGAGGTTAATGAGGCCAAGGCCGGGGGAAGGAGTCCCTCTCTGTAAGTCACTGTGTTAGTCATCTATGGCTTCATATCTGAGCACCTCCAACAACATCTTGTCTCTGCTCCATAATGTCCAGGACTTCAGTCGGAAAACTCAAAACTAGAGTGATCTGAAGACTTGACTGGGGCTAGAGAACCCTCTTCCAAGGCGACTCGCTCACGGGATGCCAAGTTGCGCTGGTAACCGGCAAAAAGCCTTTCCAAAGGCGGCTCGAGGTGGCGGCTCACTTGCCCCGGAGTGAGTGATACAGAGGCCCAAGCCGGAGGCTGCCAGGTCTCTTACGACCTAGCTTGGAAATCACACGTGCTTGCTTCTGCAGTAATGTCTTCTTGGCCACCTAAGTCAGCTCTGATTCATGGTGGGAGGGGCCTGCACGAGGGCATGAGGACCAGATGGTGAGGACCATTAGGGCCATTGTGGAGGCTGGCTGTCACAGTCATTTAGGAGACAATAGTTAGACCACCAGGCAATCATCTTGGAAATGTATGTTACCAGCCAAGAGTATTCAACCCATCAGCACAAACCCATCTTCATTACAAGGAGAATGACTTCAGACCTTTGTGCTCTTTGTACCCTAGTCAGAGGGGCCAAGCACCTGACTTAAGCTACTTGGAAGTGAACTAGGCAGAGGCAAGATGGAGCCGTCAGGTGGGAGCCATGAATTGTATCTAGTCCTTGGAATTCAGGCACACTGTAGGATTTCACGCCTCCTGGGACCGAAGTGTTTACATTTTCTTGCTGAGCAAGATATAGAAGTGGCCAGAGCTGGGGCTCTGCTGTTTCTGGCCAATGAAGTTAGGTCACATCCCCTCCCTCCCCCATCCTCCCCTACACACCCACCCCACTTCCACCACTGTATCCTCTAACTTCTAGTTCTTACAGTTGAAAATACAAGTTTATGTGTTAGCTGAATGAGAAGGAAGAATTCTGGAGAAGGATGGTGGGTGAAAGGGTCTGGGGAGGCGGGGGAGGAAGACTTGGACCCTGGTTGCTGCTTTAGGGCCCGGATGACCAAGATCCACACAATGTGTAATGAGGGCGGGGGGCGGGGGCGGGCATCCTTGCAGTCTCGGTATCAGCTCCTGGTGTGGCCTGGGAAACCACAGCAGAGCAGCAGGCCTGCCGTGTCCAGCAGTGTAGGTGGACAGAGGTGCCGAGAGTGATGTCCCTCCATCAAATGGCTTATAGGCAGTAGACTTCAGTGATGCGGCCCATGGAGAATAACATGATCAGACTGGCTCCTAAGCACAATCCCCATGGGGGGGGGGGGGTTTGTGACATAATGAGGGGAGACGGGGAGGGGGTTGTCAGTAGAGGCCAGGTCTGTGTGAGCAGGGGGCAGGCTGGGAGCTGATTCAGGTGTTAACATCTCCATGTCTTCGCTGGGACTCACAGGCTCAAGAAGCCTGGGACAGCCTGGGTCTACTGACAATACCCAGCCCGGTACCAAGTTCAAGCTACAATTAGGGACTGTGGTGACTCAGGGATTCATCTCTCCCACCCACCTCCAAGGACTCATTTCTCTGTCCTTTTTTACTGTTCTATGGGCTGGAGTCTCAAGAACAGAATCCCTGGGTTAGAAGCTTACTTAACCCCTTAAGAATCAGAGGAAAGAGTAAGTTTGTTTCCATGGACAGAGAATCTTGAGAGCAGCTGTTAGACCTCCACGTGGCAGCTTTCTAGGGTGCGGATTGAAGGTTGCTGGAGTGTAGAGTGGACATCTGGTGACACACCCAGGAAGCAAGGGGCAGTGGGGAGTTGGGGCCCTTCCTGCTGTCTGCAACACATCCAGCTCCCCGTGGCACGGCTCCCTTTCCTCCCAGTCTCCCCTGCAAGTTGGGATAATGTTGATATTTCTACTCTCCTGCAGGTGGCGCCACAATTTAGGTTTTTAAGCCGCCGACTGCCTGTGGTTTTCATCCAGTGCACTGTGCACTGTATAAAACCCAGCCATGGGGCCAGCTCTTGGGGAAAAAAATTTCTCTATGGCACCACCAGGCTCTGGTGATTTATTTAACAAGCAAATCTGGCTTTTATCAACTTAAATAGCAGTTCTGTTCCTAGGCTAATAAAATGGTGGTAGCTAAGTGAGGGAAAACTTAAGGATTTCTTCTCCTCTCTCCTATTAAATCTGGCCCTTTCCTTCAGCCGTGAGAGATGAGCCAATACTTTTCTCCTCAAGCCCCTCAATAAACCACAACCAAATCGCCATAAAAATCGCCTCCCTAGAAGATGGGACTTGTGAAGCCGTATGACATTTTACTTCTCCCTCTTGTGGCCATGGGGCCAGACAATGACCACCCAGTTTCCTCAGCAGCCTGGGCTGGAAGGGGTGACTTCCAGATCCGATGTCAGCCAGGGAGAAAGCTTGGGCCCCTCTTCAGGCCTCACCAGCTCTCAGGGGTTGCAGGAGGTGTGAAAGGGGGAAGGGTTTGTAATGAATGCAGAAACCCATTTTGAACTGTTATTATAGACCTTCCCCTTCCCAGCATGTCTATTCATAAAGAAGGGTCAAGACAACAGAGGACCTTTCTGCCCCGCTGTATTGTGCCATTTAAAAAAGCATATGTCCTTCTGCAAGGCAATGCTAATTCCTTGGGTGTTTATCACACTTATTTTAGTGTTTCCAAGTGCATGAATGGCTAACCTCTCCTTTGAATGTCACGACCTGTAAGGGTAAGTCGGGCAGGTGAGAACATGAGATCTCCAGATTACAGAGCTCATGGGTGGCAATGCTAGGACTAGGACCCAGGTCTTCACGCTCCCAGTGTAGGGTCCTACTGATCCTACCCCATCCCACCCCACTCTCCAGCCTTGAGAGAGCAAATCCAAGGGGTCATAATGATAATAATAGTACTAATAGTAAAATTCAAGTGCTGCACCACTGCTAATTTGACCCTTCCTGTTCTCCCTTACGATGACATTATAACCACCCCTTCCGCATTGCTTCCCCCGTATTACTAACTGGAAGGGGAAGGAGGGAAAAGACGGTGGGCCACATGGACCTGTTAACGATGAGAGGATCGGCCAGGGCCCCTCACCTGCCCATTGTGGGGCCAGCTTTTTGTCCCACTCCTTTTCTGTCATTTGGTTCTGTGATGACTCTTCAGGCATCACATAGCGTCCATTTTTCTGAATGAAAATAAATGATACCACATACTAGGCAGGAGATAAAGAATAATAAATATATTTTATTTGCCACCTCTAGAAAAAGTCTTTGACTTCCTATCCATCCATCAGAAAATGACCCTGGGGCTCACCAGCAATATCCATGCGTGAGCATGCACACACACACACACACACACACACCCAACGAGCACACAGAGGTTACAGGAGGGAAAAATCAGTTGTATTAAAAATACATGTTTGAATGGCTGAGAATGGAGGCAAAGCTGTTTCCTTGCTTCCCCTCTCTTTCAGCATTTTTATGACATACCCTGAAAGCCGAGTGGCAAGCAGACATTTGAAAGGCTTGCCTGCCCCCGCCCCAGCCCCCCTGCTTTTATTGAGCCATATTCTTTAAGTAACCCATTAAGGTTTTCCATGTGGCTGTCTGCGCTGTCACCTCTGGGAAAGGCCTGTGATGGTCATGTGCAGCAATTTTAGGGAAGCTGCCTCCGAGGGGGCCAGGACTGGTGTGAGGACAGCCTTACAGGAGCCTGAGCCTGAGCCCCTCCTTAACTTTTGCCTTCTGGGCACCTCACCCCATCCTCAGTCCTGCCTAGAGAGACATCTGGCCCTGGGCTTCCTCCTCCCTGAGGCAAGTCCAAAGAGCAGCGGCATTGAGTTATTTTGTTCTGCGTTTCTCTGGACTTCCGAAACTAACCTGATATTGTGTGCTTTATCTAGAGTCTGGGATCCAGGGTTTCTGAGAAGAGAGGAGCCAGATCAGTGTATTAACACGAGCTAATGAGATAACTCCTTGCTGCTTTCTGGGCCATGCAATACTCAGCAGAGAACCGGAGGCTAAAAGGGCTCCACTCTGTCTCCCGGAATACCTTCTAACCAAACAAGCAAATGTCTGGTTTCTCCGGGCTCTGGTGTGGCTCATCTTTTCATCGAGGCACCCACCTTTGAGAGCCACGCTTCAGCAAGGCACTATCTAGACAGGCCCTGCCGGACCTGTGGATGCTGCCCACATGGGGGCTTGTGGAGCTGGTCAGCTCCCAGCTCCTTTCAAAGACTCCCCAGTTTACAACTTGGATTTCTGTGAAAATATAACCCCTATGGGAAGGTGCAGGGATTTACGCTATCCTCAATCATTTCCACCTAATGGGAAGAGTCTCGGGAGATGTTCTGATGGGAGGGACAGTAATGGGCAGGAAGTTGGCTGCCCATGGGGAAAGGAGAGTGGAAGAGGGATCCGTGAGGGAGGAGGCCAAAAACCATGGCTCCTTTGGCAGGACCTCCATGACTGTTGCCCATGTGAGGAGGCGTGTTCGTGGCACAAGTGACGGTGGTGCCCTGGGACTCTGTGGGTGCATGGAGTTGGTACCTAAGTGTGGGACTCTCTTAGGCTTCTCCTGCTGGGTGGGGCACCTTCCTAGGAGGATCTAGGCAGAGGTTTCTGAGGTAGTGCTACCCACTTCCCATCCCGCATAGTTCCTCTCTGCCAGACGCCTGTCTCAACCACAGCAACATGGTGATTTCTTTCTTTGGACCTCAGAAAGTGCCCTGATGTGGGCATTGTCTATTTTGCTGTGGTCTAGGTTTCTGAGAAAAGGAGCCAGGTCAGCCTCTCCATATAAAAATGAATAGACGAGTCAGGTTACTGAGCAAGCTCTAGGGCACTTGGCCATTCATGCCCTCTCCCCCAGGCCTCCGTCCTTGGGTGCCGTGGGCGTGCCTTGGAGGGGCGCTGGGGTTCTGATTCGGACGAGGTGCCTGCGCCTGTGTCAGCTCTGAACACCTGAGGGTCCCTCCGACCGACAGTCAGCGTCCACATCCCGAGGAGGCTGAGTGTTGCCTCCTTCCGAGTGCGCGCCCTGCGCCCGTGTCACCATCTACGTGTCCCTCTCTGCCCCATATCGCTGCCGGCGGGGTGGTCGAGGGAACCAGGGGGTGTTGGCAAACGCCCCTGCGGGGGAGCGCAGGCGGGGCGGGCAGCGGTGGGCGCGGAGCTCGGGGGAGGTGCCCCCTGCCCCCTCTGCCGGCCGCCCTCCGTCGGTCTAGATGTCTGCCGCGAGCTCCGAGCCAGCCCGAGCGAGCCAGAGAGGGAGCGGCGGCGGGCGGCAGGGGAGGGGAGGAGGCAAGGCGAGGGAGGGAGGCAGGGAAGCAGGGAGGGCGGGAGGGAGGAGAGGAGGACCCAGAGAGCGCCAGGCAGCTGGAGTTTTTGCAGCGCTTGGCCGGGCTTCAATGCACAGCAGCAGCGAGCCGCGGCGGCAGCAGGCAGCCCGGGAGCTCCGGCGGCGGCCGAGCCAGCGGCGGCCCCGCTCCCTGCCCCCTGCAAACTTTGCAAGCAGCCCGCCCGGGGGGCCGGGGGCGCGCCCGGGAGGCCCGGCTCGGCCGGCGGCC